>NC_059107.1:161795648-162095925 GCF_020740685.1 Jaculus jaculus | reverse complement strand
ATATTGTATATATGTAAGTACAATGATTGAGATGGGGAGGTAATATGATGAAGAATGGAATTTCAAAGGGGAAAGTGTCAGGGGGGAGGGAGGGAATTACCATGGGATATTTTTTTATAATCATGGAAAATGTTAATAAAAATTTAAAAATTAAAAAAAATAAGTAGGGCTGGAGAGATGGCTTAGCGGTTAAGCGCTTGCCTATGAAGCCTAAAGACCCCGGTTTGAGGCTCAACTCCCCAGGACCCACGTTAGCCAGATGCACAAGGGGCGCACGTGTCTGGAGTTCATTTGCAGTGGCTGGAAGCCCTGGCGCGCCTATTCTCTCTCTATATATATCTGTCTCTTTCTCTCTGTCTGTTGTTCTCAAATAAACAAAAAATAAACAAAAAATTAAAAAAAAAGAAGATAAGTAAATGGCAAATAGATATTCCACTTTATACATCATAAGGGCCATGAAGACTGAAACACAGTACCACTAAACACTTGCACTGTAGGTTAAAATTCAGAGCACTGACACCACCAAATGTGGGGAATGTGATCAGCACTGTCACTGCTAGCAGAAATGCAACATGACACAGACACTTTAGAAGACTATCTGGGGTGTTTCCTATACAATTAAACATTCTTACCGCATAATCCAAAGAAGTACCTAGCTTTTGCCCAAAGAGTTGAAAATATATCCACATAAGAATCTTCACATGTATGTTTATAGCTGCTTTATTCATAATTGTCAAAACTTAGAAATAACCAAAATACTCTTTTGTAGGTGTTGCAGTCAGGTTTGCATTGCTGGTAGAAATCATCCAACCAAGAGAGCAGCTTGTGGGAAAAGAGGTTTATTTTGGCTTATAGGCTCGAGAGGGCATTTGTTTATTTGTTTATTTCATCCTCATGGCACCATGGGGTCTCCATGCAGGCATCCAGCAAACCTTCACACTGCCCATGGCCATTTCCGAAACACAAGACCATGTTGCAAATTCAATGACCCTTCTTTTCTGCATTTCTTACACTCCTCAATACCAGGTCAGGTGCCAATTTGTTAATTCAGGGGGGAATAAAGCAGACGTTGAAGAACAGGATGCTCCTTGAGCACTCAGGCCCCTTCACAAGAGTCAACATTCTTCCTGTTGCCTCAGTGCAGGCTAGCTGGCCCAATCTCAAAGGTTGTATTTTCTTAATTGCAGCTGAATGGGCAGCAGTTCACCCAAAGATTTTTTTTTTTTCTGTGCTGTATCCCTCTGCTCACAGCAGTCCATTTCTACGCAGTACAACCCTGCACAACTTCTCAGAACATGGCCATAACAACAAGCCTCTCAAACTGCTTCTAGCCCAGTCCAAGCAAAGCTCTTTCTCACCCTCATAAACCAAACCTCACAGTTCCATGGTTCTTACTGTATTCAGGCCTTTCAACTCCGACCAGAATAGTCCATCAAGCTGTACTTACAGCACTGCAAGGCATCTCTTAGGCCAAGGTTTCAAATCCTTCCACATCCCTCTTGGAAATCAGCTCCAAAAGGCCAAAGCCACACAGACAAGTGTCTGGCAGCAATCCCACTCCTTGGTACCACTTTACTCCTGCAGTCAGGTTCTCATTGCTGGTAGAAATCACCCAACCAAGAACAGCTTGTGGGAAAAAGGTTTATTTTGGCTTACAAGCTCAAGGGGAAGCTCCACAATGCCAGGGGAAAATGATGGCATGAGCAGATGGACATCATCCCCAGGCCCACATAAGATGAACAATAGCAACAGGAGAGTGTGCCAAACACTGGCAAGGGGAAACTGGATAGTATACCCATAAGCCCGCCCCCAACAATACACTGCCTCCTGGAGGCTTTAACTCCCAAATATCTGTCAGCCGGGAACGTAGCATTCAGAACACCTAAGTTTATGGGGGATACCTGAATCAAACTGCCACAGTAGGTGAACAGTGAAAAATTGGCACATATAGACCATACAATATTATCCAGTGCTAGAAAAAATGAAATATCAAGCCATAAAAATACATGGGAGAAATGCACATTAATAAGTAAAAGAAGACAATCTGTATGCACTAAAGATAATATGGTCACAATGGTATGACATTCCAGGAAAGGTAACACTGTAGAGATGGGGAACAATCAGTTGCCCTGGGTTAGAGGAATGACAGGTGAAAAAGACCACAGGATTTTTAGGCAGTGAAACTGTTCTAATAGTGTAATGGTATATACATGTCATTATATGTTTGTGTAAGCCTATAGATTGAACAACAATTACGGAAAGCCTTAAACTGGATGTTGTGGCTTACATCTGTAATCCCAACACTTGGGAGGCTGAGGCAGGAGAATTGTCATGAGTTTGATGCCAGCCTGGGCTATGGAGTGAGGCCCTGTGTAAAAACAGCAAGCCCTATTGTAAAGTGTGGGCTTTGGGTGATGATGGAATGTCGGTGAAGCTGCACTAATGAAAACACACTCTCCTGTGGGGTGACAGTGCAAGGCTGCTCATGTACAGGGAGATACATGGGAAATCACTAACTTCCTTCAGTTTTGTTGTCTCTCTAAAAGTGCATTTTTTAAAAAGTACTTCAATTTGCTTTAAAAAGGGCTGAAGAGATGGCTTAGTGGTTAAGGTCCATGCCTGCAAAGCCTAAGGACCCAGGTTCAATTCTCCAGGCCCCACATAAGCCTGATGAACATGGTGCATGCATCTGGAATTTGTTTACAGTGGCTAGAGGCCCTTATGTGCCCATTCTCACTCACTCTCTCTCTCCCTCTGTCTCTAATAAATAAATAAAATACATCTTTAAAAACAATTGGGGCTGGAGAGATGGCTCAGCAGTTAAGGCATTTGCTTGCAAAGCCTAACAACCCAAGTTTGATTCACTAGTACCCATGTAAAGCCAAATGCACAAAATGGCGCATGTATATGGGGTTCATTTGCAGTGGCTGGAGGCCTTGGCGCACACGTTCCTATTTCTCTCTCTTTCTTTTTCTTCTATTTTTCTCTGCTGAGCAAGCACTCTACTAACTGAGCTTCATCCCTGCTCCTTAATGTTACCCTTTAAGAGTCATGTTTCCAGGGAAGCAAACCTGGACCATTTTGTGACATAAAGGCGAGGGCTTAAGACACAGGATAAATTTCTTCTGATATAGAAGAACATCTGTCTTGTGGTAGTATTTGTGCCTTATGGCCCTAACAGGATACTAAGCTGGGTATGGGAAGAAGCCACAGAATCACATTTCCCCTGGTATGGAAAACTAAGGTTTTCTTTCTCTTTTCTTCCACCCCTCCCTCTTACTTCTTAAATAGCTTCTCACTCTGTGTCTCAGGCTAGCTCAAGTTAGCAGTCTTCCTGCCTCTGTCTCCCAAGTCCTGAGGGATTAGAGGTATGCACCACCATACCTTTCCATACATAGAAGTGTAATGTAGACAGACATAGACTAACAGTTATGAGGTATAGAGCTTCTATGTTCCATTTTGTATTTAACTTCTCCTTATATTTGAGTCATTTTAACACATGTATTATGTAAAATGTATACTTAATTCAAAAAGTACTTTGTTGAGTTTCTGTAGCTGAAAAGTATGCAGGGGAGTAAATGAGAATTTGGTTCTTCTTATAAGCCTTGGTTTTGAGAAGTAATACACAGAAACACCAGACCACAACTAAATAAACAATCATTTATTTCTTCTTTCCTCATACCTTCATTTCTTTCTTCCAAAGCATACTGTATATTAAAATTAAGATGCATGTCAGGGCTGGAGAAATGGCTCAGCAGTTAAAGGATCTTGCTTGCAAAGCCTAACCTGCTGGCCCAGGTTTGATTACCTAGTAACTATGTAAAGCCGGATGCATAAAGTGGTATATATGTCTGGAGTTCATTTATAGTGACCAAATGCTCTGATGTGTCTGTTCTCTTTCTCCCTTCTCATAAATAAACAAATATTTTTTAAATGCCTGTGTCAGTCATTAAACCAGGCACTGAGAATACAGTAATGAAAGAACACAATAAAAAATTCTATCCTTCGGCTGGAGAGATGGCTTAGCGGTTAAGCGCTTGCCTGTGAAGCCTAAGGACCCCGGTTCGAGGCTCGGTTCCCCAGGCCCCACGTTAGCCAGATGCACAAGGGGGCACACGCGTCTGGAGTTCGTTTGCAGAGGCTGGAAGCCCTGGCGTGCCCATTCTCTCTCTTCCTCTATCTGTCTCTCTCTGTGTCTGTCGCTCTCAAATAAATAAATAAATAAATAAATAAATAAATAAATAAATAAATAAATTCTATCCTAGAGCCAGGCGTGGTGGCGCACGCCTTTAATCCCAGCACTTGGGAGGCAGAGGTAGGAGGATCTCCTAGAGTTCGAGGCCACCTGAGACTACATAGAGAATTCCAGGTCAGCCTGAGCCAGAGTGAGACCCTACCTCAAAAAAACAAACAAAAAAAAAATTCTATCCTTCACATCATAGTGGATTAGAGACAAACATATAAGTGATGAATGAAATATTTTTGTGTTAGGTATTGATGTATGCTAAAGGAAAACAAAAATTTGTGGAAGTTGACAGCCTTAGATGAGATGTCAGGGGTGGCCTCAAGAGAAAGTAGCTAGTGAAAAGGGGAGGTGAGAATTGAGAAAATGTAGCTGACTTGCTAGCAGAGTAGAGAGTAGTGTACATCCTAAGAGTTATATACCTGCTTTGTCATGGAGGCTGTGTAGTTGTAACAAAGTGAGCCCAGGGCACTGCCATACTGTGACATTAGTCAACAAGACTAGATCTTTGTACCTACCCATTTAGCTATTGTAACGGTGTTAGCTTATTTGAATGAGTTGATAAGTGACTGGACGATTGGGAGTGTAATGAATGAGAAGTCACCATTTCAGATAAGTTTCATGTGTTTTTCAGTTGGGAACTGACACGGAAAGTACCCAGGCAACAATTAGTATCTATGAGAAGGAAGCATCCATTGAAGTAGACTACAGCCCTCTGAGGGAAGATTTGAAGGTAACCAAAAGATTCTTATGGCTTTGTTCTCTCTCTCTCCCTCTCTCTCTCTCTCTGTGTGTGTGTGTGCGTGCACACACACACACATGCAGAAACCAGAGGACAATTTTCAGGTTGGCATTCTGTATCCTTTTTTTCTTTCTTCTTCCTTTTCCTTTTCTTCCTTTTCTCCCCCCTCTTTCTTCTTCCCTTACCTCTCTCTCTGTTGTTGGTTGCTATGCTCCTAGAAAACTTCCAGGAAATTCTTGTCTCTGCCTCTCATCTTACTGTCAGCATGCTGGGATTACAGGGCCCTGGCATGGCTTCTGGTCTGAGGATCAAGCTCTGGTAATCAGTCCTAAACAGTGAGGCACTTTACCCATTGTGCCATCTTCCTAGTTCCATGAGCTTATTATTGTTCACGACTACTTCAAGGTAATATTGAATATATAAGTACTATAGAATCTTTTAGGGTAGTGTTTAAGGGGTATTAAAAGTAGATCTCAATTAATTTCAAAAAACATACAAAGGAGCTGGGCATGGTGGCACACACCTTTAATCCCAGCACTCAGGAGACTGAAATAGGAGGATCATAGTGAGTTCAAGGCCACCCTGAGACTACATAGTGAATTCCAGGTCAGCCTGGGACAGAACAAAACCCTACCTTGAAAAAAAAAAAACATATAAAGGAAAAAAATATAAATTCACATAGTAGCACACACCTGTAATCCCAGTACTGGGGATGTGGGGGTCAGGAGAGTTAGAAGTTCAAAGTCACTCTGCGATAGATTAAACCCTGTTTCAAAAAGCAAAACAATGGGTTAGGAAGATGTCTCAGTAGTTAAAGGCCCTTGGCTAACAAAGCCTGCTAGCCCAGGTTCAATTCCCAAGTCACTCATTTAAGCCAAATGCAAAAAGTGGTACAAGTATCTCCCACAAATATTTTAAGGTCTGGAGAGATTGCTTAGTGGTTAAGACACTTACCTGCAAAGCCACAGGACCCAGGTTAGATTCCCCAGGACCCACATAATAAGCCAGATGTACAAAGTGGCTCATGTATCGGGAGTTCATTTGCAGCAGCTAGAGGCCCTGGTGAGCCCATTCTTTCTCTTTCTCTCTCTTCTGTCTGCCTCCCTCCCTACATGTCAAATGAATAAATTTTTTTTAAGTTTAAAAAAAAACTAGGGCTGCAGAGATGACTCAGCAGTTAAAGGTGCTTGCTTGCAAAATATGATGGCCCAGGGTTCAATTTTCCAGGACCCACTTAAAGCCAGATGCTCAAATTGGCACATTTTCTGAAGTTGTTTGCAAGGGAAGGAGCCTTGGTGTGTCCATGTTCATGTATATTCATATTCCCAATCTCTCTGTCTCTCTCCTGCCCTCTCAAATAAAGAAAAATATTTTAAAAAACAAGTTGGGGGCTGGAGAGATGGCTTAGCGGTTAAGCGCTTCCCTGTGAAGCCTAAGGACCCCGGTTCGAGGCTCGGTTCCCCAGGTCCCACGTTAGCCAGATGCACAAGGGGGCGCACGCGTCTGGAGTTCGTTTGCAGAGGCTGGAAGCCCTGGCGTGCCCATTCTCTGTCTCTCCCTCTATCTGTCTTTCTCTCTGTGTCTGTCGCTCTCAAATAAATAAATAAATAAAAATTTAAAAAAATATATTAAAAAAAACCAAGTTGGGTGCTGGGCATGATGGTACACCTTTAATTTCAGCACTCAGGAGGCAGAGGTAGGAGGATTGCCAAGAATTCAAGGCCACCTTGAGACTATGTAGTGAATTCCAGGTCAGCCTGAGCTAGAGTAAGACTCTACCTCAAGAAACAAACAAACAAAACAAAGTTGGCACAGAACAAAGCCCAGTCAATAAAGCACTTGCCTTGCATGCATAAGGATCTGAGTTGGATTCCCAAACCCATGTAAAAATGCCAGGTGGGTTGTTGCATGCTTGTTATCCCAGCACTAGGGAGGCAGAGGCAGGATGATTCCTGGGTCTTGTTGTCCAGCCCAGTTTAGCCTAATTGGTGAGTGCTAGGCCACTGAGAGACCCTCTTTCAAAAAAAAAAAAGGTGGTTATGGGCTAGAGAAATGGCTTAGTGGTTAAGGAGTTTGCCTACAAAGCCAAAGGACCCAGGTTTAATTCTACAGGACCCACATAAGCCAGATACACAAGGGGCACATACATCTGGAGTTCATTTGCAGTGGCTAGAGGCCCTGGCATGCCCATTCTCTCTCTGTATGCCTATCTTCTCTTCTCCTCTCTCTCTCTCCTGTTTCTCTCTCTCTCTCCAAATAAATAAATAATTCTTAAAAGGTGGTTAGTGTTCCTAAGAAATGATACTAAAGGTTATCCTCTGACCTGCACACACATTTTAAAAAAAATTTTATTAACAGTACTTTCAAAACCAAATATGTGTGTCTTTTTCACAATAAATAGTTCTTTCATTTTCTAAACACCTGCTGGTGATTCTAGAGATTAGTTCAGTTTTGGCACTGTCTGGAGTGGCATCAGTTCCAACAATTTAAGGTCACAAGACTGCTTGAACTTCAGATGCCAGGCAGTCAGTGGTTCTCATAGTCTCATTCTCAGGTATGATAATTTGCCAGAGTAACTCAGAAAATTAACTTTACATTCACTAATGTATCATTAAGGAAATTGTTTCAAACAGGACACATAGAATAGATACATAGAACCAGATGTGGAGAAAGGTGCAAGGCTTGCATGCTTCCTCCAGATACTCTGCCCTTCAAGCATGTCTCTGTGTTCACCGATCTGTACACCCTCCTGTAGGCATGGTTAATTAAATTGTTAAACATTTAATTGGTGATTAAACACAATATTCAACCCTTCTTTCTTCCCAGAGATGCATCACTAATAGTTGGTTCTTCTTGCCATCAGTCCCCACTCAAGTGCAGTGGAAAGGAGCACATTGTGAATAATAAACAGTATTCCTCTCATCCCAACTCTGTAGAAGTAAATGTCAAGGCTTTTAGGAACTCTGAGCCAGGTACCCACATAAAGGCCAAGTGCATATTATATCACAGTATCACAGTAAACAGGTATTTGAGATAGTCTTACTGGAGAGACCAGCTCACCTTGAACTAAGGATCCTCTTGTCTCAGTGTCCTTGAGTGTTGGTGTGGGTCTGGCAACATTCTTTGTTCCTCGGTTCATTCCTTCAGTAAAAAGTGGAAGCCCTTGTCTCTTTTCAGGAGGTCAGCTGCAGCTCAGGTTCCTGAATGCCTAGTAAATACTGATCTGCAAAGGTGACAGTCTGAGATCCAAAGGGAGGTTACAGGTGCCTGTCCTGCCAGGGCTTTAGCATAGTATCATGGCTATCGTATGTCATGTCAGTCAAAAAAAGAAACTTTACCTTCTGGTAGGTTCACAGTAAACACAAAACTTTACAGAGTTTTGTGGCACACAGAGATGATCACTAAGAGGTGTCTTAGTGCAGTGGGCACATGGGGTGAGAGTGCCATAGATGAGAGGGTGGCAAACCCTTGATAACTGCAGGGCATGGCACAGACTCCAAGTCCCTTGAAACTTTAGCAACTCTCTCTGGCATTCCTGAAGCAACAGTTTTCTTTTATGCCTAAGGAAAAATTCATGAGGGCACTGTGAATATAGCCATCAGAGCTTCCCCAGGCACTGCACAGTGAATGTAGCTGTCTGAGCGTCCCCACACACTGCACAGTGAATGTAGCTGTCTGAATTTCCCCACACACTGCACAGTGAATGTAGCTGTCTGAATTTCCCCACATACTGCACAGTGAATGTAGCTGTCTGAGCGGCCCCACACACTGCCAGCACCTTGAAAGAAAGGGAACCTGCCTTGTGGGATGGTGCCACTGTGATCTGAAGTTCCCAGACAAAAGTGCCACACCTGTGTAACATTTTCCAGTTGTGATTTTGGAGAGATGGAATAGAAAGCCCAATTATCTTGGGCTATTGTAGCCCCTTAAATAGCCATTTATTGGCCACCTCTGTATGTAACCTAAACCCTTTTGGAAGGTACAAACAGACCATGAGCTTCCACCAACTCAAAGGTTAAGAATGTCATCAAATCACATAGAAGGCCTATAACAAGATATTTTCCAACTTTGTTATAATCCACCTTCCTAATGGCTCCACCATTTATTTCAAAAGTACCTTGTTATAACTTTGTTTGTTCTATTACTACAAAAAAGTTCATAATACTGCTACCACATTAAAGCATGGTATTTGAGGTAGCCTAAATCCTGGGCCATGGTCATATATATTTGGCTCCAGAAAAATCTCTTTTATTCTCTTTGATGTAAGTATTCTTTTTTCATAAACACTGTTCTAAAATTGAAGGGAGGTTTTCATAGAAAGCCTAAAGCACTGTCCCCTGGTTACAGGGTCTGTAAAGGATCACATGTTCATTCCTGAAGTAGTTTCTGGAGGTAAACTTAGTTAGCCTTCCTCTGAGTCAGGATACCCACTTCCTAGCCCCTGGACTTCTCATAAAAGAACAGGTCAGCTGGCCCAAAGCATGGGCTGTGTTGTCAAGAAAGGGGAGATTGGGGATGGAGAGGTAGCCCAGCAGTTAAAGGTACTTGCTTGCAAAGCCTGATGGCCTGGGTTCAATTCTCCATACCCATATAAAGCCAGATGCACAAAGTGGTGCATGCATCTGGAATTTGTTTGCAAGTGGCAGGATGTCCTGGGATACTCATGTTCTCTATCTCTCTCTCTCTCTCCCTCCTTACAAATAAAAAAGAACTTTAAAAAAATGCAGGCATGGTAGCACATGCCTGTAATCCCAGCACTCAGGAGGCAGAAGTAGGAGGATCATTGTGAGTTTGAGACCACTCTGAGACTACATAGTGAATTCCAAGTTAACCTGACTAGAGTAATACCCTACCTAGAAGAAAAAGAAAGAAAAGGGAGATTGATTCATTTCCCCTGAAATTTGTTGTATTATTTATCATTTGCTAATTTGTTTACTGTATGTGTATATGGTGTGTGTGCATGATCATATGTGTGCGTATGCACATGGAGACCAGAGGTCAACATCAGGTTTCTTCTTCAACTGCTCTCTTTTCATTGAACCCATAAATCACTAATTCTAGCTAGCCTTGCCACAGAGATCCACCTGTCTCCACCTCCCAAGTGTTGGGGTTATAGGCACATGACACCATGCCTGGCATTTATTTACATGGATGTTGGGCATCCAAACTCAGGCCCTCATGCCTATGCAGCAAGCACCTTACCAAGTGAGCCATCTACTTGGCCTCCATTATTTATTTATTTATTCTGGTTTTCCGAGGTAGGGTCTCACTCTGGCCCAGGCTGACCTGGAATTCACTATGTAGTCTCAGAGTGGCCTCAAACTCATGATGATCCTCCTACCTCTGCTTCCCAAGTGCTGACATTAAAGGCGTGTGCCGCCATGCCTGGCTTTCCATTCTTTTTGTTTGTTTGTTTTAAGTCACTCAAGTTATTAGCTTACTCGGTTTTTAAATAAGCCTCTTATCCGTGAATTGAAAGTTACCTTTATTGTATATTAATTAACGCCCATTTGGAGTCAAGAAAGGTTTTGTGGAAGGATGTGGCCACACTTTTCCCTTGCCTCTTCCCTCATGGCTTTCAGGTTAAGTAGTAGACTTTCTGGGGGTTTAGATTCTCTTTGCCTGTAGTGTCCATGTTTGCCCTGTGAAAAGACTTTCTTCTTTAACTTTCTATTGACAACTTCCATAGAGATGCTTTTTCACCCTGGTGTAAATGCTGGCTTATATATCTGACCTCCATGTGAGAACTTTAAAGGCAAAGACTGAATAGTTTCTATTAATGAAGCTTCAATGTCTAATAGTAGATTAGTAGGTAACTAGTTTTTAATGAACAAGGAAACTTGGGTTAGTAATGAATTTTCACTTTTTAAAAACATTTGTTTGTTTATTTATTTATTTACAAGCTGAGAGAGATAGAAGACAGGCAAACAGAATAGGCACACCAGGGCCTCCAGCCACTGTAAATGAACTTCAGATGTATGTGCCACCTTGTGCATCTGGATTTATGTGGGCACTGGCTAATCAGACTCTAGTGGTTAGACTTTGTGGGTAAGCATCATAACTGCTAGGCCATCTCTCCAGCCTCTGAATTTTCATCTTTTTTGCAGAAAAAACATAAGAAAGGAGGACTGGGGAGATGGTTCAGCAATTCAGAGTGCTTGGCACTTAAGCATGAGGACCTCGGGCTGGAGACAGCCATGTGTAACTGCCCACAACCCATGTAAAAACCTGGTCATAGCCATACATGCCTGTAACTCTGTCTATGGGGCTGGGGGGGCAGAGCCTGGAGAATTGCTGGGTCTTGCTGATGGACAGTGGTCTGTCTCAAGGAAGTATGCAGATGAGCGATAAGAGAAGGATACCTAACATTCTCCTCTCTGACCTCCATATGCACACACATGGGGCCACATCTGTACACACACATGCATACACCATACATCACACACACCATACCACATATATAGTTTACACGCATACATAAAAAATAAGTGAGGGCTGGAGAGATTGCTTAGTGGTTAGGGTGCTTGCCTGCAAAGCCCAAGGACCCCATGTTTGACTCTCAAGGTCCCATGTAAGCCAGATACACAAAGGTGAGGCAAGCACAAGGTTGCACATGCCCACTAGGTGGTCAAGGCATCTGGAGTTCAATTGCAATGGGTAAGGCCCTGGTGTGCCAATTCTCTCTTTCTCTCTGTCTCTTTCTCCCTCCCTTACTCTCTCTAAAATAAAAAGTACATAAATAAATGAGGTAAAGCATGTTCCAAAAGCAGTATGTCAATACTGGAGACATGAAAGGCACAGTCAAGTAGGGAAGCTACAGACACTACTACTTGCATGGCTGTGGCTCCAGGCACCAGGGCAGCTTCTAGAGGGAAGAAATGGAGCTAGTGGTGTTAGATGGTCCTGTTATTTCCAGGTATGGTGGTGGAAACTTGAATTCCAGCACTTGGGAGGCTAAGTCGGAAGGATTGCTTCAAGTTTAAGGCCAGCCTGGACTACATAGTGAGCACCAGGCCAGACACTATATGGCAAGACCCTGTATAAAACCTCAAAGAACAAAGATTGTAGCAGTCCAGTGCTCACGCCTTACCTTGTATATAAAAAAACACATCAATTACTGTTGTTCTTTGCCAACAGGCTCTACAATCTGATAGGGAGATAGAAGCCCATCTTACATGCCTTTTACAGCAAGTAGCATCCCAGGAAGATATCTTATTGAAGACAGGAGCCCCAAACTTACGAGCACTGGAGAACTTAAAGACTGTCAGAGACAAGTTTCAAGAGTCCATTGATGGTAAAATTGAGTTTATAGTTGTTAGCAAGATTATATTCATGGGTATTTTGAACTCTGTAATACATGCCAACAGTGTCCCTGGATTATACCTTTCTTTTGTTATTATATATTTTCTTCTGTTGTCTTATATTAATGTTTTTAATACTGAATCACAAAGTTCTTCCTTATGAAAAGAGTTCTGTTTTAACTTAAAAATAGGCTTATTGGGGCTGTGTTTGTAGCTTACCTGGTAGAGTGCTTGCCTAGCATTCACAACGCCCTAGGTTCAATCCTCAGTACCTCATAAATCAAGCATGGTGATGCATATTTGTAATCCTAGCACTTGGGAGGTTGAAGGAGGTAAGTCAGAAGTTCAGGACCATCCTCAGCTGCATAGAGAGTTTGAGGCCAGCTTGGACTTCACAAGAACCTATCTCTAAAATATAGATTTAGATGGAACTTCCCCTGAATCTGTAAGCTTCAATAAATCCCTTCCTCCATAAAAAATAGATTTATTGGTTATTTTTATAACAGATATGATATAGTTTTCCATACTAGCAAAATGGACACATTAAATACTCTAACAGAAATTGCTAACTATATACAAATTATCCCTGCCCCAAAAAGGGTTCATCAATTTTTAAGTACTTTGAAAGTAGATTTATTTAAGAAAAACTAAACTCAAAGTTCAATTCAAAAATTTTGTAGAAGTTAAATTTGAAGATGAACCTTCCAGTAGTCTCCCAAATAAAGAACATCGATTCTCTCTTAGCTTTTGAGGCCAGCAGAAAGGAAGCCAGAATATCTAGGCAAGAGTTTGAACAAGTGAAAAAAAGAAGATGCGACCTTTTCAACCAGTGTTTTGAGCACGTCTCAGTTTCCATTGATCAAATCTACAAGAAGCTTTGCAGAAATAACAGTGCCCAGGTATGTATTCTTCAGCCCAACACTAGGAGGAGTTTTGTGTCCTAGGAGGCTTGTGTTTGCGTTCTGGTGGGAAGTCAATAAATTACTGCATGTTCTTTGAGTGATTCATTGAGGTACAAAGTCAGTTCATAAAGACTGCTTACCAAGACCTGTACTGCTGATCTTACTCACTACCCTGGCAGCACAGGCAAGTCAAAACCATCCTGGACCTGTTTTTGCACTTGAAAAATGAGTGAATTTGCTCATAAACCATAGGATGTCTGTTTTGTTAGTATGGAAAGTCATTTGCTCTTCTAAATTCTCTTTTAAGTGCTGAAATTCTGTTTTCTGGTACTAATTTGACTTTACAAAACTGTGGGTCTCTGTGGTAAAGGTGGGGTCAGTGTAGAGGAAATGCTTGGTCCATACCCTTGGTCCGAGTATCAGAGAAGGAAAAAAACTAAAGGCAGAAACTTATCCAAATAATTTCCCTTTGAATGAGCCTCTTGGCTATCCACAACCCCATTTCTTTATCAATAGCCACACAAATACTTGTGGGATTGAATATGGAATAAAGATGTAGTTCAGGACTATATACCTCCCTGCTTTTGGTTCATGTTATGATAGAGATATTCCTAGTTCTGAATTTTTATAAGGAAACCATTTTTTCATTTTTTAAAATTTATTTGAGGGCAACAGACAGACAGAGAGAGGAAGAGGCAGATAGATAGAAAATGGGCATACCAGGGCCTCCAGCCACTGCAAATGAACTCCAGATGCATGCGTCAACTTGTGCATCTGGCTTACATTGGTCCTAGGGAATTGAGCCTCAAACCTGTGTCCTTTGGCTTTACAGGCAAGTGCTTAATTGCTAAGCCATCTCTCCAGTCCCTAGATCTGAATTTTAAAATTTCAACTGGGAATAACTTAGTTTCACTAAATATATGGTAAACCCAGTAATTCCTTGAGAAGAATAAGTATGCAGGAAGTCTGATGAATGGATCAATGCATGAATTGATAAAGACCTCTCCTGAGACTGGAGTGCACTGCTGAGGTTTGACTGGTAGTCTGGTGGAAAGATCTGATTCTTGCGTGAGTTAGAATATTTTCTTTTTAAAAAATATTTATTTATTTGAGAGAGAGGGAGAGAGAGATCATGAGCATGCCAGTGCTTCTAGCCACTGCACATGAACTCCTGACACATGCAACATCTTGTGTACCTGGCTTATGTACATGGGTACTGGGCCATGGACCTTGGGTCCTTAGGCTTTGGCAGGCAAGTGCCTTATCTGCTAAGCCATCTCTCCAGGCCTATTAAAACATCTGTCTCCTCTTGATCCATAAAACCCTGGTGTCTGTGATTAAATGCAGAATTAAATGTATCATTTACAGATATTCCATCAAAATGGAGGAAATGGGTTTCCATAGTATAATGGTTATCATGTTTGCCTCACAAAGTAGAGGAAAATATAACCAATACAATACTTTGCATTGAAGTACACACAAGTTGAATTTTACTGATTACTTGTCTGTTTCAGGCATTTCTTAGCCCAGAGAACCCTGAAGAACCTTACTTAGATGGCATTAGCTATAACTGTGTGGCCCCAGGCAAACGGTTTATGCCAATGGACAATCTGTCAGGAGGAGAAAAGTGTGTGGCAGCTTTGGCTCTCCTGTTTGCCGTACACAGGTAAGGCCACAACAGGATACTCAGTTTTATATCAGCACATAAATCAAGAAAACTTACTTTCTTCAATAATGTTTAGCAAAACTGTACAGACCTACTTTTTTCAGCCAGACAATTCAGATTGGTTTAAACCTATAATAATTTAGACAGCAAATCTAAGAATTTAGTCTTTTTAAGTATTTTTGTATCAATAGCTACTGATTTGCTAGCTTTATAGAAAAGGAAATAATTTCCTAGGCCACATTCAGATACCTGATGACAGTTGCACTGTTTTCCTTCACATTACAAATCAAGAAGCAAAAATTAGTAAGTTACAACCATTGGCAGCTTTTAGTATTCATAGCGGAAGGTGACAATCCAAGATGTAGGTGCTGCTGTATTTCTGTTTCCATCAATGGGAGCAAAGAGCACAATCAATTCACAGCTGCTTTTCACTGGTCTCAGAGGGAGATAAATGGAATAGTGTCCCACAAGAAAAGGGAAGAGTTCATATAGCAGGGAAGGACTCAGAACTTAGCAGAATAGCTGTCACTAGGTGGCGTCTTGTCCCTTCACTCAACAGATCAACAACTACTGTTGCTGGCTCTGGAGAGGTTTCTGTGAATGAAACAAACTGCCATCCTCAGTGCAGCTTCCATGATGAGCCTGATAATCAGCACCAGGGTGAAGGAGAGATCCAGAGGCTCATAAGAGCCCATAACTGAAGCAAACTCAAAATACACCCAACATGGCTCAGGGAATTTTGCCGAAAGAGGGCAGAAAGACTGTTAGAGCCACAAGTTGGGACATCATGCCCAGAGACACTGTCTCTCCCCAGTAACTGACTGACTGCTGCTCCCACAACGCATAACCCATAACCCCACGGGGAAAATCTACAACCCTACTGAGGGCCCCTAGCAGAATGGGGACAGGGACAAGGGGAAGGATGGTACCAACAAATGATGTATCCATACTAAGTATGTCTGTAATTAATAATAATGATAATAATTCCATTTTCTTGCCAAGAAAATGCTTTTTGTGTGGGATATAGCTCAGCAGTAAAGTGTATATGTCTTGTGTGAGACCCTATGTTCAATTCCAGCAGGGGAGCTTCATTGTAGTTGGAGAAGATAATAACTAAAGTGTATTAGTAAGCTAGTTGTCTAATATAGCAGTTATTTGAAAACGCCAAGTCCCTTAGAGAAAGAAAATAAAGCACTACAGACATGGGTACCCAAAAGAACTTATAATATTAAGTTGTTGAAGAGTGTTAAGGAAGGCATGTTTGAGAAAGTAACATTTAAGCAAAAGGACTAAGTCATGTAGATAGCTAAGGGAAGAATGTCTTAGATATAAGGAACAGCAAGTAAAAATGCTTTAAGAGCAGAGTGAGCCTGGCATGTGAGAAGTAGTGGAAGGCACAGGATTAGGAAGCTACTTTGCACATGCGTGCATGTGGTGTATGCTTATGTATGCCCCTTGCATAAACATGCAGAGGCCAGAGGAAGACACTAGGTGTCTGTTCTACCTTATTTTCTGGAGATAGAGTCTCTCACTGAACCTGCAGTTCCCTGTACCTCAGTTAGACTAACTGACCAGAGGGCCCATCAATTCTCTCTCTTCTGCCCTTAGCACTGGGGCATATGTAGTCATGCCCGGCTTTTTACATGGGCACTGAGACTCAAATCAGGCCTTTGTGCTTGCATAGTAAGTGCTCATACCTGCTGAGCCATCTCCTCAGCCTCTTGGGCAGCTATTGTAAACAACCAAGATGAAAGATAGTGAGTTGGACTGTTATGAGAGCCCAAGGGTGTTAAGTGATGGGCTTGGGGTGTGAAGGATAACTCCATGGGCTTGGCCTACACACAACTAGAATTGTTAAGAGCTGCCACTAACTACAGTGGAGACAACCAGGGAAGGGAGTTAGTAGAGGGGCAAGTGAAGTGCTTGTTAGATAGCTATGTGGAACTGCCCAGTAAGCAGTGAGAACTATTGGTGGAAGCATGGAAGCAGTCAGTATTTGTTTAGTTTGTTGCTTTGAGACAGGGCCTTACTGTGTACCCCAGGCTGACCTCAAGCTCATGATCCTTTTACCTTAGCCTCCCAAGTGCTGAGATTACAGGTGTGTGCCATACACTTTAAAAAGCCCCCCTGCTAAGAAGGGATTAGGGCTTTGTGCATGCTAGGCAAGGAATCTACCACTGAGCTACATTCCCAGTGTCATCAGAATTTGGACAGCATTACAACAGATGAAACCACCAAGGCAGCTAGCTAGATACAAGAAGGTGCTGACCACCAAGTCCCCAGGAAGTTGGAGATAAAGGATTAGCAAGAGACTTTGAAAGATCAGTGGGCGGAATATCATCCTTCAAGTTCCTATCTAGTGTAGAAAGTTGTAACTTACCAGCTTGTAATTTCTTTCTAGTTTTCGGCCTGCTCCATTCTTTGTTTTAGATGAAGTAGATGCAGCCCTCGACAATACTAATATCGGCAAGGTAAGTTTCTCTATGCTTTCACTTTGCAATAGAATTCCAGATTCATGTTGTGATCAGAGGCAGTTTACCCCCAAGCTGGAATGTGGGACCAGCAATAATCACTAAATCAATACTTTTAAAGTAAAGTGAAATATCTAAAAACAAGATGCTTCAGAGCTGTTTTCATTCAAGTTTAGAGAAACCAACACGGGTCAAATGACAGTCACTGATGACTCAGTCTGCTTCTTCTCAGACTTAAGTGTTTGGAAACAGTGAGTCCCTAATAGCACAGGCCCTGTGGCAGGTGGGTTTATGCGATTTCATGGTACAAATAAGTTGTTTATTAAAGTCCAAGAATAACATCTCTAAATAAAATTCCAAAGGAATTAAAGTTCAAAGTTCTATCTTGATTTTATCAAACTCTCTAATTACTACATTTGTGCACAATTCTGTTTTTTCTTATTTGAGATGCACTAGAGAAAGTTTAACTCTCAAAAGTTAACTGCAGTCAGCAAAGATCAGTGGCCAGATCATCTCATAAAGCTATTTTTTTTTTCATAAAGCCATTTTCAAGAAACAGCCTCTGTGACCACACCTCTTAACTGTAGTAATTATGGACATGAGAAAAAGGGTCACCTGAACACAGAACACAGCCAACAGACAATGCTCATTCTGGCAGAGATTCAGGAGAGTTTCAGGCCCAGACTTCACCTACTTGGGAGATGGAGGGATCAAACCCATCTGGTTCTGAGCCTAGACCCATCATCTTCCAAGGCTGTTTGTGCTGACATTCATTTCTCAGTATTTACTTGTAAATAATTTTAAAATATTTGTATTTATTTTCTTGCAAGCAGAGAGAGTAGACAGAGAGAATGGGCTGCAAATGAACTCCAGATGGATGTGCCACCTTGTGCACCTGGCTTTATGTTGGCACTTGGGAGTCAAACTTGGTTTGTTAGGCCTTGCAGGCAAGCATCTTAACTGCTAAGCCATCTCTCCAGCCCAGTATTTGCTTTTAAACTGGCATTCTGGTTTAAAATCTAGTCTTGTGAACTTATCCCTAAGAGGTTTACAGCCCTGGGTGCTACCCAGCAGGTTCACCACCTTGGAATCTCCCTGATTTAATTCTGTGAAGTCTTAACAGAAAATGCCCTAGCAAGCCACTGCAGCCTGAGGTAACTCCTAATAGTAATACAAAGGTATCCATCTAACCTACATCCAGTGGAAGAGACTACTCTTCAAAATGGATACAGAGCATCTCAGCTCTATACCCAGAAAAAGTCTACCAAAAACTTTATGGTAGTTAGGAGAAGGAAAATTTAGGAACAAAATAAAATCTTGATTTGTCTCTTGAATGGCAGCATGACTCAGGCAAAAGTAGTTTCTGTCACTTGCCATTCACCTTAGCAGGTGACTCAGTCCTCCCCGCCTTGGGCATGCCTGGAGAGCAGTCTCCTGCCAGGAGGTTAATACTGGCACTTTGTAGCCCATACCCTGTTGGAAGAATATCTTTTGTTGACTTCCTTTTTTGTTGTTTTGTTTTCTTGTGGTTGGGTCTCACTCTAGCCTAGGCTGACCTGGAATTCACTATGTAGTCTCAGGGTGGCTTCGAACTCATGGAAGTCCTCCTACTTCTGCCTCCCCAGTGCTGGGATTAAAGGCATTCACCACCACGCTGGGCCTGACTTCCTTTCTTATAATTGACTGCATTTAAGCAAAAATCTAGATATTTACATTGGTGGCATTTCCAGTGTCTAGATCTAATTTAAGAGTCATGCTGGGTGTGGTGCCGCATGCCTTTAATCCCAGCCCTCGGAAGGCAGAGGTAGGAGGATCACCATGAGTTCGGGCCACCCTGAGACTACATAGTGAATTCCAGGTCAGCCAGAGGTAGACTGAGACCCTGCTTTGAAAACAAGCAAACAAACAAAAAAAAGTCATGTTAGCTTCTGGCTTGTCAGAGCCTTTTAAAATACTTTTTAAAATATTTCTTTCTTATTTGTTTATTTGAGAGATAGATAGATAGAATAGGTGCACCACGGCCTCCAGCCACTGCAATGAACTCTAGATGCATGCACCGCCTTGTGCATCTGGCTTACGTGGGTCCTGGGGAATAAAACCTGGGTCCTTTGGCTTTGCAAGCAAGTGTCTTAACTTCTAAGCCATCTTTTCAGCCCTATTTATCAGAGCCTTTTGATTCCATGGTCCCTTTGAGATTTCATTCCTGGCACTCCCTGCTCAGTGATGCAGTTATGTATTATAAGCAACCATGAAACAGTCTCTTGTGATCGGGGTACTTAACATTTATGATAGATAACTATCTAAACAGAATGTATACCCTAGCATCTTTGCCTCTGTCTACTTTCCATTATTATAAAATGCCCAAGGTAACTAGCTGAAAAAGGTTTATTTTGGCTGTTTTAGAGATTTCTGCCCATGGCAGTTGGTGCATTGTTTTTGGGTCTGTGGTAAGGCAGCACATCAAAGGCAGCATATGGCAGAAGCAGCCATTCACCTCATCACAGTCAGAAAGTGAAGAGAAAGGAAGGGGCTGGGGTCTCAATATCCTTAGGCTTAACATCCTTCCACTAGCCCCATCTTAAGAAAGCTCAGATCCAAGGAAATCCTTCTCCAATAGAGCCAAAGGCTAAGGACAATTCATATCCAAACTATAACAGCATCGTGTCTCCTTTCCCTCTTACTATCCCAAGACTCATTCTTGTATCATTCTCACTAAGGCTCTAATACTGGAGCTCCTTCTGAGTGTAGTCTCTTAGCCAAGAGTATTTGCCCTCCTCTCATTCACCTTAGCTGGTGACTTTAGCCCTGAAGCTGCAATGCTTGCTTCAAACGCATATTTAATACCCTAAAGTAGTTAGCACCAAGGCATTCTCTGTCCCCCGCCCCCAGCAATCTCTGTTCCAGTGAGCAAGTAGTATCTTATTGGACTGTCAATACTGTTCCCAAGTTTTGATTGAATTGTTCAAAAGATTTGTTTTTATCTGGAATTTATTTTGTTGTTCTTCGTCTTCCTTGTCCTCCTTTAGACAGTCTCATAATTCAGGCTGGCCTCAAACACCCTATGTAGCCGGAGGATGACCTTGAACTCCTGACCATCCTGCCTTCACCTCCCTCCAGAGTGCTGGGATTATAGGCATGTACCAGCTTTCTTTCCTTTATCTCCTTGGAATTGAGCTTCCTGAGGAGCCAGAGTTTGCCACTAATCAGAAGACTTACCAAAACATATACAGTGTCCACATTTTTCTCATTGAGTTGACATAATAGGAAGTGGAAAGTAAATACCAGCCCTCCTTCACCCTTACAAAATATGAGGGGCAGTTTGCCCTCCACAAGACTACAAACAAAAGGCACTTAAGTTTTAGATGGGCAAGTTTAATGATGGTTTTATTTTGGTAGCTAAGCTCTTTGTAGTTCTGCAGTTGTGGATTCACTGAGTTACGAGGAAGATAGCACAGTCACAGTCCCCAGAGCCCAAAGGAGGCCTTTCCTTGCCAGTGAAATGTGTGCTTTTTATGGCCTCTTAGGTTTCAAGCTACATTAAAGAGCAAACACAAGAACAGTTTCAGATGATAGTCATCTCGCTGAAAGAAGAGTTCTACTCCAGAGCCGATGCACTGATAGGCATCTACCCAGAGGTGAGAGACTCACAGTGGCCACAGAAACTCCTCCATCCTTGTTGGCCAGCATTTCCTTCAATAATCTACGGCCCATGGAGTCTGTAGATAGTTCTCAGTTTCTCTAGTTGATAAATATAAGTCAAGTGAATTTTAAACAAGATGTAAGAGTAACGAGTCAGATATTTTAGGCACATTTGAAGTGAAGGAATTTTAAACTGCAGGGCAGTATAACAGGTATGCTTTACAAAGCAGTAGTGCACATTGACTTACACAGCCTACTGCTGCAGTGTATCTCTTGTTCCTTGATGCCTGAGTACAGATGTAGAATTGAGCGCTCTGTGGAGGGAGAGATCAGTTATGCAGAGCTTCAAGTGGTGCTGCAGCTTCAGTTAATTTCAGCACACCTTTCTTAAGCCATTCAGATGCTCAGCTCAAAAGCTAAGGGAAGAGAGCAGCTAACTCAAAATACCTGGATTTTAGACAGGTTTCCTTAAGCTGAGATAAAAATTAACTTACCTTTGTTAAGGGGCGACATACATGAGGTGGTAGAAATTCTCATAGCAGAGAATCAAAAACATGCATAACTGGTATAAACAGATCAACTAATAACTTTTTAATGCAAATCAAGGTCAACTAGAGGCCTTACGTTAATTGCATGTTTTCTCTAGTCAGGTAAACTGACTCAAACTACTTTTTCTCTATTTTAGCATGACGATTGCATGTTCAGCCGAGTTTTGACCCTCGATCTTTCCATGTATCCAGACACTGAAGACCAGGAAGGCAACAGGAGACACCAGAAGCCTAGAGCACCCCGAGAGTCCCAGTCCCCCCGAGAGTCCCAGTCCCCCCAGTCCCGTTAGCTTGAACACTCCCGGTTGTAGCTGTAACCTGACCCTGTGAAGGTCAGGTTAGTCACTGTTTAGTTCCCAGCAATAAACGTCAAGAGCAAGCAGGCCCATTCCCAGAGCCACTGAAGTTTCTAATAGTTTTAGCCAGAAAAGGCTGTAGCTCACTTCAGTTAGAGTACCCAGACCCCATTCCAGTAGAAAAGGTTTTCTGTGACAGCACATTGTTGTTTGTTTTGTTTTTAGGGCAAGACAGTTTTTTTGTTTGTTTTTTTTCAAGGTAGGATCTTGCTCGAGCTCCAGCTAACTTGGAAGTCACTATGTAGTCTCAGACTGGCCTCCAACTCACAGCGATCCTTCTACTTTGGCCTCCCCAGTATTGGAATTAAAGGCGTATACCACCATACCCAGACAGCTGTGTGTGTTCTATTACTGAGTTCACCCCTGGCCCTGAAAGGTTTGTTCACAAAGTATACTAGTCATACAGAGGCTAGTAAACTGTTGAACCTGGCTTTTATAGAATATTACTTCAGAGGGACTATGTGTCAGTACTGGAAAGATCAGTAAAATACTTTCAAATGTTTTAGAAGCAAAAAAAAAAATAATTGTATGGAGTTATCTACTTCAACACAATCTGAATTTTTCTAAGTATTATTTCTCTTGAAGTATTTAAGAATACAGGCTTTCACAAGTTACATCTGACTTAATATAAAAATGGTGTTACAAGTAGGAAAGTTGCACTTTTCAATACTCATTTCCACTTCAAAGGACAAGTAAACTCTGCAGTGGTTTTCTACTCAAGCCTGCTTTGGGTCAAGTGCTAACCCTGGAGCATCCTCCATGCTATTTCTTACACACAGAATGTACTCCATGCCTGCCAAGTGGACTTGAGTCACAAGACTTGGTTCCCTCCCTGAGGCATCCTCTGCCTAGTGGAGAATTGCTAGGCCTATAAAATTTGGAGAACACTCCCAGCTCCATAGAACTAGGTGCAATTTGTGGTATCTACCTAGAGCCAGGGTTCAGCAGGCTTCTCTTTAGGCCATGGTAAATGTCTCAAGTTTTGAGAAGGTGAAGCTGTCAGACTGCTGTGAATCAGTTCAGCCTGGCCTACAAATGAGACCCTGTCTCAAAACAAAACAAATAATTTTAAAAATTCATGTTTGGGCTGGAGATGGCTCAGTGGTTAAAGGTACTTGCTTGCAAAGTTTGATGACCTGGGTCCAGTTCCCCAGTACCCACATAAAGCCAGATGCCCCAAGTGGCTCATGTGTCTGGAGCTCATTTGTAGCAGCACTAGGCCTGGCGCCCCCATTCTGTCTCTCCACCGAGAAGGGCCTTCAGTGGATGGGGATAAGCGAGAGGGAATATAAGAGTATAACCTGTTGAGAATATGGCCAACACATGATACATTCATACAGTAAGTTTCATAATAAAAACATTTTAAAAAGACAAATATACTAAATACACTAAAAAACTAAAAAATCTTACACCAAATCAAACCTTATCATAATTAAAGAAAAGTTGAGTCTACACAGGGTTGATTTTAAAATTTTATTTATACCAAAGTGACATAAAGGATTGAGTTTTCACACTTACACAGAGGAAAGGATCTTTAGCATGCCTCTGGTTTTTCTTATTCGTTATATGCCTGTATCCTGTTCTTAACTACCTGGTACCCATGGGAACTACAGTGCCATCCACTCAGCGTTACCATGCTTGGCAAAAATGTCACATCAAAAAGGATATTCTCCTCATTCCAATTTTGTCCCTGAGGTAGCTAACCATCAGTCCTTGCAGAGTATACCTCAAGTGTGTCCATGTCACCTCCTGAGCAGCTAAACACACATAGTGGGGATCTTTGTCACCCAACCTTGAGGGTCACACACCCACATAGCTCTCTTGAGATATGTGACAGTTAGAGATAGATCCATATGGCATCCTGTGTACATTCCTCATTGCTTGGGCGTGGCACTGTGCTTACAGAAGCTCATCTTCAAGTTGAAGGTTTCAAAATTTCAAGACCCTCCAGCATCATCTGTTTAAGCAAAAGAAACAAAATTTTTACCATTCAGCTAAAAGAACAAGATTCCTACTTCATAAACCACTTCCCAATGACTCTTATATGAAGATCTTGGTTGCTATAAACACTGTCAGAAACCCAGTGAATTATGAGGTAGGCTGATAAAAATCTACAGGAATCTCAACTCATGAACACGTTTTCTGGTGGAATGAGGGTGGGGTAATTCAAGACATCCACAGTGAGTTCCTGTTTGAAGAATGGAGAAAAATGAAGGCTCGGTATACACACACACAGGCCTGCCATGTAGGTGAAGACTCAGTTCCTAGGGCTCCTCAGGCTATAGGTGTGGACAGCAAGACTAAGATTATGCTTGGCCTTTTCATCCACATTCAGAACAGGTTAAGGCTTTCTGTACATCAGAGACCAGAGGCTTTTCCTTAAGTAGACATGACCACCTGGGGAGAGGCTAGGCTGGTATAGGTGCTGGCACCCTGAGGCAAACCTCTTACTGGGCATCAAAGAGGATTCCTGGCCTGCTGATCTATGATCCTGGCCCCACCACCCAAACACACACCATTCACACAGAGTGCATAGGAATGTCAAGCCTACAGACAGAGGTAGCAGATAAAAAAAAAAAAAATCCACATCGTCTATTGAGGATAGCCACTGGGATCTTCTTCAGGGCCTCTCAGGTGCATTAGGTTACACAAAACCTGAAGGAGACACACAGGGTCTGCAGAAGCTGTGCTTCCATAAGGACCCTAACTCACTCTCACTTCATGCGCCCTCAAGCAACAGCATGCAATAGCCTTGAGTCTCCTTTTGAACCCATCCTACCCTATGCAACAATCCATGCTACAGGTAACTTTTTTGTAGTTGTTTTTTTGAGGTAGAGTTTCACTATAACTCAGGCTGATCTGGAATTCACTATGTAGTCTCAGGATAGCCTCAAACTCTTGGCAATCCTCCTACCTCTGCCTCCTGAGTGCTGGGATTAAAGGCATGTGCCACCACGCCTGGCTTACAGGTAACTTTCTTAAATGACCTTGTTTTATTTGACTGTGTTATCTGTGTTTATCATGATGCTTTATAACAGATGACTTCAACAGTTCACATACCTCTGGTATGGAGGGAATGTGTAAAGTTGAGAGAAACATGAGTATTCCTTATCCAAAATGTTTGGGATCTAGCTAGAAGCATTTCCAATTTCTTGGTTTTTCAGACTTTGGAGTATTTGCATTTACAGGGTTAAACATTTATAATCTGAATACAAAATGCTCCAAAATCCAAAACCTTTGAACACTGATAATGCTAAAAAAAAGCTTTGATTCTGGGGCTTGGGAGATGGCTCAGCAGTTAAAGACACTGCTTGCAAAACCTGCCAGCCTAGGTTCAGTTCCACAGTACCCATGTGAAAACCAGATGGAAAAAGTGGTGAATGTACCTGGAGTTCATCTACAGCACCTAGAGGCTCACCCTGTTGCATTCACTCACAATAACAATAAAAAATAAAACTTTAACCCAAGGCCTAAAATGTACTTTTCAAAATCTACCAGAAAGTTTTTGAAAGAAATGGAGACTGGAAATTGAAACACTAGAGCAGGGCTGAGGGACGGCTTAGCAGTTGAGGTGCTTGCCGGCACAGCCAAAAGACCCAGGTTCGATTCCCCAGGACCCAGGTTAGCCAGATGCACAAGGGACCACACACATCTGGAGTTCGTTTGCAGTGGCTGGAGGCCCTGGCGTGCCCATTCTCTCTCTCTCTCTCCACCCTCTTTCTCTCTCAAATAAATAAAAATATTTTACAAAAACCACTAGAGTGCCTTCTAGACACGTCTGCACACAGATGAACACCGCTCTCAACCTATGCAGAGAAGCTTCTTTTGCAGTGGGTGGCAGTTGCTACAGAGACTCATAACTGGTCAAACAGCTGACAGAAAGTGATTGGTGCTCAGCTCTAAATTGGGACATCTGTGTCACCCCCTCCAAGGCTCAGGGGGCCTCACAGAAGAGGACAGAAAGGACTTAAGAGCAGGAACAAGCAGCAGGCACAGCAGGTAAAGGCACTTGTTTGCAAGCCGTGGTTGGAGTTTAATTCCCCAGCACCCATGTAAAACCGGATGTAAAGTGACACGTGCACATTAATGTGCCTATGGCAATGGGAGTTGAAGCCAGAAGAGTCTGGAAGCTCAGGGGCCAAAGAGACTGCATATGAAACAGCAAAATCAAAACAGCAACAAGGGAAACCCTGACTCAAGCAACGCAGAAAGTTGTCCTTAGACCTCCGCACGTGCACCATGGCATACATGTGCACAAGAGCACACCCTCCACACCACACATACACAGAGATACACATGTATTTTTAAAAAGCAGAAGGTTGGGGAGGAGTGCTATAAATGGAGAGAATGCTGTCTGTGGACGATGCCATGGCCATTGTGCTCATGCGCTCACAGACCTGTGTGGTTTCCTGAATGAGACCTACACAAGGTGAAGTCAGCACTCCACGAGGCCTCAGCTCTCTGAGGAGCTACTGCTTAGGCACGCTGGGGAGGGCGAGTCACTTCCTGCAGTGGGGTGGCCATGGTAAGACGCCCACGCTCCGGCAAACAGCCCTCGCCCATGTTTATGCAAGCAAAACGACACGATAGTAGGAGAGAGACTAGTTAGGAGAAGGGATTGGGGGGAGGGGAAGCGAAGAGAGGGCTAATAGGGTGAATATGATCAAAATACATGATATACATGTGTGAATTTGTCAAAATTACTTTTAAAGCACTACAGGAAAGAAAAGATGATGGAAATCCAAGAGACCCAAGAGCATGAATTCTCATGAGAGTACCAGAGACAGAAAAAATAAGATCTCAATATGAAACAATCAAAAATGGGGAGAAAGGTATGTGCAGAAAAAGAAAATCTCATTTAACTGATACTGGGTACGCATCCTGCAACTGGCATAGAAGTCATCCCACTGGGTGAAAGGCAGAACTTAGTAACGTAAGTGACCGAGTCTGGGCAGTAGAGGTCTTCCTTCTTCTCTGTCTGTCTGTAACACCAACAATGATAAGAGGTGGCAAAGGAGGGACAGAGGTGAGGAGGAAGAGCTGACCCACACTCTCACACTTGAGCTCCAGGCCCTGAGCCACGAGAAGCACGGAACACTGACGAGGGGCGTGAGGGAGGCGGGCCATGTGAGCAGGGCCAGACCACCTCCCCAAGGTCAGCAGAGCCTACTTAGACAGCAGTTTCAAGACATTTTGGTGGTTGAGATAAGTATTTGAAAGTGGTTTTCTTCAGACAGAAGTGGTGGGGGAGTGCTCCCAAATGTTCTGTTTATTGACCTGTGACCAAATGGATGGCTCTGCTTCATGAAAACACTGCTCACCCTGTGCACTTTATTTTTCTTCAAAAAACATGACAAACACATACATTTGTCATTGAGAAATGAATCCTTAGGCAGTAGGGTGAAAGGTCAAGTTCCACTCTAAACATCTGTGCTGGTTCACATACAACATATGTCACTTCTCTGACCAGATACCTCCCGACCAACCAGAGATCTGGTCTCCATGCAGAGAAACAACAAAATGTTACCGGTATCTGATTGTCTAAGTTGTTTTGAAACTTCGATTCCATTGTCTTCCAACTTCCTCTTTGCACAGTCCTGGCATGCATTACCTGAAGAATGAAAACCTTTATTAAAAAGCTGGCCTATTATGGTTTAGACAGAAAGGATTCCCCCACCCCCAGAAAAAAGCCTCATGGGTCAGGGGCTTGGTGCCCAAGCAGTGTTTGAAAAGCTGATGGGAAGTGCTTGGACCACAAGGGCTCAGAGCTAGTCAGCAGATCAATAGTTTGATGGCATTATTATTGGGAGGGCCAGGAGGTAGGATGCAGCCAGAGGAAATCACTCAGTAGGAGCCCCTCTTGACTGCCAGGAGGTAAGCAGCTGTCTTCCAACAGGCCCCTCTGCCACGTCTGTCTTGTCTCAGACCCCAAAACCATGGACTGAAACCTGAGAATCAAAATATTTCTTCTTCTAAGTTGCTTTCCTTAGGAATTTTGTCAAGGCAACAAGAAAGAGGGGAAGCAGGCGAACAGAGAAAATTGTGTCAAGAAGTAGGGTTATCCCAGTGTGTATGACACAGATGACTGCAAGAGTTCAGATACCTTTGGAACTACTTTGCAGATGGCATTTGGATAGGTTTTGGAGAATGAGGCCTGAGAAAGCTTAGAGCTGTGAGAGGAGGTGCCAAGGCTAGCTGGAGGGAGCCCAGAAGACCAGGGCACTGACAAGCACAGATTGCGCACGGCTCCGAGGGCTTCCAGTAGAAAGGAGGACAGTGCGCTGCACCTGAGACCACTTGTGTTACCTTCTACAGAGACCTCATCTACATGTCCAAGTCCTGAAACTGGGAAGCTGAATTCAAAGGAGACAGACTCACTGGGCTGCTTGGCTTTCCAGTGCAAAGTGGGAGGAAAAAGAGTAGGAAAACTTACAGTATGAGCAGAAAAGCACATTCAAAGTCAGTGCTAAGGAAGGAGTGGCTTCCAATAACATAATCACTACTAAGGACACCCCATACTTTTGCACAGCAGGAAAGATATTTTGAGGGCATCTTATAAACTGGTTGCCCCTACCCATCACAGGTTCTAAGGTGCAACAGGTGTAAACTCAACTTTAAGTAAGCTCCAGGGGGCTGAAGAGACGGCTTAGTGGTTAAGGCACTTGCCTGTGAAGTCTAAAGACCCAGGTTTGATTCCTCAGTACCCACATAAACCAGATGCACAAGGTGGTGCATGTGTATGGAATTTGTTTGCAGTGGCTACAGGCCCTGGTGTGCCCATTCTTTCTCTCTCAACAAATAAATAAAATATTACCCCTCAAAAAAGAAAGAAAGCTCCAGGGATCCCTGGCTGCTTGGGGCTGCCTCGTGCCCCTCCATTCAGTCATACAGGGACTGCAAGGCCATTGCAGCTGTGGTCACAGTGGGCCCAGCTACTGCTTCCAGCTGGAGCCTTCCTTGGGGTCTGGTTTCACAGGTATGTGGAATGCAAGAGTTGGGTCACAAAGGCTTCCACTCACATTTCAAAGGGAAGCCGGGCAGGCCAAGCAATGTGCAAGTGTCATTGCTCCTCAGCACTGACAAGAATGATGCATCAGGTCTAAGCCATAATGGAGACCCCAGAAAGAGATCCAGGACTAGGGAATGTCAGCCCAGGAAAGCAGCAGGCAGCAAGTAAAGACAGCCATGTAAGCTGCAGTAGGAAAGGCTGGAGGAGGGGCTGCCTGAGCCTCCAGGAACTCACAGCTGCCACTGTGTGCCTGGCCCTCAGACATGAAGCTACAGTCTGCCTAGCTGGATTTCAGTCTGCCTTTGGTCCCTTGCTTTTTCTTCTTCTTCTTCTTTTAGAAATATTTTAATTTATTTATTTGAGAGGGAGAAAGAGCCAGAGAGATAGAATGGGCACACCAGGCTTCCAGCCACTGTATACAAACTTTAGACACATGTGCCACCTTCTGCATCTAACTTATGTGGTTCCTGGGGAATCAAACCTGGGTCCTCAAGCTTCACAGGCAAACGCCTTAATTGCTAAGCCATATTTCCAGCTCTGGTCTCATGGTTTTTATTCCCCAGTTCTTTCCTTTTAGACTGGTGATGTTCACTCTGCCAATGTATAAGTTGCAAACACGTAAATTGTTTTGATGTATCGTGGTATATGCGATGTTGTGGTATTTGTGTGCACATGTGTGGAGACCAGAAGAGGACAGGTATCAAATGTCTTCCTCTGTTGCTCTTGTCTTTCTCACTAAATCTGGAACTGTTATTATTCCATTAGACAACAAACCATGAACCCCAGCAATCCTCCTGTTTCTACCTCCCTTGGGTTACAGGCATGTGTGGCCACACCGATTATTATGTGTGTGCTGAAAATGAAACACAGAGCCTCCTACTTGGGGAGGAAGCACCTTTTAACTGCTGAGCCATCTCATCAACCTCTCATTAAAAGAAATTTTTTTTTTTTTTTTTTGGCTTTTCAAGGTAGGGTCTCACTCTGGCCCAGGCTGACCTGGAATTCACCATGGAGTCTCAGGGTGGCCTTGAACCCTCAGTGATCCTCCTACCTCTGCCTCCTGAGTGCTGGGATTAAAGGCGTGCGCCACCACGCCCGGCCTAAAAGAAAAATTTTTTAAAGGTTTCACAGAGCCGGGCATGGTGACGCACACCTTTAATCCCAGCACTTGGGAGGCAGAGGTAGGAGGATCGCCGTGAGTTCGAGGCCACCCTGAGACTCCATGGTGAATTCCAGGTCAGCCTGGGCTACAGTGAGCCCCTGCCTCAAAAAAACAAAAAAAAAAACAAAAAAAAAAAAAAAAAAGGTTTCACAGCTAGATGCTGCCTCACAAGTCAGAGGAAACTTTAGACTTAACTTTTTTGTGTGTGTTTTAAGATAGGGTCACATTACACAGTCCAAGCTGGCTTGCAATTCACCTATGCAGTCTAGGCTAGCCTTAAGCAAGCATGCAATCCCCCTGCCTCAGCACCACCCCAGCCCCCGCCCCTACCTAACTGAACTTAGGTTTGGAACAATCTTCAGACTCTTCAGACCATGAGGACTCCTGGAGACCAAAGGCAGAGTGCTGTGCTCCGGGTGTGAGGAGTCCTCCAAAAACGCTGGTGGCACAACTGGGCAGTGATGGGATCATGAAGATCTTACATCAATAAGACAGTTAACCCACTGCTGAGCTCATACTGAATGGACTACCACATGGGGTCTTGTTGGAGGACATGGATCACTGGAAGCATGCCTTGAAGAGTGCTATCTGGTTGTCAGACCCTTCTAGTCATTCCTTGCCGCCCGTATGCCATGAGGTGAGACTCTGCTCTGTCACAGGCTCCCACCATGACACTCTGTCTCACCACGCGAGGTCCAGAAGCAAGGGAGTCAACGCTAACCCCTCCAAGCCTGTGAGTTAGCTGAGCCCTTCCTCCCTGGCACTGTCTTCTAGACACTGTCACTGTATGCACAGTGACCAACAATATTTCAGAATTTACTCTCAAAGGACAAATCTCTAAACTTTATTGAAACACTGGCTCAAGTCTTCTAGCTATACACTACATATTTTATCAACTGAATTGCTGCTGTATTCAAAAGAAAAAGAAAACTGCAAAAAGTAACATGAAAATGACAGCCAGGCGTGGTGGTGCACGCCTTTAATCCCAGCACTTGGGAGGCAGAGGTAAGAGGATCGCCTTGAGCTCCAGGGCCACCCTGAGACTACACAGTGAATTCTAGGTCAGCCTGGGCCAGAGTGAGACCCTACCTCGTAAAACCAAAACACTAAAATAACATGAAGACAGGAAGCTGAGTTCAGCTCTTACAATTCCTGACCTCTGACCTTCCACTTCCACCACATACACAGACAGACTGACATTAGTAGGCGGTGGTGGTTTGACTTACATGTCCCCCATAAACTCATGTTCTGAATGTTTGTTCCCCAACTGATGGCAATTTGACTTAGACTCTTACAGTGAAGGATGAGTCACCCTAGGTCAGTGCATATTATATGGAATGGTGTGATAGACCACGACGCCAGTTCCTGGGATTCTTGGTTCTACGACAGGAATTATTCTGTTAGCAGATGGTTCATGATTAACCTGTGCTTCCCAAGGGGAGAGATGGCCTGCAACGCTAGTCTGAGGTGAGGCCGCCTACAGCCCGACATGTGCATCCTCTGCGCGGCGCTGCTGAGCACCAGCTCGTTATGTCACGTGAGAGCCGCTTCCACGGTGTCACGGACGGTGAAGGGAAACGAGAACACTTAGGCAAAGCACAGACGGGTGAAAATGAAGAGCTGCTTTACCTAACGGTGTGGTGCTGTCCACCCGCTCCGCATCTGGAAAAGAGAGAAGAGCAGTCAGCACAACTGGGGCTCGGAGAGCTCTTCATTCTCAGGCTAGTGGGAAGGACGGCAGGGCCACCCTGAGGCCCCCGGGGCTGGGCAGGCTTCAGTGCTGGCCGTGGCACATGCAGGCAGGACGGACCGAATGAGCTGCATGACCACATGACGCTCTGGGAGCAGACCGTGACACGGAGTGTGGCAGAGGACTCACAGGCGCTGTGACTGTCACGGTCAGGAGACAAACACGAATGTCCCCCACGACAGACACAGATTAGAACCCTTAAGAGCTTAAGTCCTCTTGCGTAATTACTGAGTCCACTCAGTGGCCAGGGCTGGAAAAGAGGCAGCAGGTTGGACAGGATGCAGCTAGCTACCTACTCTAAAAGCCTACACTCACTGCTCAGAGCCTGGTCTTCCAGGAAGTTGTGAAGAGGGTTCTGAGAAAGGCTCTCTGCAGAGCCATGCACACCACTGGTACCAGCCACTTCAGTCTACATTAGGCCAGGATCAAATCTGGGCACACACTGGGCAAATTATTCACCTCTCTGACCTGTTACAGTCTATATAATCATCTACTCAGAGCAGTGGATGCTGCCACTGAAACATCAAAACTAACCTGGTACCATCTCCACGCTCATCTTATTAGCAGCAATCGATACTGCCACGAAAACTTGAAGTGAGGGCAAGAGTGTGAAACTGGCAGCAGTGTGACTTCCGCCTCCCACTTCTAGTTAGAAACCGACAACTGCCCTAATCACACTTGTGTTCATGGAAAGTGAGTTAAGTCAGCTCACTTGGCATATTAGCAGCACTGAGAAGAAAGTGCTGGTGGCAGGAACGTGTGGTTGGGCATACAACATCTCACCAGTCTATGTCTAACCTCATTCCAGCACATGGGGAGTGTCCACATCTCCTATTACCTATGAAAGGACAGTTAATACAGAACTTTCCATGCTCACTGTCATCCATGTTTTATGACATCAAATTCAAAGCCATTAATTCCCTCATGTAAATATCAGGCCAGAATCTTCTAGTTCTCTTCATCAACCTGGCAGAAGGGCTGAGGAACACAAAATTAGAGCTGTGGCATACTCCAGAGAACCAGGAAAGGAGGCACTTTGAGGAAGAAATATGTCATCATAAACTTTTTAAAATGTAGAGACAGGATAAAGGTATAAGCTACCTACCTACACACTGAAGTCTAAGTATCACAACTGCTAAACCTGTCCTGACAGCTTTTCCTGGTGAAGGCAACCTGAGACACAAGTGTGCCCCACATCCATGGGCACAACTCTACTGTTCTACTTACCAAGTTACTACCCTGTTGTCCACTCCAGTTTCCTCATTTTACATTAATGGCATTTAAAACAACAACCAGACTGGTAAATTTTATGGTATGTATATCTCCCAAGAGGAGGGAACAACTGGAAAAGAACCCTATGAATTTTGGAGTTGCAAAGAGAAGACAAAATTCCACACCTGGACTTCGCTGCTTGCAGATCTGAGCAGCAAGGTCTTGCACATATCCTGGGAAATGGTCAAAACAGTCTCCGTAGGACACTACTTTAATTCCATGCAGAAGCATGTCTGCTTGGTGCTTGAAGAAATGGTCTTCATTCTCCTTGAGCACCAGCATGTAGTGTTCTAAGTCCACTTTGTCTGGTACTGAGTAAAGGAAGAGAGCCTGGAATATCTGGTCACGAAGGGTCTCTCCACAGCCCACAAACAGAAAGGACTTGGTGCGGTACAGGTTCTGGAAGACTTCCTAGGAAAAGCCAACAAAGAAACACGGATGCCTGTGTGAAAGACAGCAGGGGCTCACCACCAGCAGGCACCTACGTGTGCTTTCTCTTCCTGCCCCCCCTGAGGAACAGCGTGAGGAAGACTTGCTCTTGACATGGAGCTCAGGTCAACCCCAAGCAGCAATGCTGCGGGACCAAGGATGAGGCTGGGCCCAGATTCATGTCACCTAGGACGGGAGGGGAGCCAGCTGCGGCAGCATGGGTGGACCCCACGGTGAGGACAGCACACAACTCCCAGGGCAGCCACCAGCCCCGAGAATACGAATAAAGACATTAAACCTTCTGTAGCTCAGAACTGTGTATGCACAACATCCTGAAACTAACATCCAGATGACAAGCCAAAAGGGGATGAGGTAGGGTGGAGGGTGAGGGGAGGGAGCTGAGGAGGGGAGCGCAGACAGTGACCCAAGCACAGAGTGTGAGACCCACTCAGTGAGCAGCAGAGAACCACCAATTCCAACAAAGACATGTCAGTGGGGTTCAGCACCAGCACAAGGCTTATTCAGAGCCAGACAGCAGCATGACTTCTAACTGCCTACGCTCACTCACTGACACCAGCCCTGGTGATACAGGTCACAGTCTGACCCTGAGCTCACCAACAAACCCACAAAGATGCCTCAAGTCGAGGTGCTGACAGCCGAGCATGGTGGTGATGCCTGGAACCACACATGAGAAGAGGTGACGCAGGATAGAGTTCAAGGCCAGCCTCGGCTTCTTAACAAGCTAAAGGCCAGCCCAGACTACATGAAAGTCTCAAAAAAAAGTGCTAGGACAGAAGCATTTATAACATGCCAGACACAGAATTTCCCACTCTTCATTCTGTTGACGGCAACAAGAAGACCTTGCAGACAATGAAGTGTTACTGTTTGATTTGCAGCATTAGGGATGGAACCCAAGGCCTTGCGTATGTCAGACCCTTAGCCCAGAGTAAGTGTGAAATATAGGAAGCTAAAAAGACTGCGAATCAGAGGAAGGAGAGACCTGCAGACAGGAAGACGCCCGAGTAGAGAGAGCTGATGTCCGAGAACAACAGAGAGCAGAGCCGAGGCCACGGGCCTCACACCCTAACCTTCTGCTACATCTCTGGCAGAATGAATGGCTGGTGCTGGCACCGACAGGGAAGAGAACTGTGCTTTCCAAGGAAGTACGCGTTTCCTCCTTAGTCAAATGGACACTGAGCATCTATTCAACTGCAGGTGCCAGCCAGGGCCCAGAGACAGAGCCAAGAACAGGAAAGCATAACCCTTAGACTGCAGCCAAATAATTCATAGCTGCTGGTGGCCACTATGAATTCCCCAGAGCAGGCAACAAAGGCCAAAAGGAGATAAACCATACCATTACTTCTGGGTCTTGAGTGACATCTTTATATCCCGATGGATCCAATACCATCCCACAAGGGTCTGTGTATAAGCCATGAATATGAAGCACTCCATACTTGATGTGGCCTCTTGCCCACTGAAGGACCTATCAAAATCCAAGCAAGACAAAGAAAACAGCTGGGTTATTTCATGCAGATATAAGAAAACTACCTACACTCAGATGCATGGTTTCAGCTTATAATTACACCTCTGAAACACAGAAACTCAGCCGCTGGCTCTAGGTACTCATCCCAGAGCCTCAACAAGATTGCTTTTGAAGACTGACATGTGCAGAAGTGTAACTTCAGCAGTGACAGCAAACTTTGGAGTGACTGCTTCAGGGGGGACAAGCCCTTCAAAGCTCTATGTCACATTTCAAGAAGTATTCTGTTCTGGGGTCATTGTTAATTCTGCTTGCAGTGCTGCAGGTGGAAGCCAGGGTCTTGCCTACCTTAGGCAAGTGTCCTACTCCTCGGCTATAGTTCCATACATTACATGCGCATATATATATATATATATATATATATATATATATATATATATATATATATATATATATATATGATTTTTATACCAAAGAAAAAATAATATATACAATATACAAGGGGAAAAGCATTCCTCAAATACACATGTATAGTCATTTCAGCTGAAAATCAAGAGCAGGGCTGGAGAGATGGCTTAGTGGTGAAGGCACTTGCCTGCAAAGCCTAAGGACCCATGGTTTACTCTCCAGATCCCACGTTAGCCAGATGCATAAAGGTGAGGCAAACACAAGGTCACACATGCCTACTAGGTGGTACAGATGTCTGGAGTTCAACTTCAGTGGCTGGAGGCCCTGACATACCAATTCTCCCTCCCTCCCTCTCTCTCAGAAAAAAATTATATATATAAAAAAAAGAAACAGAAGAGTAACAATTAGAATTTAGTCTTAGGATCCAACTCATAGATTCCTGGGGCTTTCTGGCCAGCCAGTGATAATAAAAGATACTGTCTCAAAAGCAAGTAGACAGCCGGGCATGATGGTGCACGCCTTTAATGCCAGCACGCAGGATGCAGATGTAGGAGGATCGCTGTGAGTTAGAGGCCAGCCTGAGACTACAGAGTGAATTCCAGGTGAGCCTGAGCTAGAGTGAGACCCTATCTCCAAAAAAACAAAAAAAAATTGAGGATGGGAAATTTTGCATATATGACAAAATTCATACTGGTGGGGCTGTGGGTGTCATACTATTAAGTGTGTACAGTTAGCTCCCATGGGGACAAAATGAACAACAGGTGAGAACCTCTGCAGACTACAGGAGGAGAAAGACACCGGCAAATGCAGCACAGAGCATCATGAGAGGTGAAGGCACAGGCTCCAGTGGTGTGGCTCTGAGGGCTGACTCAGTGTCCCTTTTGTCAGGGGCACCAGCAGTCCTGACTCACTGCCTTAAGTGAAAGCTCTTTTGTGCCATGGCAGCATCTGCTCAAGCTGCCAGGCCTGACCCATACCTTTGTCTTGTTCTTCAAGTCCAGGGACTCCATGGGCTTGTTCTTCTGCTGCCCGAAGATCTCCAGCAGATTGTCATAGTTGGTGGTCAGTACCATGGTGCCTCTGTCCATCAGGCTGAGGATGGACTGCAGCACTATGGGGCTCTGGATGTGCTGCTCCAGGCTGTCAAAAACCTCCATCAGGCAATCTTGGAAGAAGTTAGGCTTGGTGTCGCCTGTGCGCTATGGGGAGGTGAACAAGAGTTAGGAAATGTCTCTTCAGAGCTCGGCAACTCCTATGACCTAAGCAGGTGTAACTGAAATACAGCAGTTCACAGGAAAGGAGAGAAGTATGCCTCAGAGGAGAGGGACAGTTCGGGCGGACCCATGAGTATCGTGGTGATGAGCACCACGGGATAGGAAAGCAGAGAGAGGGGTGGGTAGGGAGCAGGGTGGACAGATCAAGGGCCTACACAAGGCCCCTGACAGCAGATGCCTAAGCAGAGACTGAACAGCAAGAGCTTCCAGAATGGTGCAAGCAGGGAGAGGAGCAAGTACAAAGGCACATGTGGACCAGGGGTCAGCAAGGAGCCCATGTGGCAGGACGGAAGGGAGGGGAAGCATTGGAAGGGGAGGCCCAGAACCAGGTCACAAGGGGCTAGGAAGACTGCAGGGGTGAGTCCAGCTTCCCTGACAGCTGCAGACGTGGCTGCCTCCCCTAATGGAATGTGAACTGGCCCACTGCATCTCAGAAACAGAAAGGCAGTTCCGTCAGCTGCTGAGAAGTTCAGTAGGAAGACTTGGAAGAGGTAAAACCAAGGTTTGCGGGAACAAGTGCTAACAGCAAGCACAGCTGTGCTACAGGGGCCCAGAGGAGCAGACAGATCTGGTGCACACAGGTCAGGAGACCCCATGCCCCCCGGGAGACCAGCACCCAGTGTGAGCACCACTGTAGCCTCAAGTCAAGACCTTGAGCCACCACACACACTGCTCCCACCCAGGGCCTTCCTTCTCCCAGAGGGCAGTGGGGCTTCAAAACATCTCCCCTGGAGATGCCTGCTCATCCTCACCATTCTCCATGGCACTGGAGCTCCCTGATGAAACCAACTTGGCATCCTCCATGCCTGCTCCCAAACCGTCAAGCATGGCAGGAAGTCGCCTGACTGGCCTCACCTAATTCTGCCTCAAGCAGTTTTCAAACATGTGTGTGTGTGTGTGTGTGTACACGCGCGCACAAAGATGAGTTCAAGGTACTCCAGATGTTGAACCTCCTAGATCAAACAAAGATCCACACAAGCGGCCTCCCACCAGTGACAACAAGGGCCATTGGCACTACCAACTAAACCATCTGTGTCCCTGGCCTTGTTCTGGTGGACTTACCTCCACTCCTCTTTCTGTATGTGGGATCAGCACGCTTTGTCTACCAAAGGGCAGAGGTAAGTACGTTAGACCTGCAGCTATAGCATGGCATCTACTCAAGTCTAGTCACAGGGCCATGAAAGCTGCTACAGACAATGTGCTGGCAAGAGGACATGGACATGAGCCAACATAACTTTATGAAAATAGCAGCAGGACAGGTTTGGACCAGGGCCATGCTCTGCCAGACCCTGCCTCTGGTGGCAGTTGTGCCTGATGAATAGAGCTAAAAGCACCCCACAGGGCCTTGTAAGCTGGATGTAGCCCTGGTTGGGAGGGAGGGGCAAGACAGGCAGGACAGTGCTTTAGGTGACTGCAGAGTATGCCAGAGGAAAAAAAAAGGCCTAATTGCCCCATCTCCTTCCTACCCACTGGAAGGAGTCTACAGATTATTCACAAGAAATAGGGCAGGGACTGGAGAGATGGCTTAGTGATTACCAGGCTTGCCTGCGATGCTTAAGGACCCACCAGATCCCACATAAACCAGACACATAAAGGTGAGGCAAGCATAAGGCTGCACATGCCCACTAGGTGGCCCAAGCATCTGGAGTTCAATTGCAGTGGCTGAGGTCTTGGCATGCCAGTTCTCTCTCTCTTTCTCTCTCTCTTTCTAAAATAAAAACATAAATTTATAAAAATTAAAAAATAAATAGGGCAGCCAACTTCTCACACAAGATAGGGATGGGAGAACCCAGGTCTCTAGCACCATGGAGCATGGCGCTCTCCTGGGCTGCCTCCCCAGGTGTCAATGTGACACTAAGTCTCCAGCACACGGAAGCCCCACCATTTTATGCCTCTTTTGGCCCAAAAGCTCTCCTGACTTTCCTGTTGACCAACCCCACTTCTCCACTTTCCCCTAGGAGCACATCTCCCAGTCTCTCCTCACCTCTCCTCAGACGACTATTAGAAGAAGCCTGTTCAAGCCTCCTCCACACTGGTGACCAGACAACAGCCACTCACAATCTAGCTCTGGCCTGTCCAAGACCCCTGAGCCATGCAACTCTCAGTGACTGTCCCCTGCACTACCAACTGTGCGCCCCTCTACCATGTCTACCAGCAGACAGGAGCTATGGCTCCTTCCATCTTACAATGTCTTCTGGGGCCCAGCGTGGTGGTTCACTCCTTTAATCCCAGCACTTGGGAGCTGAGGTAGGAGGATCACTGTGAGTTTGATGCCAACCTGGGACTACAGAGTAAGTTCCAGGTCAGCTTGGGCTAGAGTGAGACCCTACCTCAAAACAATTACAACAAAGTTTTCTGGGGACTGGCTGTTCTCTGAGGAGACATGACTAGCCTATTCACATCTAAATGCCCCCACAGAACATTCAAGCATCAAAGGCCACAAGCTCACAAAGCTCGCATCACGTTATAGTAAGCACAATGCGCAGAAACAGTTGTGCAGAACAGAGGGCGCTGCCTGGGCTTCTGCAGGCTCCACAGACAGCCCAGTGGTCCAGTTTGTCTGTTCACAAGCAGAAACAAGGAAAAAGAGAGAATGGGCACACCAGGGCCTCCAGCCACTGCAAACGAATTCCAGATGCATGCACCATTTTGTGCATCTGGCTTTATGTGGGTCCAGGGAAATCGAACCAAGGTTGCTAGGCTCTGCAGGCAAGTGCCTTAACCACTAGGCCATCTCTCCAGGCCCCAACAGCTCCGTTCAGAAGGATGTTGTCCTGAAAGCTGGAGCCTCTGCTGAGGAGCACCCTCACTCATCATGGAGGGCCAATGTTCAGCTCACTCTCCCCCAGCCTGACCCAGAGCCAGAGCTGGCCCTGTGCAACCTGAGTGTTTAACTCACAGGTGACATCTTCCGGATCAGATCGTGGGCCACAACCAGCAGGTCCCGGTCCTTCGTCACCTTCCTCCGAAACTCCGCAACGTCGCCAGGGTGCAGCACCTCCAGCTGCTCCGCAGCCTCGATGACAGCCTCAATGCAGCTCCTCCACGAGCGCAGGGCGGGGATGCCCGGGGCCACAGCTGCACTCACGCCTGTGCCCATGACCAGGAGGAGCTCTTGGGGCTGTTTCCTGATCAGACTTTTCAAAAACTTCCTATTTCAAACAAGAGCGGGAGAGGAGGACAATCACTTCGGAGTACGACACACCCCAGTGTGGAAGAGTTTATGATGTTCACGTCAAATATGGCCCTGCCCACCCACACCTCCATCCCTGCACACAATACTGAAAGCCAAGCCTGTCCTGCTTCTGTGGGCACTTACCTAATGTGTCCCCCTTCGCTCCACGGAGAACGGGACAGCCATGCCTCACCACGACTGCTGCCCACGGTTCTAAGCTCATGAAGAAAACCTCACCAGCTCTCGAACTCCTCTGCAGCAGCAGAGCTTCAAAGTACAAAGTAATGACAGACTGCTCTACTTGCTGTGGCAGTCAAGAAAATTTCTGGCAAACGCTCTTTTTCTGCCATCCATCCACGCAGCCTGTTCTCCGGGGAGCAGCAGCTGCGGCTTCCCAGGGCACAACCTGCTGAGTACTTCGGTCTACAAGCACCCCCGCCTCCAGCTGACTGCTCTTGGTCTGGAAACAGCTGTCGCCAGTAGGCTGCCTTGGCAGAAAGCAATGCGTTCTCCTGACCTAACGCGTGGATTTCCCTTTTGTCTCGTAAACCCCCGACAAATGCTATACGAAGTCAACAAGCTTGCCTCAATGAGTGCCTTTACTTACCTTGACTTCTGTTCACTTCTATTCATTGTTTTTTCTACTGAATCCATCTGTGAATCCTAAAATGAAAAACTGGCGCTTCTATTTCCCAGTCAAGGCTCTCTTGCTAGTACTCTGGAAGAGAGTGAAGGATGGGATTAAAATCAGAAGTCCCGAATCTCCATTCAAGTCAGAATACCTGAAAATGCCTATTATAGAGATACATCCAAAATGGCTGCAGAATCTCTGCCAGATAAATGGCAGCTCTCACACAGGAGCCCAGAGTGGGCAGGGGTTGGTGGCTCCAGGCCATCCGTTTCGGAACACAAGCCTGCTTGGGCTCTACCCATCAAGCTATCTCTAGAGCTACAATTTTTCCAAAATCTCTTCCCTTAGTGCCACAGCTAGTATGTACTAGTAACAGGGAATATATAGAAAACCTATTTAGAAAAGCCTTATTCCACTGTCTCTGAGCAGTGTTACCATGTGTGTACTTCTCTTCAGACTTTCTATTGAAACATTTTACATACTTGAAAAATCTAAGCCATCACCTTTTGCACACATTAGGATAAAGCACATTCTCGTGTTGTTAGAAACTACTCATAACTACAGGTAAGGCTTCTCACATGGGATCCCAGCATGTGGATAAGCTGGCTTCACCCACAGCCCTGCTGCAGGATGCTGGAAGCCTGTGGCTGGCTCGGTGTACAGAGCTCTTATCTCCTTGTAACTGTCTACTGAGGAGAGGCTCTGAGCCACAGAACTGCTGCTTACCGTGCGGGAGCAGGGCATGCCCAGTGTCCCAGCACTCCGTAAGCTGAGGCAGGAGGACCCTACGTTCAAGGCTGGCCTGGGCTACATAGTGAGACCCTGTCTCAATACAAACAATAGGGGCTGGGGAGATAGATCAGTCAGTAGACCTGAGTAACATCCCAAGACCCATGTAAAAATTCCAGGCATGATGGTGCACATCCCTGGTACTAGGAAGGCAGAGACAGAAGGGTCCCTGGAACTCATGGGGCTGGAGAGATGGCTCAGTGGTTAAAGTCGTTTACTTGTAAAGCCTGACAATCTGGGCTCAAATCCCCAGTACCCATGTAAAGCCAGATACACATCTGGAGTTTGTTTGCAGTGGCAGGAGGCCCTGGTGCCCCATTCTCTCATTCTCATATTCATTCTCTCTCTTATAAATAAGTACATAAATAAAGGATTCCTGGGACTCTCCGGCCTGCCAGTTTAGCCCAACTGATGAGCTGCAGATCATCGAGAGACCCTGTCTGCCTAACGATGACACCTGAAGTGGTCCTCTGGCTGCCACATGTACGTGCACACAATGTGCACCTGAAAACCCATGAACACATGCGTGTGTGTACGTTTAAAAAAAACAGGAGCACTAAGAGCTGTCCCAGTACGCCTGTGACAGTTCACTGCACGCTGGCGGCCAACGGAACATGAGAATCGCTGCTTCCCCTCGTCCTGACCAGCATGGAGACCCACCTGTCCTCCTCACCTGCACTAAATTTTCCCTCAACTAGAATGAGAACACCAGAGGCAAGTTTCCAGGACAACGACACAGACTCAATGGTTTACACAGTGTATCTTTTTAAAATATATATATGTTTTATTTTTATTTATTATTTGAGAGTGACAGAGAGAGAAAGAGGCAGATAGAGAGAGAGAAAGAGAGAATGGGCATGCCAGGGCCTCCAGCCACTGCAAACGAACTCCAGATGCATGCATCCCCTTGTGCATCTGGCTAACATGGGTCCTGGGAAATCGAGCCTTGAACCGGGGTCCTTAGGCTTCACAGACAAGCGCTTAACTGCTAAGCCATCTCTCCAGCCCCTACACAGTGCATCTTAAGGTTGGAGAGCTAAATGGGATCCTACTGTTACCCTTGGGAACACGCACAGTCTGCACATGCGTGTCTCCATCTTCCCCAGGGTAAAGGGCTCACAGCTTCAGCCACAGTCCTGAGTTGCCCATGACATGCCCCAACGCTAACAGATCAGTCCACAGGCCAAGAAAGCACGGCTGGCAGAGGCTATCACCTGCCCAAGGAAAAGCTGGCGGTGAAGCTGGCTTGCTTTCACTCACTGCAGTCATTACACAAGGTCAAATACATTTTGCTTTAATAACCTACTAGAAATGTTCTAAGGAAAGTAAGAAATATTAAGGATCTCCCCTACATAATATATAATCTCTCCACTCTATAACAGAAGCAGCTCTGAGTCTCAGCCCAGGGTTTTCAATTATCAAGTAGCAGTTCACTGACCTTCAATTTTATCAGCTATAAAAGAATGCTGACTGGCCAAGTGTCTATGGCTCAAGGCTCTCCAAAAGGAAAGTGCTCTGCAAACCAAACTGTGGAGCCACACTGCTGGGCTCAGGCCTGTGCGTGGCTCTCTCAACCCTCAAATAGACCCTAGCCAGCAGACTAATGCCACCAACAAAACCCACATCTCAAGGGCTGGGGAAATGGCTCAAAAGCAAGAAGACCTGAGTTCAGATCCCCAGCATCTACATAAAAGGCCAGGTGTGGTCAAGTAACTACAGCTGCCTAATCTTGACAAAGGTGCCAATAATGTAGGCTGTACAAAAGACAGCATCTTCAACAGACAGTGCTGGAAAGCTGAGTAACCACATGTAGAAAAATGAAACTAGACCCACTCCTCTCACCACGCACAAAAATCAACTCCAAATGGATGAAAGACCTCAATATAAGACCTGAAACTCTTCAAGTATTGGAAGAAAATAACAGGAAGAACTCTCCATGATTTAGGAGTTGGGAAAGACTTCCTGAACAGTAGGCCAGGAAATTAATCACTCAACCAGTAGGATCTCATGAAGCTAAAAATCTTTTGTACAGACAAACATACCATAATCAGAGCCAATAGATTACCCACAGAATGGGAGAAAATTTTTGCCAACTATACCACTGACAGAGGCCTAATATCTAGAATCTACAAAGAACTGAAAAACCTAAACAATAAAAAGTCAAACAACCCACTCAAAAAATGGGGTAGAGAACTCAATAGGGAGATCTCAGAGGAAGAAATACAAATGGCTATCACATACTTAAAAATGTTCATCATCCCTAAGCATCAGAGAAATGCAAATTAAAACAACTATGAGATTCCACCTTACTCTGTTAAGGATGGCAATCATTAAAAAAATAAAATCAAGCAACAACAAATGTTGGCAAGGATGTGGGGATAAAGGAACCCTCATTCACTGCTGGTGGGAATGTAAACTTGTACAACCACTATGGAAATCAATTTGGAGATTCCTGAAAACTGTGAACATAGAGCCACCAATAGACCCAGTTGTTTCCTTACTGGGCATTTATCCTAAATGCTCCATGCTTCACTACAGAGATATTTGCTCAACCATGTTTATAGCTGCTCAATTCATAATAGCTTAGAACTGGAATCAACCCAGATGCCCATCACTGGATGAATGGATAATGAAGATGTGGTACATACACACAATGGAATTCTACTCAGCAGTAACAACAAAAAAAATTCAAAAAAATCTGTAGGAAAATGGATGGACTTGGAACAGATCATCAGCGAACACACACAATCACTGAACAACCAACGCCGCGTGTTCTCACTTATCTGTGATTCCTAACCGGGATCAGCCTGAGTTGCTGGCACATCTGATAGGCAACTCGAGGGCCAGACAATAGGAATGGAAGGGTTTGGGGGGAGGAGAAGGAGAAGATGGGGGAAAAGAAATGCAAAACTAAACCAAAACGAACTGGTACCACAGAAACCTTTCTCCTTGAAGGCAAACTAAAAGATTTAACCCGCAGCAGGAGTATGGGGGGGGGGGGGGGCGTGTCTAAGAAGAAGGGCCATAGAGAGCGTGGCATGAAGCCTAACCTTTAAAAAAATTGGCTGTGGCCTGTAACTCCCATACCAGAAATCAGTGCTACCAACATTGAGCTGTTGATCAGAGAGACCTAAGAGGTCCCCAAAACAAGACAGCACTTGATCACCTGCCTAACGTTAAAGGAAGACCCTATTGCTAAGGACACCATATGCTAATGACACAGAACAAGGACAGACCCGCTGGAGCCAGTCTCCAGACAGTTAGCCTGTCTAATGCTGGAAAGCACTACGTGAGCTGTTGAAGGAAAGAGGCCAACAATGCTGAGAGCAAGAAGGGGTCTCAGCCACTCAGAAGCAACCAGCCTGACAAGATGCACACACCAGTGCAGAGGTGGCACACAGCCGTGGTGGGGAACCAATGGCTCTCTGATTGGCTAAGAGATCTGCTCAGTGGAAAGAATCCCATGTCTGGAACTGGGAGCCAGGTCAGAAACCTATGGAGACAAAGATTAGCTCTCCAATGTCAAGCTCCCACTAGTCCTTGGCTAAAAGAGGGGTTTCATACATCAAACTCTCCCTAAATTAGTAATGTTTATCCCATTTAACCTGTGCTGACTTTACTCTTCATTGGAGAATCTGTTTTTCTTTTTCAAAAGATTGCGAGACCCAAGGAGATAAACCACCCCTTGCCCTTCAACCAAGGCCCAGGGCAGACAAGCAGTAGCGCTGCTTCCATGGCGAGCCTGATGATCGGCACCAGGGTGAAGGAGACAGACCCTGAGGATACTCAACACCAACCAAAGCAGAAATCCAGAGGCTCCTAAGAGCTCATCACTGAAATAAACTAACTCACCCACCACGACTCAGGGAATTTTGTGGAAGAGGGGGAAAAAAAGACTGTAAGAGCCACATGGAACATCATGCCCAGACATAAGCATGAGGGCTGATCCTATGTAAATGAGCTAGGCATGGCCACATGTACCTGCAACCCCAGTCCCACAGTGGAGCAGAGACCCAAGAGTCATCAGAGCCCAGCCAACCTCCTGAACTGGTCAAAGGAGAGTCCGGCTCAAAACAAGATCCAAGGGGGGGCTGGAGGGATGGCTTAGAGGTTAAGGCATTTGCCTGCAAAGCCAAAGAATCCAGGTTCGCTTCCCCAGGACCCAAGTTAGCCAGATACACAAGGGGGTGCACGTGTCTGGAGTTCATTTGCAGTGTCTGGAGGCCCTGGCACACCCATTCATTCTCTCTCTCCCCCTTTCTCTGTCAAATAAATGAATAAATAAATAAGGGCTGGAGAGATGGCTTAGCAGTTAAGCACTTGCCTGTGAAGCTTAAGGACCCTGGTTCGAGGCTCGGTTCCTCAGGTCCCACGTTAGCCAGATGCACAAGGGGGCGCACGCGTCTGGAGTTCGTTTGCAGAGGCTGGAAGCCCTGGCGCGCCCATTCTCTCTCCCTCTATCTGTCTTTCTCTCTGTGTCTGTCGCTCTCAAATAAATAAATAAATAAATAAATAAAAATATTTAAAAAAAAAAACAAGGCCAAGGGGAAGTGTTGGAGTGGACGCCTGAGGTTCTACTCTGGCCACGACAGGTGAGCAACCCCCACTGCAGGCAAGTGTGTGGGGCGCCACGAGGGCACATACACATACATGCACACACACACAAGCCGCACTACTCACATGTACATGCACATATGCGAGCAAAAAAGCAATAAGGGCTAGAGACATGGCTTAGTGGTTAAGGCGCTTGCCTGCAAAGCCTAAGGACTCAGGTTCAATTCTCCAGTACCCACATAAGCCAGATACACTAGGTGGCGCATGCGTCTGCAGTTCATTTGCAGTAGCTAAAGGCCCTGGAGCGCCCATTCACATTTGTTCTATCTCTTTCACTCTCAAATAAATAAAATATTTTTTAAATCTTAAAAAAAAAAAAAATAGGGCCGGAGGGATGGTTTAATAATTAAGGTACTTGCCTGTGAGCCTAAGGACCCAGGTTTAATTCTCCAGTACCCAAGTTAGCGCATGCATCTGGAGTTTGTTTGCAGTGGCTAGAGACCCCAATGCACCCATTTTCTCTCCCTCCCTCCCTCTTTCTCTCAAAGAAATAATTTAGATTATTTATTTGAGAGACAGAGAGACAGAATGGCATGCCAGGGCCTCCAGCCACTGCAAATAAACTCCAGATGCATGTGCCACCTTGTGCATTCAAATAAATAATTTAAACAAATTAAGGAAGGCATGGTGGTGCACTCCTTTAATCCAACCAATTGAGAGGCAGAGAGGTAGGAGGATCTGCAACAGATTTTCAGTAGTCAGCCAGTGCGCCTCATAAGCCACAGGCCTTTAACTGTTAACATGGTAAAAACCTGAAAGTTCTAATTCCTTCAATTATTGTTCAACCATTTTTCACTCTTATTATGTATGACTCATTAAAAAAACCTAAATGTCATATTTACGCCTCTGCAAAAACATGAACAAATTACACTTTTGCAGGCTGCACACTGACTTCTGTTTCACGAGAGAACAGGTCACTGCCATCTGCAGCTCTGGGCTGCAGCTGCTCAATTCTCACCTGGCTCAGCCCGAGCGGGAGTCTAGAGCAGGCTCCACAGGGCCCTTGCAATAAACACGTGCAGGTTCTTACCTCAACAGGCGCAGAGGCCGCTAGGGATCAAAACAGCTGCCAAGGAAAGCCCTGTGGCAAGCGATGAGGAACTGCACAGCTGCCCGTATTTAGACATTCACTGTTTTTTATAAGCACTATGTGTTTAAAGTCATTACCTCATGTTCTGCCTCTTAGAGGTTCAAACCTCACAACACCCTAGACATTACCCAAAAGCATCTTCTTTTTTAAACCAAAATCCAAGTGGGAGATTTCCACAGCCTGATCCTAGAAGTTTCCAAAGGACAGCTGGCCTCTGGTGTTCTGCTCCCATCTTAAGCACCACTCCTCTAAGCCAATCAGAGTAGACAACAGTAATGAAACCCTTCAGAGACCTTTCAGAGGCTGCATCTTTCAGTTTCCTTGGTGACCATGTCGTCAGCAGTTTGCAGGCCCAAAGCCAAGACATCATAGCAACCTGTTTTGTGTGTGTGTTTTCATAAAAACCTATCAGCATTTTCTAAAAGCAAAATCAGGCAGATTCATAGGCAGTTCCTGTCCTCCAAAGCTGTTAACCAAAGTCTTGCCAGGATGTTCTGTGCTTAAAATACGAGATTACAACTATTTTACACACTAGTCATACAGTAGCTAGAGTGCCTTACTTTTTTATTGCTTAGCATCTCACAGTAAATAAATATTCATCAAAGCCCAAAGTATGACAACTACAGAGCAGAATGGTTGTCTTCATACAACTAGCAAGTCAAATCCCCAAGTCTCTAGCCAACTGGGGTAATTACTCACAACCCCATCAGGCCTCGGGACACCCACACCTGCTTGTTATCCTTCTCCTTGCTGAGGCAAAATACCTTAAAAAAAAACAAACAGTTGAAGGGAAGGATTTATGTCAGCTGACAATTCAAGGTTACAGTCTATTATGGAAGGAAGGCATGGTGGCAGGAGCTTAAGGCAACTAGTCACTTTAAGTCCACAGTAAGGAAACAGAAAATGATGAATGCCATTGCTCGGCCCTCTTTCTTCCATACAGCCCAGAACCCTGGCCCATGAAATGGTGCCACTCATAGTTAAGATGGAGCTTCCCCCCTCAATTAACATTATCAAGTTAACCCCCACCCACGGAGCCCCAGAGGCTAACCTAATCTAGGAAGCCCCTCACAGGAGATTCTAGGTCCTGTCAGGTTGACAGTCAGTAGAGATCCTCACACTGACTTTGGCCTTATTCTTGTGATGTTTTTGGCCACCGCCACATCAACAAGTCTGACAAGTGCCTGGACAGAGGAGCTTGTCCTCTGCAACACAGCCTTGTAAAGCCAAATCCAGCCTCGGGGAGGGTAAGAGCCACAGCACAGCCTGGCTAAGAGTGGACACCATTCCCCAACCACCCAACGGGAGCAAGGCTGCTTTGGACCACTCAGGTCAGGTCCAAGGACACTGCCTGAGCCACCAAGTGTGGCCAGTGGGAAGCTTGCTGATCCAGGCCCAGCACAGGCTATATAAGAGGCTCCTGACAGAAAGGGTCCCCACCACTGCTGTTCTACACTACCCAGAGAGCAGAGGGTAGAGAAAGAGGCCCAGAGCAAGTCAGGTGGGTCAGAAGAATGCCCATAAAGCTTGGGCATGGAGGAGCAGCAGTGCTGACTGTTCGGTGGCACGATGGGCTAAGACTGTGGCTCAGTGGGCGTAGTGCTGGCCTTGTGAGCACGAAGGCCGAAGTGCCAGCTCCAGAGCCCGCATGAGAATGCCGCATGTGGGCTACAGAGACGGCTCAGCAGTTAAGGTGCGTGCCTGTGAAGCCTAAGGTCCCAGGTTCGATTTTCTAGGTCCCACGTAAGCCAGATGCACTATGGTGGCACATGCATCTGGAGCAGCTAGAGGCCCTGGCGTGCCCATTCTCTCCTGCTTTCTCTCTCCCTCTCCTTCTCTGTCTCTAATAAATAAAACCTTTTTAAAAATGCTGCATGTGCCAGGCATGGTGATGCATACCTTTAATACCAGCGCTTGTGAAGTGAGGTAGGAGGATCACCATGAGTTCAAGGCTAGCCTGGGCTACAGGGGAGTTCCAGGTAAGCCTGGGCTAGATTAAGATCCTGTTTCCAAAAAACAAAAGCTGCAAGCTTATAATCTCAACAGTTAGAGGGACAGGTAGTGACCCCTGGGCTCACTGACCACCAGTCTACCCTAACACCTGGTGAGTTCCAGGCCAGTGAGAGACCCTGTCTCAAAAAAAAAAGGGTGGGCCACTTTCTTGAGAAAGACACCTTAGATTGTCCTCTTGGCCAACACACACACACATTTTTTAAAAATAACAAAAACCTAAATTAGTCACCTTCTATTACAAACTATGCATTTATTTAACAAGCACAGCAAATTAAAGTGCCTAAGTCTATGGGAGTCTCAAAACTTCGTTAGAAACAACTTTATTTCTTCCTACAATAATCCTATGAGCTTCTAGGGGCAAGGACACAGCTCACCAGAAGGCCTGTCCGCATACTTCAAGCCCCGGGTTCCAATATGCACACAACCCAAGGGAGTTCAGTCGCAGCTGCATGCCACCATTACACTGAAGGAAGGCAGACAGATGCTCACATCTACTTCCTTTTCCCAACAGGACTGGTGGGCACCACATTTATAAGCAAGTGGGCAAGTAAGTGTGTGGCAGCATCACCCAATGTGGACTTTAAGAGAGCTCAGGATGCAGCTCGGCAGAGCCCACTTACTTACCTAGCACACAGGAGGCGCTGGATTTGATCCTCAGAACCACAAAAAACCAAGTGTGGACCTTGAAATTCCCCAAAGTCAGCACCAGCCAGGTAACACCCTGTTTCAACCACAGTCACTAATCCGTCAACACTCTCTCTGAGTAATGGTTACTTTTTAGTTTGTGTGTGTGTGCGTGTGCGTGCACACATGTGCACACGCACACACTTGCACATGGCACAGTGAACACGTGGGGGTCAAAGGGCACCTTTCAGGTCAGTTCTCACCTTCCACCTCATTTGGCTCAGGGTGTCCTGTTCACCACTCCTTTTGTGAGCTTCCTTGACATTCCAGCCGTGCCTCCCTTCTTGCTGTCGGTCAGCTGGGACTGCAGAACTCCACAGCTGCTTTCTGAGGATCAGGCACTCAGGACACCTGGGTGCTACACGTGCTTAATTCACTGAGCCATCTCCCCAGCCCCAGAATGGCCCATAAGTGTGTCACTCCAGGAGACAGAAGTGGGAAGTATCGACTGAATCTAATCTGAACAATCAGGATGGGCCCTAAGGTCTGAAATGAAAGCTCAGCTTTTGGGAAGCCGGAAGATTACTGCAAGTTTGAGGCCAGCATGATCTACATAGTGAGTTCTAGGCCAGCCTAGACTACATAGCAAAACTCGTTCTCAAAAACAAAAAGGAAAGGAAAGGGAGCAGTCGCATTTCAACTGTGCCAGGCAGATGTGGAAGACCAGGGCCCTGGAGCACGCGCCTTCCAGCCCTGTCCCGGCCCTCAGCACGCCACCGTCCCACCTCAACTCGGAGTCAACAGAACACCACAGTCCTGAGAAAACTGAATTGCATCCACTACCAGTAATAAAGAACCTTCAGGATGAATTATAGAAAACAAAGCCAGGCATGCTGGTTCACACCGGTTACACAGTAATAAAGAGGCTGCGGCAGGAGGATCATCAGCAGTTCCAGGACCCAGCATTCTCACTCAGCTAGAGTGAGTGACAGCAGAAACCTGCTTCTTTTGTGACAATCTGCACGTGTAGACTGGTTGCTGAAAGGGAGCACTCCACACCATGCCACTGACACCTGTGCATCCAAATTAAGAAACAGGGCTGGAGAGCTGGCTTAGCAGTTGAGGAGCTCGCTGGCAAAGCCAAAGGACCCAGGCTCAATTCCCCAGTACCCACGTAAGCCAGATGCACAAGCTGGTGCATGTGTCTGGAGTTTGTTTAGAGGCTGGAGGTCCTGGTGTGCCCATTCTCCCTCTCTCTCTTATAAATAAAAATAAAAGATTGGGCTGGAAAGATGGCTTAGCAGTTAAGGCATCTGTCTGCAAAGCCTAAGGACCCTGGCTCAACTCCCCAGGACCCACATAAGCCAGATACACAAGGTGGCACATATATCTGTAGTTCATTTGCAGTGGTTGGAGGCCCTGGCTTGCTAGTCTCTTTCTCTCTCAAATAAATAAATAAAATATTTTTTAAGAAAACTTAAGAGTCTGTCATGGTAGAAACCAACTGTCCTCCAATTGGACTGGAGGCCCACTCCATGGGGGAGAATACATCCCTGATACTGAAAACTTAAAATGGGGATAGTCATGAGCCCTGGGGGTGTAACATCTACTGATGTCTGGAAAAATGTATATACTATGCTTATCAAACTGCCCAGTAAGCACGTCTCTTAATATCATACCCTTATATTAATGCTACTCTCACTTTGGGTAGAGAACCTTCTCTTTTCAGATGGCAGTGACCTTGGGATGACTCAGAAGGCATCATGGTGCTGGAAAGAAGTGACTGGAGTATTGAGTAACATCTCAATCACACCTTCCAAGGCTCAGGGTCTAATGTGGAAGAGGTGGCGGAAAGAATGTAAGAGCCAAAGGAAGGGTATGACTCCTTACAACATGCTCCTCCAGACACAAAATGGCCTGGATATCCATGACCTCACAGTGCCTGACACTACCTACACAAGACCATCATAAGAGGAGGAAAAGATCATGACATCAAAATAAAAGACTGATTGAGATGGGAGGGATAAGATGGAGAATGGAATTTCAAAGAGAAAAATGTGGGGGGGGGTACTACCATGGGATATTTTTTATAATCATGGAAAATCTTAATAAAAATTGAGAAAAAAAATACGCCACAGCGCCTTTAAAGAATGGTGCTAACAAAAAAACCAACCCCCCCCCAAAAACACTTTAAGAAAGAGCAGCCAGGGAATTAACATGTGATTTTTTTTATAATCATGGAAAATTCTAATAAAAATTAAAAAAAAAAAAAAACAGCAGCCAGGCATGGGAGCACACACCTTTAATCCCAGCACTCAGAAAGCAGAGGTAGGAGGATCACTGTGAGTTTGAGGCCAGCCTTGGACTACAGAGTAAGTTCCAGGTCAGCCTGAGCTAGAGTGAGATCCTACCTCAAACCAAAAAAAAGAAAGAGAAAAGAAACAGAAACAGAAAAGCCTACCAGTAATAAGAACATGTAAAAACACCAATCACTGAAAAGGTAACATTAGGGCTGGAGAGATGGCTTAATGGTTAAGGAACTGCCTGGCAAAGCCAAAGAACCCAGGTTTAGTTCCTCAGTACCCACATAAAGCCAGCTACACAAGGTGGCACATGTGTCTGGAGTTTGTTTACAGAAGCTAGAGATCCTGGTGTGTCCATTCTCTATTTGCTTCTCTCTTTCAAATAAATGAATTAAACTAAATAAATTTTTTTAAAAAGGTAACATTAGCCAGGCATGGTGACATGTGCCTAAATCCCAGCATGGCGGGGGCGGGGGGAGCAAGGAGGATTAAAAGTTCAAAATCATACTCAGCTGCATCATAGGAAGTTCAAGTTCAACTAGTTCAGCCTGGACTACAAGACACAAAAACAAAACAAACAAAGTAAAATCAACAACTGGCGGCTGGAGAAGATGGCTTAGCGGTTAAAGCGTTTGATTGATTTGAGAGAGAGAAAGGCAGATAGAGAAAAAGAGAGTGGGTGTGTCGGGGCCTCTAGCCACCACAAATGAACTCCAGACACATGTACCACCTTGTGCATCTGGCTTAAATGGGTACTGGGGAATAGAACTTGGGTCCTTAGGCTTCACAGGCAAGTGCTTTAACCCTAAGCCATGTCTACAGGCCAAGAACTGATATTTTACTGAGGACCTAACATCCACAAAGTACTCACTGTTTTAGTCTGCCCACCAGATGTGAGATACCCCATGGCTCAGGTAGTTGTACTTACTGATAAGCCAGTGATGCTAAGACATCCCCCCAAAACTGGAGCCAAAGGATCTCCCAGCATTTACCCAGACCCAGCAGATTCACAGATAGAATGTATAGACTGATGAAAATTAAATTACAAAGCCAAAGGACAAAAGAACTTTTTTTTTAATATGTCACACATTGGCTACAAACTCACTTTGTAGCCAGGGATAACCCTGAATTCCTGATCCTCCTGCCTGTACCTCCTAAGTGCTGAAATTATAGGCACATTCAGCTTTTGGGGATCAAGCACAGGGCTTCATGCAAACATTCTACCACCTGAGTCACAGCGCCTACCCAGGCCTGGAGGGAATCTTAAAGCTTATGTGACACCAATCCCCTCATTTTCTTTTCTTTTCTTTTTTTTTTTTTTTTTGAGGTGGGGTCTCAGTGTAGCCCAGGCTGACCTGGAATTCACTATGTAGTCTCAGGGTGGCCTCGAACTCATGGCAATTGTCGTACCTCTGCCTCCTGAGTGCTGGGATTAAAGGCATGCACTCCCACACCTGGCTCTAATTCCCTCATTTTTCTGAGGGAAAACAGTGCCTTGGTAACCACCCCCCACCTCCCCACACACACACAGGAGTTAGGAAGAAACTATAAACTCACTGCTGCCCTCAGGTCCTAGATGCTACCCTGGGCGCTGTGACCCCAAATCTCTGTCTCAGGCTCTCATTCCCACCTCTGGGACCCAGGTAGGCTTGCTCACCCTCCAGCCCTCCCCAGAAATACTGCAGTCAGGGAAGGCACAGCAAACCCACCAGCGCCCACGCTGTCTGGTCTCGGCTGGCGTGTCACACCAGTGCCCTCGTTAACCGCAACAGCACAGCTAAGGGAGGCCAAAGGGAGAAAGCGACAGCGGAGGACTGAGCTGCGGGACCGCGGTCAGAAACCCCTGGCAACAAGTAGCAGGGTACTGCTGACTGCCCGCCCACCCAACTCCCTCCCTGGCCTGTTCCCTGAAGCATAAAGAGACCAAGAGCATGCACCTCCCAGGGGACTTGGAAGCAGTAAGTGGGGTAACACTGGAAAGAACAGGTGTAAGGGAACTGAAATCATTAAAATTTGGTCCAACAAGGATCAAACCTGTCACTCTATTCGTCTCTTAAGTGCCTGCCAGCCACATGTAGCTGGCATCCTGGATGACACTGCCACAAAGCACTGCCACAGAAAATCCTTCCGAACTGGGCTATGTATCTCTGGCTCTCCCTCTCCCTCAGCCTGGTCCAGGCTCAGCAAAGTCCTGTGCATAGTTCTCCCTAAGGGCTCTAATCCATAGTCTGCGAAAGCTTCCTTAAAGCCTCACCTGTCTGGACACACCTGCCTCACGGACTCTGCTGACAAATCCGGACGTGTCTCCCTTAAATCATTTTCCATTTCCTGCAAGCCTCCCCCACCCCAGCTGACCTCAAATCATTGGCCTCTTCACTGCCTCACGTAAAGCGCCGCCTACAGCGACTTGGCTGGCGGGCAGACACACTGTCCCCTGAAGACGCTGCCAGGCACGCCCACAGGCCCTGCGAGCACGGGGACAAAACTTCACCTACACAGTTCCCACCTGACCGTCTGCTGGTCCTGGGCTTTCAGCCTCGTCAAGCACTAGGAGCCCCCCCACCCCACCCCCACCTTTCATGCGGTCTTGCTTCCTTCAGCCTCCCCACCACAGCCAGGTCACTTCACTCCCTCTGGAAGATCTTCGACGGCCTTCCACTCCTCGTTTCTGCATGGGGGCTCAACCAGGGGTCCTGGCGAGGCTCTTGGACCCATTCCTCAGCACTTCCCTCTCAAACCTGTGCTCAGCAGAATTCCCAATCTCTCCCATCCTGGTCTTACTAGAAACATTTCCTCAACTTCCTCCCACCAACTCAGCCATCCTATCTTCCATCCTCATGCCTTATCATCTATGATTAGCCATTGAGCAAAGGCTTGAAGAATGTGGGGGGCTGAATCTCCCCACTGTGACTTCCTCCTCGAGTCAGTGCCAGCCACGCTTCAAGTCTTCATGATCTGCTATGTTGGGCTGGCTTCTCTGCCTTTCCACATACTTAACTGCCCCTTTGCCTGAAATGGACTGAAAAGCTTCTCAAGAATCTATTCAACTGTTACCTACCCCTCCTCCTCAGTCCTTATGCCTTCTCAACAGTCCCATCCAACTCCAGTGACATTCAAGGCCACTGCTGTTACCACCATATAATTTGGCTGGGGAAGTGTGTCCTCTGCCTTCGGCACCCCTGCCCTAGTACTGACGCCAAACCCTGGGCCCGTTTAATCTCACCTGCCTGTCACCTACAATGACCAGGAGAACTATGTTTTATTTCATAACTGCGCTTTGGAAACATCATCTATCCCTTCCAGGCTGTCCATTGTGTAATACGTCAAGAACTGCTTGTCAGTGACAAGAATAGCCTGAGGAAATGATAGACCTTTATTCTAAAGCTTTCCAGAACCGAAAAGCATCTCCTGACATTAAAACCAGATGTGCATCACTTGGCTCCATTCCTCCACCTGCAAGGAGTCGCCCACAGATCGTGCTCACTGCTATATAAACTACCCCCAAATCAGCATCCCAAAAAGATGGCCCTTTAGGATGCTACCTGCCAATCGGCTAGGCTTTGGTAACCAAGTTCTTTCTCTACCACTGCCTAGCCCTCAATAGAAGGGCTCTGGTCTGCCAGAGCCAGTGTGTGTGGTAAGAGAACCTATTATGCATTCAAAACAATTCAGATGAGACAGCGTAAAAAACCATCATTTACCCAGCTCCCTCTCTCCTCAGTTCTGTTCCTTTGAACCATGTGAGACTCACCAGAGTGCTGGGAGCTGGCCTCCATGGAACCACGAACATTTCACGCTGAGCCCCAAATCGCAACCCCCCCCCCCCACGTTTGATCATAGGTGGCCCTCTGGTGATCTTACACGGTTCTATTTATTTTGTGATTGTTAAGAATTCACAAACCTCTTAAATACTTTCATGGAAGCCGCAAGGCCAGTCTATGGACCTCTCGTTTGAGTAAAGGGGAGCAGCAGGTGGGGGGAGACAAATGTCTTAGGGCAAGTGGCATAGACAGACAGAAGGGGAACCCCAGGGATAGAAGATGCTAGGAGAGATGGCACTGAAGGCTTCCACCCAGGGAAGGTGGGGAGTCCACTGGCCAGGCCAGGGGCATCCAGGGAGACCTTGGAGGATAGGTCCTCAAAGAACCTTGAGAATCTCAGGAACTGAAGTCGCTGAGGTTGCGGGGGGGGGGGGTAGTCGTCACAAGAGTTTAGGGGAAATCCCGTAGGGTCGGGGGTTTCCAGGGTCTGGAAGGCTGTCTGGACCACAGGTGGCCGCGGACGTGGAAGGTGTCAGGATCAGGGTGTATGCCGGGGATCTCCGGGGCAGGGGTCCCGAGGGAAAGGTGAGGGAGGCTCCGGGGTCCTGGGGCTACCCAGGGGCTCCAGGAGGGGAGCCCCACCGCCTCCTCACCTGCGGCGCCGCGGAGATGCCGGAGTGGGCTCGCGCTCTCACCGCCTCCTCTCCCCGGCCGGCCGCCCCCCCACCCGGGAGTCTCGGCGGCCGCGCGCCCTCGGGCCGGGTGGGGCCGCGGGGCCGTGCGCGGAGGAGGACTGCGCGCGCACCGCGAGGAGCTCGGCCCGCCGCCCAGCCTCCCAGCTCGCCGGCAGCGCCCCCGCAATGCCTTCCCCCGCGCGCGCGCCCTCGCCGCGCGAAGGTTCCGCCCCGAAGCCTACGGCCCCGCGGCCGCCAGGGCCCCGCCCCTAGTGGGCGGAGTCAGACTCGCCCCGCCCCCCGGGCGCAGGCGCGTGCACGGCCAGCGCGGACGTCCTCGCGGGCGCTCGGCCTCCGCGGGTCCTGGGTTTCCTCGCCTGGCCGAGGGGCCGCGTCCCTCCGTCCGCAAGGCCCAGGCTGGCTTCGGCCCTGCTTGCTGCCGCTACAGAGTGCTCGTCCCGGCGGCATCACCCTCGGGACGCTCTCCCCTCCTCGCACCGCGGTTGGTACCTGGGCGTGCTGGGGTCCCCGACGTCGGCCGGGCCCGAGGCCTGGGCACGCGTCCCTCCGCAGCTTCCCGCTCTTCCAAGGCTCGGGTCGCCGCTCTCCGTGCGCCTGTGTGCAGGTTCCGCGTCGGGCGAACCCAGGGCCGAGGGATCCTGCGTGGGTGGGCTCTGCACGCCGCTGCGGGGGAGCCTTCGGCCTCCCGGGACCCACTTCTCGCTTTTCTCTAAATAAAACCGGGTTGGATCAGAAGCCGCTTCCTCTTCCCAGCCTTCCAGGGCCCACCTGCCCCGCCCCGCCCCGCCCCGCCCTGCCCAAGGCACAGTGCATGTCTACTTCCTGTCTCCTTCGCACCTTTTTCTTCGGATGGGTTTAAAGTTGGTGGTTAATGTCCCTCCCGCCTTCAGCCACTCCACAAGGAAATTGCATTTTGTGTATTTCAGCTTTCCCTTGCTATGCCTGGCACCTACCTACCTGAGCTTTTTAGTCATCAAGATGACCCGGAGGCAAAGGTGCCATCACTGTTACCTCAGTTTTTAAAAAATACTTAAGCTATTTACTTGACAGAAAGAGGGAGGGAGAGATAGAACATGGGCATGCCAGGACCTCTAGCCACTACAAAAGAGCTCCAGACACATGTGCCACCTTGTGCATCTGTCTTACGTGGGTACTGAGGAATTGAACCTGGGTACCTAGGCTTTGCAGGCAAGTGCCTTAACCACTAAGCCATCTCTCCAATCCTCTTACCTCAGTTTTTAAGAGCAGAGGAGACTGTCGCACCAGGAGCTTGTAGTGGCGATGGCAGCCCATTCATTGAACCCCCACTGGTTGTGGCTCCCAGCCCTGAGACTGTACAACTTAAATACACAGTTCAGTTCCCAAGGCCCTGCACTGAGTGTTAGTCCTGAGCCTGTGTATGACGTGGGCCCTGCCCTAGGGTTGCTTCTCTCCCCCAGCAAGGATTTTGCCAAATTGAACATTGTGGTCCAAGTCCTGTAGAGTTCTGGTCCAGGGTACAGACATTACCACCACCATCACCATGGTGTGCCCTCCAAGGTCCAGGGTTGAGTTGTGGAGCCCACTTAATCAAGCCCTTCAGCAAAGAGCAGCCTATGGCAGACACAGGCTTGAAGTCTCGGGCCCTGCACCCAACAACCTCTGGTCAAGCACCTTACAAGGACAAGGCCCACAAAAGGGACACCGTAGGAACAGTGACTTCCCTGCATGCATGAGAGCAGCTCAGCACCTCGTGCTTGGGCAAGTACAGATCTCTATGACTTTTATAAAGAGGAGGAGGCTGTGGAAAAATCACTAGCCGGTGCTGGGCCCTAGCCACTGTGTCCATTCTCGGCAGATAAGGTGGCCACAGCAAGGAGCCAGTGTGATGCAGTTGTACTCATTCAGGTGTGTGGAACAAATATGAAGATAGGCGTGTACTCAAAAATGAGTCTCAGGCTGGGTAGATAGCTCAGCAGTTAAAGGCACTTGCTTGCAAGGCCTGACAGCCTTTGCTCAATTCCTCAGGACCCACATAAAGCCAGATGCACAAAGTGGTGCATGCATCTGGAGTTTGTTTGCACTGGCTGGAGGCCCTGGGGCTGAGGAGATTGCTCAGCAGTTAGACACTTGCCCACAAAGCCTTCCAGTCCATATTCAGTTCCTCAGGACCCACCTAAAACTAGATGCACAACATGGTACATGACTCTACAGTTCCCCCCCCAATACTAATAAACAGAGTCAGAGGACTTAAGTTATCCAAGCTGGAAAGGGCATCTGCTTGGAATCATTGCTAGAATCTGGCTACAATACAGCTTGTGCAGACATAAAGAAGAGAACTGACAAGTTGGGTGTGGTGGTTTGAATAGATGGCCCCCAATATATTCAGTGTTTTATTACTCTGTAGTTTGCATCTGAAACCACCTGGCTGGAGGCAGTGTCACTGGGTGGATCTTAAGGTGTGGTGGTGGGTTTGAGATTTCAATCTAAAGATAGGCAAAGTGTGCCTAGCTGGAGTTGCTGGAGTGTGTTGTGCTGTGTGGCTTTTGGCTTTTTAGGCTTGTGCTTTTCTCTGTGTTTGGTCCTGTGAAGGCAGGCCAGCTTCTTCTGCCATTAGGGAATGTTCCCTGGATCTGTAAGCTTCAATAAATCCCTTCCTCCATAACCGTGCCTGGTCTGAACGTTCATCTCAGCGAACCCGAGGCTGTCTGCTGCACTGGTTATGGCATTGTAAAACAATAGGGACTGCATGGTGGTACTTCCTTCCTAGGGATTAAGCTGTGTCTTGATTGCATCCATGAAAAGCCCCACATCACAGGTGCATAGTTCCCTGCCTCCATGTACAAGTCGGATGGACACTGGTCTTGGGTCCTTAGATCACACCTTACCGACATACACAGACCAAATCCTGCATGTGCTCACACTACGTGATGTTCCATATACAAGCTGTAAACACTAACGACAAAGGAACCCACATCGTGAATCCTCCACCCACTCACAGCACATCACTTTCTTACAGGAACGCTGGCTCTGGACAGATGACAGGAAGGACTGTGAAGCTGGTAAGATAGCCAGAACTGATTTTCAGGAGAAGTGGATGTGGAAGAATTTGGAACTTTGGGCTAGAAAATTCCTACAATGCTGTAAGCAGAGCTTAATGGGCCCTCTGGGTGGAAGTTTGGAAGACCCTAATGCCAAGGGAAATGTGGAGGCGCATCTCACAAGGTTTCAGAGTGGAACAAGGATGATCAGGAACTGGGCTAGAAAGTCATCCATGTGACTTTGTAACAAAGCATTTGGCTTCATTCTGCCTGTGTCCTGAGAACATGCTTGAGTCTGAACTCAAGAGTAATAGACTACTTTCTTTGGGGTAGGAAACTCTGAACACAGGGTAGCATCCAGGCGGTGCCATGGTTACTGCTCAGATGCAGGTCTACAGTGAAAGAGCAACAAGTGGAGCAGAAGGACATGAAAAGTATGCAGTTTGGGTAAAAATCATTGTGTGTGAATTTAAGGATACAAACAAAGGAAGATGTGAAAGAAGATGTACTCATGAAAGGCATTAGCCCCATTTAGGCATTCTCCACATGGGACAATAGGAAGGGCCTTGAGGGCAAAACCCCACCCACTGAAGGTGCCACCTTGCAAAAAATGTAAATTAGGGCTGGAGAGTTGGCACAGTGGTTAAGTGCTTGCCTGAAAAGCCTAATGACCCACTTTGATTCCCCAGTACCCACATAAAGTCAGATACCATATATTTAATGTTTCTAGTTTATATTAGTTTAGATGGAAAATAATCCATATATCTATAAGAAATGTAAATGTACCTAGGACTTTCAGTGAAGTGATAGATGTTGCACTTCCCTCCTCTTCACACTGCAGTGGGGGAGATTCCAGTGTACAGTGGCACACGTATCTGGAGTTTATTTGCAGTGCTACAGGCCCTGGTGTACCCATTCTGAATCTGCTGGACATGGTGACACCCCTTTAATCTCAGCACTCAGGAAGCAGAGGTAGGAGGGTCACTGAGTTGAGGCCAGCCCAAGACTACAAAGTGAATTCTGGTCACTCTGGGCTAGCATGAGGCCTGACCTTGAAAAACCTGTATGTAATTAATTTGAAAGGAGAGCACTTAAACTGAGAATGCCACTGAAGGAGTTCCTGGCTCAAAAATTGCCCAGGAGCCAGTTTTGTGGTACATGCCTTTAATCCTAGCACAGGGGTCAGAGGCAAGGTAAAAGGGTCACCATGAGTTTGGGGTCCAGCCTGGGCTAGAGTGGTGAGGGGACAGTACATTTTGGTGGATGAATATGACAGAGAAAAATGATTAATCTCATGTCAGGAAATCAAAAAAAGAGACAAAGAGGAAGAGACCGGGGGTTCACACTGTCGCTGAGGGTGTGTCCTCATTGACCTAAAACCTCCCATCAAGTTCCCCTACTTCCCAAGACTCAGGATGGCCTTGAATTCATGGTGATCCTCCTACCTCTGCCTCCCAAGTACTGGGATTAAAGGTGTGCACCACCATGCCCAGCAGAACAGACCTTTAACACACATTTAGATCCCAACTTCAGCACCAGATGTTGCCAGTGGGAATATGAAATGGTCAGCTGCTCTGGAAACCAGTTGGGCAGTTTCCCTTAACGGTAAGCACGCAGTCTTGTGTATTTATCTCAGAGAGATGGAGACTGTGGTGGTTTGAGTCAGGTGTTCCCCCATAACCTCATGTTCTGAATGCTAGGTCCCAAGCTGATGATGGCATTTTGGGAATTGGAGCCTCCTGGAGGTGATGTATTGCTGGGGGTGGGCCTATGGGTGTTACAGCCAGCTTCCCCTGTCAGTGTTTACACACACTTCTCTGCTGTTGGCCAGGAGGTGATGTCTATCCTCTGCTCATGCTATCGTTTTTTCTGCCATCATGGAGCTTCACCTCAAGCCAATAAGTCAAAATAAACTTTCCTTCCATCATCTGCTTTTGGTTGGGTGCTTTGTGACAGCAACCTGAAGTGAACTGCAACAGAAACCGTGCTCAGGTGAAGAGAGCAATGTGCTTACAAATGTACCTAAGTAGGGGCATTGAGAAGAGTCCAAGCAAGAAACAACCCCAGTGTCCTTCCCTGGGTGAATGGATAAACAAATTATGGCTCACTGATACTACAGAACATTTCTCAGTAATAAAAAGGCTTCATACAGGTGATAAAGGAAATTCCACTGCATGAACAAAAAGCAACATCAAAGGTTACATGCTTTATGATTCTGTTTATATAAACCTTTTTTTTTTTCTTTTTTGGTTTTTGGAGGTAGGGTCTCCCTGTAGCTCAAGCTGACCTGGAATTCACTATGTAGTCTCAGGGTGGCCTCGAACTCATGGCAATCCTCATACTTCTGCCTTCTGAGTGCTGGGATTAAAGGCATGTGCCACCACACCCAGCTTATATAAACATTTTGAAATAACAGTGTAGAGATGGAGAGCGGAACTGTGATTGCTAGGGGTTAGAGCTTTGGGGGACATATGAAAAGGGCTGAAAATATTTAACACTTAACATTTGTGTAAATATGCACAAACACTCTTAACAAAATAGGACTGGAACATGGAATGTGAAAGGAATAGGATGATCCCTCTGCGATGCAGGTGTTTACTGTTACTAAGGAATGGGATGATCCCACTGTGTGATTCAAGTGTTTGCTGTTAGCTGAGGAACAAGATGATTCCTCTGTGCAGAGCAGGTGTTTACTGTCACCTAAGGAATGGGATGATCCCTCTGTGCAGGGCATGTGTTTACTGTCACCTAGGGAACATGATGATCCCTCTGTGCAGTGCAGGTGTTTACTGTTACCTAAGGAATGGGATGATCCCTCTGCAATGTACCATGACTTCCCTGTACCTCTTTGTTTCTAAATATCTTTGTGATTACATAGTATAGAATGTTTCTTGCCTTAGTTCCGCCTATGTGACCTATGTAACCTTATGACTTCTTGTAATACCCCCCCATGTTTAACAGTATGTAATTTCGTGGCTTAACTCCTGATCCCATTTTTAATATAAACATCATGTGGTTATTTCCAATAAAAGCTAACACTCTGAACAGTTAAAGGCTGCATCTTGAGATCCTGAACTCTGGGATGCAGGACCCATGTAAGCCAGATGTGCAAGGTGGCACATGTGTCTGGAGTTTGCAGTGGCTGGAGGTCCTGTTGGGCCGCCCATATTCTCTCTCTCCTCAAGTAAAAAAATAAAAATAAAAGTATTTTTAAAAGGCAAATCCATACCCACAATAAGTGTCTATTCTAGTAAGGGCAAAGCACTGCTCTTTCCACCAAAGAAGTGGTTCGGTGTTTTCAGCTTGCCAGGGAGTGGCCACCCGGGGGAATGCTGCCACATCGGGGACTCAGTGCTGGTCTCTGCTGCTGGCAGGTTTGTCACGCAGCAGCAGCTTTAGCCAGGTCAGCCTTGGTGAGTGAAGTCCATGTTGTTGAGATCATAGGTAACTTCCATTCCTGCCACCATGGCCGCCTTACCCATGGGCCAATGTGGCAATTGCAGGACTAGCTGGGGGTGGGAGAGAGGCTGACTGCTACCTATGCAAGTCATCTGATCTACTTGGTTACTAAATTCATCCTCTGCAGAGGTCATGAAACACAAATGTCTTTACATCTTTGCCCATTCAGAGAGACCTATCTACAAACTTCCTCCAGCGTCTTTCTCACCACTTTTCCAGTTGTGCTCGTTCCAAGTTCTAGACCACCCAGCCAAACCATCAGCCACAGCCCATGAATCCGCATATAACCACACATCTGGCCATTTCTTTTTCTTCCAAGCAAAATGCACAACCATGTGCACCGCCCATTGTGAAGATGTCCCTTCAGCACAGTCCTTCTGAGCTGTCCCAGATAAGGCTGCAGCTGTCCACTTCTGGGAGGAACCTAGCACGCAGAGCCATCTGTAAGTCAGTCTCCAGACTCCTCCTCAGTCACCCAATCATAGGGCACAGCCCCCTCGTGGTACTACAATCTGTGCCAGTTAGGGTTCTCTAGAGAAAGAGGAGTGATAGAATGAATATGTATGATAAGGGGGATTTATTGGCTTAGCTTACAGGATACAGGCCCAACAGGCTAGAGGCTGGAGAGTCTGAAAAGCCGGTAGCTGCTCAGTCCATGAGGCTGGGTGCCATGTAGTACCAATCTGCCACTGGTGACCTGGAGGATTCCTGGAGAGGCCTGGGTCTTCAGTCCACATTGGAAGGCTGAAGAAGCTGGGCTCAAAGACAAGCAAGATAGATGCTTGTATGAATAAGTAGCAAGGGCAGCTACGTGCAAAAACACACACCAGGGGACTGAAGATGGCTCAGCAGTTAAGGCCCTTGCCTCAAAGCCTAACAACCCCAGTTGGAGTCCCCAGTACCCACGTAAAGCCACATGCATAAAGTGGAAGATGCATTTCAAGTTAGCAGCATGCAGTGTCTGGAGGCCCTGGTGCGCCCATTCTGTCTGTCTGTCTCTCTTCTCTGCATCTTTCTTGGCTTGCAAATAAATAAATAAAACTTTTTAGAAAGCACATTGCCGTGAGCAGCAGGTAGTGAGACAAACCTCCCTGTGTTCTCTACGAGCTGCTTTGTATGTGGTTCTCCATCCGCAGGGCCGCCCGCTGGAGGAAGGACTCCTGCCTCGTTACTTCTTCGGAAATACCCTCACAGACCCACTCAGGCCTTGATTCCAATGATAACAGAACTTAGCCATCACAGATGCCTTTGTTTTTCTTTCCTCTATTTCTCTGCTATGCAATTACTATTTGTCGCAATAAGATCAGTAGTTAAGTGTTGCTAAATCTATGTTTAAATTACTGGGTATTAGAGAGCAAGCACTCCTCAAGGGGCTTTGCCCTGTGCTTGTGGAGGAAGGCATGGTATGCTTCCCTTGTGCGTGGGATGGCTATTATCTTCACTTGGAAATTAAGCATGATATAAGGAGGGTGTTGACAAGGAGTGGGCTTGTGATGGCTTAGTTCTACAGCCCTTGGGGAATATGTCTGCCCTGACACCAGCCCCCCACGTCCTCACGCAGCTTCCTCGCCTCCCCCTCACCTTGCTCCCACCTCCTAAGTGCCCTGCCTCACCTTGGGCCTGAGTCAGAGAAAGAGCCGTGGACTGAAATCTCCAAAACTGTGAACGTGTTTTACTTTTTTTTTTTTTTTTTTTGTTTTGTTTTTTCGAGATAGGGTCTTGCTCTGGCCCTCTTTTACTTTTAAACTGTCTAGCCGGGCGTGGTGGCGCATGTCTTTAATCCCAGCCCTCGGGAGGCAGAGGTAGGAGGATCACCGTGAGTTCAAGGCCACCCTGAGACTACATAGTGAATTCCAGGTCAGCCTGAGCTAGAGCGAGACTCTATCTAAAAAAAAAACCTGTCTGTGTCACATATTTTGGCCCAGCAACAAGAGAAGTACTGAGTACAGTCACTCTGTGGTGATGGACAGCCCTTACCTGAACGGCGGTGGCCATGACACAAGGCTTGCTGTGGGGTAACTTGCAGAGGGGCTCGAGGTGGCTCTGTGGGCGGAAGCACTTGCTGGGCACTGTGACAGCCCCAGCTCCGGTCCCCGGACCCCCCACAAAGCCCCATGTAGCAGCAAGCATCCGCGAGCTCTGTGTGTGCGCCTATGCTGAGATGGGAGGTGACGAAAGGAGAGTCCTCAGCCACCTAGCCCGGCATACACGGTGGAGAACAAAGAAGGCGCAAGGCAAGGACCAACGGCCAAGGTTGTCCTCCGACCTCTACACATGGTCTGATTTAAAATAGGGGGTCGGGCTGGAGAGGTAGCTTGCCTATGAAGCTTAAGGATCTTGGTTCAATGCTTGATTCCCCAATACCCATCTAAGCCAGATGCACAAGGTGGCACATGTGTCTGGAGCTCATTTGCCGTGACTGGAAGCCCTGATACACCCATTCTCTCTCTGTCTTCTCTGCCTCTTTCTCTCTGTCTGTCGCTCTCAAATAAATAAAAAATAAAATAAAAGACCATTACAGGGCTGGCTCAGTGGTTAAAGGCACTTGCTTCCAAAGCCTGACAGCCTGAGTTCATTTCTCCAGTACCCATGTAAGCCAAATGCACAAAGTAGCGCATGTATTTGGAGTTAAGCTGCAGTGGCAAGAGGCCAGGGCATGCCCATACTCTCTTGGTCTCTATTTGTAGATATAAATATAAAATTTAAAATAAAAATTAAAAGCATTGCAAAAAGCTATTCGTCCCCCCATACATGAATGCTTGTGAAGCATGGGTTCTGAATTAGCCTGTGGATAGCACTAAGACGAATTTCCTGGATTTGATAATATTATTGCCATGGTTTCGCAAGATACTGGGGGGAGGTGCAGGCGAGCAGGACATTAAAGTATTTCTTCCAACTTCCTGTGACTCTATAATTATTTTTTTTATTTCTTGTATAAAAAGTACAATCACTCTGAAAAACAATTTGGCAGTTTCCTTAGGAATTACTCATACAACCACCACACAACCCAGACATCCCACCCAGTCTAGGCATCCTCCCAACAGAATTGAAAGCAGATGTCCACACAGGGACCTGCACGGGAATGCTCATGCAGCTTGATTTATAATAGCCAAGCTGGAAACAGCCCAGATGCTTGCGAGGTCAGCCACAGATCAGACTCGTAGGACGTTCCCACACTGCGATACTTCTCAACAATCACAAGAAGCAAAATATTGATACAATGAGCAACACAACGAATCATAAATTGATTATGCTGACAGAAGCCAAGGGGAAGCATCATGAGTCTCCTTTATACAAAAGCGTAGAGAATGCAAATGAATCTTAAGTGAGAGGAAGCAAACCAACCAACGGGGTATGAGCAGGGAGGCTCTCCCAAGACTGACAAGGAAGCTTTTGGGGTGGGCAGATAAATGATGTTATCCCAGTATGGGGACTGTGTATGTGTGTTACAACTCACCAAGTGGGTGTTTAAAGAGATGCATTACACTGTACACCAGCAGCCCTCAATAAAGTGGAAAAATTAAGCTGGGTGCCTGTGGCACCTCCAACCTGGCCTGAGTGTGGAGGTCCAGATCACTCTCCAAAAATTCCCTGTGATTCTTGCTCTTCCCACCAGATGAGTGACTCCAAGGTTCCCTAAACCTGGGGTTCAGGGATCATCAGGGTTTAATTGATTCCATGGCTTATGATTGACTGATATGATCTTAGAAGAAATCTCCCGCCTGGGGAGAGCCTTCTCCAGCCTCCTGACCCTCTATGCATGACATGTCTACAGCCATCAGCTAACTGAGCAGACACTGAGGAAGGCGGGAAGAAGGAGTCATCGCACGGAGGAGGAAAGGCCTGCTGAAGGACTCGCTAAGGCGGAGGACTCTTCAGCACTCGGTTCTGAGGGCTGGGCTTGGAGAGATCTAGTTGGAAGTCTGCAGAGCTTCATGTAATCTCCAAATCCAGACGCTTCACTTCCTGTGCTAAGCAGGGCACACTGCAGCTGGCTTCTCCAAAGGCTGAGCCAAAAAGGAGATATTTTGTCTCAGAGGTGGAAAGTGAGGTGAGGGTCAGGGACATTGTGAGCTGCACTATGACTCCCTCGTTGGCCACGAGATTTCTGGTACTGGGGGAAGAAGAGATGACAGAAGCCAGTGCCAGGGCTGCAGCAGGACATTGGGGGTGAAGCCAATGCCCAAGGGGTTCTGCCCGTTTCCTCTGTGGTCTCTCATAATCCCACCTTGGCTTGGCCAGTGTGTCAGAAAGTGTGTCGTAGATTTTGCAGCATATGATTGCCAGGACAAGGTGAAGATTCAGTGTGCAGTGAAGAGAATGATCAACAAAAGAGTGTGCAGGAGTCAGCACACCCCTGCCTCGCGGGTCCCACAAGTGAGAGGGCATGCCCTGCCAAGAGGGCCGCCTGCTGCGGAGCAGGCAAGCACCGTGCAGCAACTCAGCTCTGCCAGGCCCTGCAGAGGAGGCCAGGCGCAGGGCCTCAGAACCAGCAAGAGGGGTGCCTTCAGGACAGTCTCCCAGGGAGCTAGATAGGAGGCACAGCGTCTTGTAGTGTGGCAGAAACTCATGAAACGCCATCCTGCTGCTTCTGGGGCAGCATGCAGCCTGCAAAGAGCCGCTGTGGGGGAGCCCCGCCTGCTCGGCCTGCGGGGACGTGTGCCAGCGAAGCAGCCTCCACACGGGGCTCCCTGCAGTGACAAGCGGCTTAGGAGACTGGGCAGATTTCTGTTCAGAGGGCCGGGCAGCAGCTGATGGGCAGACAGGACGGGCAGTGGAAGGGCAGGGGCTGCAGACAGCTGGAGAGTGCTTTCCTAGCACAAAAAGAAAAAGCAACAGCGGGAGGCCTTCCACCATCACTCTCCCCTCTGTCAGAAGACTGGATTCCCCACCTAGGGGCTCCTCTGCTCTCTGAACAGGAAAAACAGGAGCTAGACACAGTAATACATGCCTACAGCCTCAGCTACTTGCAAGGTTGAGACAAGAGAATCACTTGAGTCCAGGAGTTCAAGACTCGCCTGGGCAACATAATGAGACCCTATCTGAAAGCAAATAAAAAACCAAGTTACCATTGTATGAGGTATTGTAAGTCACCTACAGGTGACTTAAAGTATACAGGAGGGGCCTGAGGTATGGCTCGGTGGTAGAGTGCTTGCCTAGCATGCGTGAGGAGGTTATGGGTTCCTTTATGATCACTATAAAGAAAATTAATGATAAAGTATACGCAGTTAGGTTTGGTGGCTCCTTCGACCACAGCACCTGGGAGGCTGAGATCCTGGCAGCACTGAGCAAGGGCCTGTAATTACTGAGCCACCCCCCTCCCCCAGCTTCAGGGGGATCATCCTGAGTTTACCTATAGAGTGAGCTCAAGATCAGCCTGCCTCAAAAAGGGGTATGTAGGACTGGAGATATGGCTTAGCACTTAAGGCATTTGCCTGCAAAGCCAAAGGACCCATGTTCGATTCCCCAGGACCCATGGAAGCGAGATGCACAAGGGGGGTTACATGTGCCTGGAGTTGGTTACAGTGGCTGAAGGCCCTGGCACTCCCATTCTCTCTCTCTCTTTCCCTCTCTCTCACTCACTCTCTCTCTCTTTCCTGCCTATTTCTCTCTCTCTCTCTCTCAAATAAATAAAAAAGGAGATATAGGACTGAAGAGATGGCTTAGCAATTAAGGCATTTGCCTATGAAGCCTAAAGACCCATGTCTGACTCTCCAGATCCCACATAAGCTGGATGCACAAAGGTGAGGCAAGCACAAGGTTGCACATGCCCAGTAGGTGGCACAAGCATCTGGAGTTCAATTTCAGTGGCTGAGGCCCTGGCATGCCAATTCTCTCTCTAAAAGTTTTTTAATTTCTAAAAGGAGATACATATATTACCTATATCTATCTATCTATATCTATCTATCTATCTATCTATCTATCTATCTGTCTGTCTGTCTATCTATCTATCTATCTATCTATCTATCTATCTATCTATCTATCTATCTATCTAATGGTATATGGAGCTGGGTGTGGGGGCACATGCCTTTAATCCCAGCACTTGGGAGGCAGAGGTAGGAGGATCACCCTGAGTTCAAGTCCACCCTGAGACTACAGAGTGAATTCCAGGTCAGCCTGGGCTAAAGAGAGACCCTAACCCCAAAAACCAAAAATCAATCAATCAATCAATAATGGCAAGTGGGAGAGTATGTACAGGCATATACAAATACTATGCTGTTTATGTAAGGGGTTTGAATTTGGGCATTTTGGTAACTACAGGGTCCTGGAACCAATCCTCATGGATACTGAGGGGCTGCTGTAATCCCTCCTGAGTGAGGGGCAGAACTATTTGGGAGCAAGGACACCCTCATCCCGCTCTAATACACCAACACGGAAGCGTGCAGCTTCTTCCTGCCCCACGCCCTGCCCTCCAGGAGCCTGCTGTGGACCCAGCAGTGGACCATCACAAGCCAGAGCAAGGTGGGCTATAATCTCATGAGGAGTATGCAAACCGCTGTCTCCCAGCCGGAAGCTGAGGCTACTGCAAGTGAAGCAGCTCTCCTGAGCCTCCTCAGACTCTGATTCTAGAGGCCATGCCTCTTTTAGCAGGGTCTTAGTGGGGACAGAAACGAGGAGTGGCTGGGACACTGCTGGGAAATAAACCCGCAGGGGAGGGGGGGGGTGATTCCGGCCGCGCAGCCTGTGTGCGCACCTGCCTTCAAGCTCTTTGCTTCCCTCAGCTGGTGCATTTCGCAAGTCTGTTCTGAAGCTGCTGTGGGGACCTCACATTCCCTGAGCCTGGACCATCCAGACCATCAGAAACAGGAATGCCGCCTGCCAATTCCTCAAAGGTGGGGAAGCCACTGCTGAAGGAGGGGCGTGGGCTATGGGGAAATCTTGCTTTTCGCAAACTGAGGAAATGCATGCAAACCAGGGGTACCCAGATCCATGGTGGCACATGACTTTAATCCCAGCACTCACTAGGGAGGAAGAGGTCAGAGGATCCCTGCGAGTTTGAGGACAGCCTGGGACTACAGAGTATGTTCCAGATCAGCTTGGGTTAGAGTGAGACCCTACCTTGAAAGAAAACAAAAACAAAACAAAACAAAAATCTATGGAATGAGTTTGGAGCCTTCTCCACAGCAACCACTGGAGTCCAGCTTATGTGAGTGTAAACAGTTTTTTTGTTGTTGTTGTTATTTATTTGATAGACACACAGGGAGAGACAGTGGGAGAGAGAGAGCTAGAAAGAGGCAGGCAAATAGACTAAGTAACTTCAGATGCATGTGCCACTTTGCATACCTGGCTTCATGAGTGAGTACTGGGGAATAAAACCTGGACTGGCAGGCTTTGCAAACAATCCTGAACTATCTCTCCAGCCCCTAAACATTTTTTTTTTTTTTTTGGCAGGCTCTCACTCTAGTCCAGGCTGACCTAGAACTCACTCTGTAGTCCCAGGCTGACCTCAAACACACAGTGATCCTCTTACCTCTGCCCCCAAGTGCTAGAATTAAAGGTATGTGCCACCATGCCCAGCCCACAAACATCACTTTTTAAAATATTTATTTATTTGCCCATAGAGAGAAAAGAGAGAGAGAGAGATAATGAGTATGCCAAGGCCTCCAGCCATTGCAAGTGAACTTTAAATGCATGTGCTACCTTGTGCATCTGGCTTTACGAGGGTACTGGGTTGAACCTAGGTCATTAGGCTTTACAGATGAGTGCCTTAACCACTGAGCCATCTCTGCAACCCCTGAACATCATTTTAATAGTAAATATAGGCTGTGTGGCTGTGGGAATGGTGTCACTGCTGTAGAAAGAAGTTTAGTAGTTCCTCACAAATTAGCCAGAGATTGGGCCAGGCCTGGTGGCTCACACCTGTGAGCCCAGCACTGGGGGCTGAAGAAGAAAGATCATGAGTTCCAAGCTAGCCTGGGCCACAGAGTAAGACCCTGTCTCCGGTAACAGCAAGAAAAGTTAAGCATAGCATTACCCTATGCTCCACTCCATCCCCCTCCCCATGGAGTTTCCTGTTGCCCTTGCTGGCCTCAAACTCCCTATGTGGCTGAGGATGGCCTTGAACTCCTGAGCCTCCAGCCTCTGCCTTCCAAGTACTGGAATTCCAGCTGTATGCCATCATGCCCAGCTCTGGGGTGTCTCTAAGGACAATGATCCCAGTCATGGGGACGTGACCCTCACGGGCATCTGACCACCCTCCAAAACCCTTCCCTTCTAATATGACCCTATGATCCCACAGAAGGTCAGAATTCTTTGGGTGTGTGTACATGCGGCGTATGCATGTGTGCACAGACATCCTGCCCTGTGCATGTACATGTGGAGTTTGGAAAAAAGCACCCAGTATCCTCCTTCTATTACTCTTCCATCCTACCTCTCTGAAATAATCCCCCACTGAACCTGGGCCTCCCCATTTCTCAGTTAGACTGGCTGAGCAGGGAGCCCTAATGATCCTCCTGTCTCCACGTCTCTCAGGACTAGGGTTATAAGTATACATGACCACATCTAGATTTTGTTGTTGTTTTATTATTATCATTGAGAGAGAGAGATAGGGGCAAAGAGAGAGAGAGAATGGGTGAGCCAGGGTCTTCAGTGGTTGCTAACAAGCTCTGGGCACGTGCGCCCCCTGGTGTGCATGTGCAGCACTGTGCGCTTGCATCACTGCATCTGGCTAAGTGGACCTGGAGATTCGAACATGAGTTCTTAGGCTTCACAGGCAAGTGCCTTAGTTGCTAAGTCATCTCTCCATCCCTGTTGTTGTTTTTTTATGGGAGGGTCTCGCTGTAGCCCAGGCTGACCTGGAATTCACTCTGTAGTCTCAGGGTGGCCTCAGACTCGCAGTGATCCTCCTACCTCGGCCTCCCAAGTGCTGGAATCAAAGGCATGCACCACCACACCTAGCCTAGAATTTTTTTATTTTGGAGAGAGAGAAAATTGGCATGCCAGGGCCTCAACCAGTGAAATTGAACTCCAGACACCTACACCACCTAGTGGGCATGTGAGACCTTGCACTTGCCTCACCTTTGTGCATCTGGCTTACATGGGATCTGGAGTGTCGAACATGGGTCCATGGGCTTCGCAGGCAAGTGCCTTAACCACTAAGCCATCTCTCCAGCCCTAGATTTTTTTTTATATAGGTGCAAGGGCTTGAACTTGGGTCCTCATGTTTGTGCAGCAAACACTGTTTTCTGCTAAGCCATCTCTCTTAGCTCCAAGGGTTAAAATTTCAACACCACAGTTAGGGATGAGGGTCAAAGACATTGTTGCAGTGACCTCCTTTCTGGTACAAAGCACCTGACCAGAAGTGGCTGATGGGAGGAAGGTTGTTTCCTTTGGCTTACAGTCTTGAGGGGAAGCTCCGGGATGGCAGGGGAAAGATGGCGGAGACAGCACCTCTTGCCACAGCAGGTGGCAAACAGCAGCGGGAGAACGAGCCCAAACCAACACCAGCAAGGTAGCAGCAGTAAACTACCAAGGCCCACCCCCAGTAGCACACCTCCTCCAGCAAGGCTCTGCCGCCTGAACTGCCAGTAGTTGGGGATCAAGCATTCAGAACACATGAGTTGATGGGGGACACATAATTCGAACCACCACAGACATATTGCCTGTCAGTGGCCCCAGAGGAAGGGTCTGGTCATAAGGCCACCACTGGCCTGAGAGGTGGGCTGCTTTCCTGGTAGCCCTAACTCCCTTGCTTCAACCAGGACTCCTCTTTCAGTGGTGCAGGGCAGGCTGGGATATTTTGCATGTCCCCAAGGGGGAAACAGTCTTGTTACAGAACTTAGAAAAGAGGAATGAGGGCCGGAGAGATGGCTCAATGGTTAAGGCACTTGCCTGTAAAGTCTAACAACCCAGGTTCAATTCCCCAGTACCCACATAAGCCAGATGCCCAAATTGGCACATGCATCTGGAGTTCAGCTGCAGTGACACATCATTCTCCAACCCCTTCTGAATCTCTCTGCTTGCAAATAAATATTGGTTTAAAAGAGGAGCAAGTCTTTAAAACCCTGTACTGAGACAATAACTTCACCCACACAGAAGCAAACTGATGTCTCGCTCCCTAGTGTCCCATATCTGTGTGTGTGTGTGTTTGTGTGTGTGTGTTTGTGTGTGTGTGTGTGTGTGTGTGAGTGTTGATGTGTAAGCAAAGAGGGCACACTTGCCACAGAACGCATGTGGAGGTCAGATGACTTCTGGTGTTGGTCCTCACCTCCCGCCTTTTTGAGGCAGGGTCTTTCATTTGTTGTTCGCCACCATGAACCCCAGGCTAGCTGGCTCATGAGCTTCTGGGAAATCCTCCTGTCTCTGCCTCCCTTCTCCCTGCAGCTGTGCTGGGGATGTAGATACCTGTCAGCATCTGGCTTTTAGTCGGTCTGGACATAGGTAGGCAGGCTTGTGTGGCACGTCTGTTATCCACAGTCCCCCAGCCCCCCTCCCCCCGCCGCCGCAGCCTTTTATGCCTGCTCTGTGACTGTCTGACTCACTGGATCCCTGATCTTCCTGCTGGACTGGAATCCAAGGTGGAAATATCTTCAGAGAAAGCAGTGGAGGAAGCTGGGCTAGCGTGGCCTTGGAAATGGCCATTTCTACCAGCTCAGTTCACAGACTAGAGACCAAGACCGAGGGCGGGGCCAGTAACACATGTTCTCACCCAGCCCACAATGCCAGTTTCCAATACCGTGTCTCCACCTGCTAGAGGCCTAGCCTGACCCTCAACGTGACACGAAGCATCCATTCATTCCTCCACTCACCATTCACGCAGGACAGCATCCCTGAAAGGGAAACCCTGGGAAGACTTTATTAAGAGTTTTCCTGAAGTTCGGCTAACCCATCTTGCTTCACCTTTGATCCGTGAACGTCCGCTCCCGCAGACCCGGGGACCGAGCAGACAGGGAGGAGGCTGCTGCCTGGCAGAGGTGGGGGCTTGTCTCAGTCCTGAAGCTTGCTGGAGTACACTTCAGCTCTGTCGAGGGGTGGCCCTCGGTTCACAGATGTGTAGGAAGTCTCTGAGGTCCCCAGGGATTTGGGGACAGCCTCCTGCGTGATCTGTGAGTCGTGAGTTGTTTCCCCGTCAGAACTGCCCATGTCCCTGGCCAAGGGGATGGAGAGAGCCGGGATTAGGGATGTGAACTGGACTGTCCACTGGTCAGGGACCTTTAACACTTAAACATCGCCTTCATGGACATGGGCTCAGGCGGCCGTCAGACCAACCCTGGTGCGCTCACCCATGCCAGGCCCCCGAGGAGCATGAGCCATGGAGCTATGAGAATCAGTAAGTGGAAGTCCTGACACACACTGAAGGGGACTCAGTCTACGTCCTGCCCACCCTCCCAGGCTGCTGGAGTCAGGGCCCCTGCCAGGCCTCAGTTCCCCCACCTGAGCTGCAAGGGGCTGGGTTATAATAACAGCTCCCAGGCTGTGCCCAGAGGCCTCGGTACAGCTAATTCCGTATGAGCTTCACAACTCTGTACATGAATGGGGAAACTGGGGATCAGAAGGCCACACTGTGTCAGAGGTCAAACCTGCCGCCTTTGCAGGGTGCTGGGACCCCATCTAGGGCCCTGCATGTTAGGCATGTGCTCCACACTGAGCTATGCCTGCTGAGGTCCGAATGGATCAGCTGCCCACAAAGTGGGACCCGAGTCCCTCTCTCCCCCCAGTCTCTCCTTCCTTCCCCTGAGCTCCTCCCGCCCCGGGACCCCACCCTCCCCTAATCGCCTCTCTCCCCTGATGAATGACCTGACTCTGAAGTCCCAGGACTCTACGTGCTCTCTCGTCACACCCCACCACAGGGTGGCAGGCAGCCTCTTGTGGCCCAACCCTGCCAGCCACAGAGGCCCCAGCTGCTAAACCTCTGAGAGGGGTTGTGGCTGCCTTCCTGGCCATGCCCTCCGGGCCAGCAGCTACTCACACAAAGCTGAGGACGATGGCACCAGCGAAGGCCACAAGCAGGAAGAAGGGCAGCGAGCCCAGGATGGCTGTGATGACAATCATGCACCCGCTACGCCGGCCCGGCCAGGTGTCGATGGCCGCGTAGGGGGCAGCTGCAAAGGACCGTGGCCCCTTACTCCCCAGAAAATGCTTCTCCATGGTCTTCTCCCAGAGACAGGCAAGGGTCCCCTCCCTGGCTACCTGGGGTACCCAGGGCAGCCACCGTCCCTCCCCGTGATGCAGCTCCGAGACCTTGTTTGTGTCACGTCCCACTTCCTGCCTCCTGTGTTGCTGGCCTCTCCTTTCTCTTGCATTAAACAACAAACTGACTCCAGTCTGGCGACATGGGTGGGGATGCGTATTGTAAACAACATGCACGTGAGCAAAGGCCAGGTCCAGCAGGGCCGGGAGAGCTGTCGTTCACACACTTCTCTAGCTGGTGGCCCCCTCGGAAAAATGACATAGGCCTTGCACCACTGTCTACCCTTGCCCTGCAGCTCACATCCAGCACTCAGAGCCCAGCCCCCACCCAAGAGCACTCCAGGCTCCAGCCAGCTGAGGATGGCCCAAGCACACACTGACCCTGACGATGGGCTCTTAGGTCTTTCCCCAGGACTGGTGATTCTACTGGGACCCCAGCTCCCTGCACTAGGCAGACCAGGCAAGGATTCTTCCCACATCTCAGACAAAGAGACAGAGGTGCCAGGAGCCCAAGGAGGAGCAGAGGTCAAGCTTCCAGCTAGGAGCCTCAAGGCTGTTTCAATGAGACCACAGTGGGTAGGATGGCAAGGAAGGACCATGGGAGAGGTTGTCCAGTGACACACACTCCTGATACACACCCACACATGCCATGTATACCACATTCGGACACACATATTCATACATATACACACCACACACATACATACATACGTGCATGGCACACGCAATATATCCATCACTTGTAAACTGAGGCATACATAGGAAGTTACAGTCACAGGCGTGCATACATACACACACACACACACACTACATACCCCACATACAAACTTCTGGCACATACTACATGCTCATACAGGTACAGCCATATATGCTCACACACTCACGCCCATCAATACACATCCACTCCTCTGTATTGCTCACTAGCAGGTGCCCTCAGGCATCCCTTTAGAGCCTCTGCTTTGCCCCATGTGGCCAGGGGAGGTGGCAGGAAGCTCTGCCCCTCATACCAAACAGTTCCACATTAGACCTAAGATGAGAGGGAGGGATTCTATGTTGGGGTGACACACAGTCACAATTGTCACAGGAGTGGACCCTGAGTGGACACAGGCAGCTCAGGTGCTCTGTGAGCCTCCAAGCCCCTGTCACTGGCCTCGGAGTACACTGCGCTCTGAGTGAGGGGAAGGGCATGCCAGCCAGGTTCTGATTCCCTAAGGCCGTCTGCTTAGTGTTCAGCCTTTGGACCATTCCTGCATGGCAATGGGTATTTGTTCCTATGAGCACCGGCTGAGGAGTGGGGCAAGCTGCATCCAGACAAGCTACTGCTGCTGGAGGCGGGTGTACTCAGCCGCAGGAACTCGTGACCCCGACTTTGGTACACCCAGCCCAACCAGCTCTCCACCTTGTTCTGACTGTCAAGGACGGGACAGGTAAGGGGACACTTCAGATTAAACTGTTTTAAGAGATGTTTGATTCATCAGTCCAACAGCTTAACTGCTTAGGGCTTTTCTGACAGCTTGAGTCTCCTTCTCATGGTCTGTGTCTGTCCCTGCATTCCCAGGATGCCTTAAGGTACAACCCCACCCATGTCCCCACACTTACGCCGGTTGGTGCGGATGGGATCCGACCACAGTGTCTGATCCTGCACCAAGCCTGTGGACATGTTGACCAGGACATACTTGAACCTAGAAGGAGATAAAGTGAGGGTAACTTCCACAAACCCTGTGTACCCACCCACAAGGAGCAGGAAGGAGCAGAGGGGACATGAAGGGGCTCAAACAGAAACTTCCAAGAAATGGTGACTGGGTGGGTTCAAGGCAAAAGAAAGATGCTGGATTTGATCACAGATCCCTCCTGGAATCTTTCCCGGTGTGGCTATACCTGCTCTGGGGAACCTTCAGGGTTGTGGTCCTTCTGGGGATCCATTTTATTTTAGGAAGCACCCAAGGCACCCTTGCCTGGCATTAACATACCTGTTCTCCAGACAACTCTGGTCCATGGGATCATGAAGGGACTTTTTAAAAAAAAAAATACCAATGAAAGGGCTGGAGAGATGGCTTAGTAGTTAAGGCACTTACTTGCAAAGCCTAACAACCCATGTTGAACTCCCCAGATCCCACGTAAGCCAGATGCACAAGGTGACCTGCGCAAGTTGCACAGGCACACAAGGTGGCACATGCATCTGGAGATCGATTACAGTGACCAGAGGCCCTGGCAGGAATTCTCTCTCTCTCTCATTAAAAAAAAAAAAAAAAGGCCAGTTTGTTGGGTTTGCCTCAAAAAAAAAAAAAAAAAAAAAAAAAAAGCTCAATGAGATAATACCCTTCACCAACCCCACTGCCCCACTGCCCTTGAATCACAGCTGTTTAGGGTGTAAGAACCCCAAACAAGTTTTGCTAGTCAGACAAGAAGACAAACAGCCACAGCCTACCTAAGATGAAAACGATGGATGGCCAAGGACCAAGCTGCCCACCACCTGCGGTTTGTTAGCCCTTGAAATTAAAAGGCCACCAGGAGTGGCCGGGTGCCTGGGTGGTGATGGCAGAAAAGTCAGAAGTTCAAGGTTATCATCTGCTATGTCGTGAGGTTAAGGCTAGCCTGAGCTACATGAGACTCTGCCTCAAAAAAACTGTAAAAGCCTCTTTGGGGGCTGGGACTGTAGCTCCATGGAAGGACAAATGCTTAACACGTGTGAGACACTAGGTCCTAACACACACACACACACACACACACACACACACACACACACAGTGACCCTTAAGCATGGCTAAGCGTGCTTATAATTCCAGTATGGGGTTGAGGCAGGAAGATTCAGAACGTGAGGCCAGCATGGGCCACATAGTGAGACCCTCTCAATCAACAAACAGAAACAACAAACCCGGGATTTGAAGTCTCCACACATCTATGTTTTGCTTAATTCCCTTTGTCTCTCTCTCACACAAGAACTCTGGAGTTTGGGGCTCTGGGCTCCCCTCGCACTCCTGAGTTAGGGGAACCTTGCACACAAGTCAAAAGGGGCTATTCTGCAGACCAGAGGGGTGGAGATGCTTCCCAGATCAAGGATAAGGTGCGTGCGTATGTGTATGTGTGTGGGGGTGTGGGAGGAGAGAGAGAGAGACAGAGAAAGAGAGAGAGAGCCCGTGTGAGTGAGCGCACCGCGGGGATTCTGATCCTGTCCAGTGGCCTCTTCAAGGACGGTAGGTGCTCAGTGGCTTGGGTCCCCAACTTAGGCATATCCATCTTAACTAGAGGGGTAAGGGATGTGATCCCAACTTTAGCGGAAGTCAAGACCTCATATAGCCATGGGTAGAGATAGCTCAGCTTGTAGCAAAAGGATGCTTCAGTGTGTGTGTACATGCACGCACACTCACATGTGTGAATAAATGAACAGTGCTCTGCAGTGGTGAGGTGGGCAGGAATAAAACAGAAGATGTGGGAGTGGGGAGAAACAGCCTTCCACAGGGCTCAGGGGCTTGTGGTACCAAAGCTTGTTGCTAGGTGACCTTCCATCTCTGGACCACTGTTCCCTTCTCAGTAAAACTAAGAGATCTGGAGCGCTGGGTGTGGGAGCTCGTTCACGTGGATGCGTGCGCACACACACACATAACACGTAATCCCAACACTTGAGGCAAAAGGATGCAAAGTCTGAGCCAGATTGAGCAACATAACAAGTTCAAGGCCAGCTTCAACTACATAGTAAGACCCTCTGTGGAAAAAAAAGGGGGAATGGGATTTGGGTGTGTTAATTTCCCCACACAGCCAGGAGCAAGTGCATAGCTTGTGGGGTCTGGTACAAGTAAAAACGTGATTCCTCCAACCCTGCTTGTTTACAAGTCAGTGTGGTGGAACATACCTACACTGCCCATACCTAGCCCTGGAGAAGCAGGGTCAGGAGTTCAAGGCTAGCCTGAGCTACATGAGACCCTGTATGAAAACAAACACACACACAAAGGGAATTCCAGGACAGCAATGGCAGAGCAGTGAGTGCCAAGCAGGCCACAGAGGGGCTCTGGGCTGGCACGACAGGAAGTCAGCTTCGCCTGAGAGCTGGGATTGTCCCACACCTAAATGCTGAGAAAATCACGCTCTCCCGCTCCTCCTTGGGTCTTCCCTCCCCCTGGCTGCCCACACCCACCTGTATTCAGTGGCTGCTGACAAGGGAGGGTTGCAGAGGCCCTGGAAGTTGGGGTCCCACAGACAGGTCCCATTGTTGCCCACCCTGACCAGGTACGCATTCAGGATCTCTGAGGCCTGGGACACATCTCCGACGGCATCCAGGCTGGGCAGGTCACTGCAAGGGGTCAGGTCGAAGGCTGCAGCTTTGTAGGGGCCTGTCTTCCCACCCTGGGTGTGCCGGAACGTGGAGCTCAGCGGGGTCCCAGAGCTGTCCTGCACAGAGGCGTTCCTGGAGCTGGCTGCAGAGGTGGTGCTGGGAGTCAGGACCCTCGCCACTGCGGCCCAGCCACACCCGGTCATTCAGCAAACACCCCAAGCCTCCACTCTGCGTCAGGCTGCTGCTGGGCACTGGGGTGACAGGTACAGGCAAGCTCAGTCCCTACCCTCCCAGAGTAGTGATAGGAAAGATGCCTCCCTGGGGTAGGGCTCTACGTCTGGCTCTCACCCACCCTGCCTTGAGTGTTCCTGTAATTCCCACCCCCACAGACCTATGGTCAGTGGTAGCTGGGCATCCCTGGGTTCCCTGTAAAATGGAAAGGGACAGGATTTTGTGGAGGTGGATATGGTTGGGGGCATATGTTGGTTTCCACATCTCTTCCTTACTACCTGAGGTCTCTTGGGCCACTCACTGTACCTCCCTTGACCTCAGACATCTGTGAAATGGCAGAAAAACGTTGCCCACAGATGGAGCACAGGTAGATTGTCAGTCAAGACTGGCAGAAAGTGCTGGAAAGATTAGGAGTTTGTCACTGGCCTTCTGCTCCAGAAACTGGGATTCTGCCAGCAAGGGCCAGGGGAGGAGGAGGAGGAACAGGGCAGAGCAGATCTCCAGGCTTGCTCACCTCACCCCCAGATCCTAGGAAGTCTCCAGAAGCACTCAAGTGGCTCAAGGGCCTGTGAGATCTGGATTTGCTTCGTAGCTGTGTGTGGACATTCCAGAGAGGGACCCTGCACCCCCACCTGGGCCTCAGTTTCCTGCTCTGCCAGTTACCTGCAGACAGCAGCTCCAAGGTGGGCAAGGCACCTGGCTCTAGATAGGTAGGTATTCAGAGACTGGCTCTTATTCACCCCACCCACCTGAATGCCAAGGCAAAGTTGGTCTAGGATCACAGCCACCCAGTGGTATCAGTGTGTGGGGGTGAAAAGCAAAGGAGTGTAGCTGAACCCCACAGGTGTGCAGCGTCCTTCCACCCGCCTCCCTCTTCCCTGTGGACAGGTGTCAAGGCCCATTTGGGAAGGGAGCAGCCCCCTTACCTGAGTCGACCATGACATAGAGGTAGACCTCATAGGCGCCAGAGAGGGGCTCGGAGCCATCAAACATGCACAGGGGCTTCTCCAAGGCTACAGTGGTGAGGGTGGGGTTGTTGGTGGCGAAGGTCACACTGGCCAGTTGGGGCTGAAGGTACACAGCTGGGGAAGGCAATGAGGGTAAGAGCTGGCCAGTGGGCACACCCTCGGGCAAGGAGTGACTGTGCACCTTCCGTGTGCCAGGCATAAGGCTTGGCCCTCCCAATGGGCCATCTCAGGAGCTTGTCTCGGACTCAACCAGCGCGCCTGCCCCCACTCTGCTGGTCATCTTGGTCAGAACCAGCCCATCCTCAAGCAGCCGAGACCTGTCTCCACCCCACAGGCCCTTTCCTGCTCTCCGCAGGCCCCGCGTAGTTAGTGGTCCTGCAATACCCATCACCCCAGGTGGTGGTCATCCGTCTGAGGATGCTCAGATCTCCCCCACCCCCCGGGGGACTCTCATGAAATTTGACTACTGTCATCAGTGACTGCTAAACATCTGGGTTTTCAGCGCCAGGAATCGCGCCTGCTCCTGGGCGCACGCCCGCGGTCCCAATCCCCGGGTCCTGTCCACCCCCGCCCCCCGCAAGGTCCGGGTGGGAGCCGCACCGCTCGCCCCGAGCACGGCCCGCAGCGCTCAACCCCGGCTTACTCGAGCCACGCCGCAGCCAGCCGAGGGCCAGCAAGGCCCAGAGCAGAGGCATCGCCTGCGACGAGTGGCCGCGGCGCGGTCCGGCCTGGCCACTGCCCACGGGAGCCCGGCTCCGCCAGCTCACCTGCCCGCTCGGGCCCCGGCGCCCCGCCCCGCCCCGCCCCGCCAGCCAATCCGCGGCCTCCTCGCGGTCTATTTGCATGCGGCCCCGCCCGGGGCTCCGCCCACCTGGGGTACCATGGCAGGTTCTTTTCGGTGCCCTCGGTGAAGCGCCTACTGGGTGCCGCGGCGGAGCTGGCGCATTCACTGGGCCCTTTGGACCAGCTCGCTCCTCTCTGGGACCTCAGTTTCTGTGCTGAAAAGTGGGACGCTGATTCCTACACGCACGGAGCCCTACTATAACGCCAGAGGCCCATAAGGCTGCAGTCAGGCCGGGTGAGGTGGCGCACACCCCAGAGGTAGGAGGGTCGCCGTGAGTTCGAGGCCATCCTGAGACTACATAGTGAATTCCAGGTCAGCCTGAGCTATAGAGTGAGACTCAACTTCGAAAAACCAAAAAAAAAAAAAAAAAAAAAAAAAAAGTCAGTAATAAGAAAATGAAACCCTGGGTCTGTAACTCACCCAGAGACCACTTGTGCGGCATTTTTTGCTGTAGGTGCAAGACCCCAAGGCCCAGAATAGGCCGAGACTGGTGGTACCTAGAGATCCTGTTAGTCAAGCTGGGACTACTTCAAAAGGGATGGAATGTTTTTTTGTTTTTTTGGGTTTTTTTGCTTTTTAAAGATTTATTTATTTAGTTATTTATTTGCAAGCAGAAAGAGAGAGAGGTAGAGGAGACCGAATGGGCACACTAGGGTCTCCAGCCACTGCAAACGAACGTGTGGGTGACCCAGGTCAGCATGCTTTGCAGACAGGCAAAGTGCCTGTAAGGCACTGGGTTCCATCTCCAGCACTGAGGAAATCTTTTTTTTTTAATTAGAAAGGAAAAGAGAAGATGTAACTCAGTTGGTAGAACACAGTTAAAACACTTACATTCTCTTGAATCACCGCCTGGGGTGATGGGTGTTGCCGGAGACCAATATTTGTGAGAGAGAGGGGCATGGGGTGCACCAGTTGATGCTGCAAATTCCAGACTTATACACCATTTTGTACATTTGGCTTTATGTGGGTGCTGAGGAATTAGACCGGAGCCAATAGGTTTTGCAAGCAAGTGCCTTTAACTGCTGAGCCATCTCCCCAGCCCAAAGCACTTGCATGCTAAGGATCACTTCCAGTAAAAGACAGCAGGGTCCTTGCAGAGGGGCTGGCTCCAGGCTGAAGCAGGGTGAGTCATGAGGAACCTGATTCTTTCCTCTGAGAGAAGATGAAGAGGTGCTCAGAAAATGGTGGGCACAAGTCAGAGGAGCCAGGCTGAACTTGAAGACTCACAATGCCCAGATCTGGGAACCCTTAAACACTAAGTAGTTAATAGCAGTTATACATTTACATTTAACCCACTGGACAAAATACAATTCCATGAGTCAACACTGGTACTTAAAAAAAAAAGTTTTAAAAGAGAGGAGAGAGGGCTGGAGAGAGATGGCTTAGCAGTTAAGCTACTTCCCTGCAAAGCTTAAGAACCCAGGTTCGATTCCCCAGAACCCACATAAGCCAGATGTCCATGGTGACACCTGTGTCTAGAGTTTATTTGCAATGGCTAGAGGCCCGGGCGCATGCTCATGTTCTCCCCCATCCACCTCTGTCTCATAAATAAAACCAAGAAAAATAAAATATTTGAAAAAAAAAGAGCAGAGAGCCAGACGTAGTGGAACAGGCCTGTAATCCCAGCCCTCGGGATCTTGAGGCAAGAGGATTGCCTTGAGTTTATGGCCGGCATGGCTACTTAGCAAGGCCCTGTTTCAAGGGAGAGGGCTGGGCTGTAGCTCCGTGGTAGAGCGCTTTCCTAGCTTGTACATGAGCCTGGGAGAGCAACATAAATACAGAAGGAATGACTAAATGAAAGTTAGCATTTTACAACTACCATGATGATGAGCAATGAATATCTGAATCATCTTTGTGGGTGCCACAGGGTGAGGAATCTTACAGAGATCTGGAGTGAGCAACTCAAGCACTGACCAGTGACGACCAACTGACATTTCGTGGGGTCGTGGCAGTGAGGAGTCAATACAATACAAAACCCAAGCTGTTTTTGTTTTTAATTAATTTGTTGTTTTTTTCAGTATTGTATTTATTTATCAGAGAGAGAGAAGAGGGCAGATAGAGAATGGGCATTCTAGGGCCTCTAGCCACTGCAAATAAACTTCAGACACATGTACCACCATGTGCATTTGGCTTACGTGGGTTCTGGGGAATTGAACCAGGGTCCTTAGGCTTGCAGGCAAGTACCTTAACTGTTAATCCATCTCTCCAGCCCTAATTTTTTTTTTCTTTTAGGTAGAGTCTCACTCTAGCCCAGGTTGACCTGGATAGTCTTAGGCTGGCCTTGAACTCATGGCAATTCTCCTATTTTTACCTCCTGAGTGCTGGAATTAAAGGTGTGTGCCACCATACTTGGCTATTTATATTTTAATTTTATTTCTTTATTTATTTATTGGAGAGAGAGAGAGGGAGGGAGGGAGGGAGGAAGGGAAAGAGAGAGAATGGGCACTCCAGGGCCTCCAGCTACTGCAAACAAACTCCAGATGCATGTGCCACCCTGTGCATCTGGCTTACATGGGTCCTGGGGAGTTGAACCTGGGTTCTTTGGCCTTGCAGGCAAGTGCCTTAACCTCTAATCCATCTCTTCAACCCTATTTATATTTTGACAAGTGCTCACATTATATAATGCGTTTTGAGCCTATTCACCCCGTTACCTTCTCTTAACACCCCTCTTCTACTGCTGAGTGCTTTCTTCTTCCCAACCAACCCCACGTCCACATTCAGGTGGGTTTTTTTTTTTTTAGATATTTTTATTTAAAATTTTTTTTGGTTTATTTTTATTTATTTGAGAGCGACAGACAGACAAAGAGGCAGAGAGAGAGAGAGAATGGGCGCGCCAGGGCTTCCAGCCGCTGCAGACGAATTCCAGATGTGTGCGCCCCCTTGTGCATCTGGCTAACGTGGGTCCTGGGGAATCGAGCCTCGAACCGGGGTCCTTAGGCTTCACAGGCAAGCGCTTAACCGCTAAGCCATCTCTCCAGCCCAGATATTTTTATTTATTTGAGAGAACGAGAGACAGGAAGAGGCATACAGACGGAGAGCATGAGTGGGTATGGGTGCACCAGGACCTCCTGCCACTGCAAACGAACTCCAAATGCATGAGCCACTTCGTGCATCTGGCCTTACATGGGTACTGGGAAATGGAACCTGGGCCCTCGGGCTTTGCAAACAAGTCCCTTTAACCGCTGAGCCCCACATTTATGTCTTTTGCATGTGTGCATTTGTATGCTTTCAGAATGTCTGTCTCAAGCTAAGACTGTAGCCCAGTTGGTAGCGTGCTTGCCTGGGGAAGTTCCTGCAGTGGTGGGGTGCTGTGCTTGTGGGAGGAATGGGGTGAAGCGCCACCATCCAGATGGGCTGAGGAAGAAAGAAAGTAAATGTGGTGCAACGTTAACAGTTGCTAAATCGATGTGAGTTTGCATTGTCCTGTCTGTGAAGTGTTTCAATAGATTTGGCCTTTTTCACAGTAATACTATCGTGGGGGGAAGGGCTGAGATGTACTTGAAGCTCCAGGTTCCATCCCAGGACCTTACACACATGCATGCACATACACACACGCATGCACAATGTTTGGAAAGCGTTCTGGGCTTGGCCCTCTCCGGGCCTCACGCCCCCACTGTGCAATGGGGGCGGGGCCTTGGTGGCCTTTTCCCCTGACCTGCAGGGTAGCCAGTCAGATGCTTATCGTGGGTACACAGAAAGTGCTCCAAAGATAGGCACTCTTGAGCCAGGGTGGGGTTTTCCTCCAAGAATTTTTATGGACTGACATTTCTGGTTCTCTAAATGTTTGTGTATCTGGCTTCATCGGAGGTCTTGGGGTTGATCCCACGGGCTCAGCCTGGAGTCACTCCTGAGAGACAGCAGGTCTGGAGCCTTTGTCTTCCCCAAGCCCAGCAACTTCTTATGAGAAAAGCCAACAAAACACCATCTCATCTCTCACTTTGCCCAAATATGGAGGAAGCTTTGTGGGGAAATGTTAAAATAATAATCTGCAAGAGCCTAAAAATGTTCAGCAAAATAAATAAATTTGAAGGCCTTGGGTTTGTACTTCAAGTCTCCACTTCAAAGCTTGCTGGCGTTGGTGCTTGGCTAATTCTCATGAGTGCAAAATCCAGAAGAAACGGCACGGGCAGGTTCGCTTGGGGGTGATCAGTGCTGGAGGCAGTGGAGGGGAAATGGGGTGAAGAGAGGACCCCTGGCCAGATGGAGTGACAGAGCACCATTTATCTGTAGCATAATGCTGCTTCAAGAGATGGAAAGAGTGAAATGAGAGAGAGAGAAAGAACAAGAACCAAGCCCTGAAGCCACCAATACTTCACAAACATTCCAAAAACTTTTGTAATATTTTTTGCTTTTTAAAAAATTTCCCAAAGCCTGGGGGGTGTTTTAGAAGAGCACTTGCTGCTTCAGACGAGGGCCTACGAAAGCCTGAAACCCCCAAGTTCAACTTCCCAAAACCCACATAAAAAGCCGGGTTTGGCCACCCATGTCTGTAACCCCATGAAGGGAGGGGGGCCAACAGAGACTGGAGAGTCGCTTGGGGTTTACTGACCAAAAAGGGGAAAAAGAAAATCCCCTTTCTCTTAGGGGACTTGCAGGGCACTGAACTTCTGCTGACTTTGGAGCTGTTTGTGTATCTGGGTCTGCGCAGCGGCTTTCTGAACCCCGGCCCACGGGGCCTGCTGTGCAGGAAGTAAACTCGGAGCCCAGCCCTTCCCAGATCTTCTTGAATTTGAAACATGGACTGTTTACCAGTTGGAAATTCTTGACCCTGAAATGTTTCTCCAAGAGCCAGAGAGGCCTGACGGGTCACTTTCCATGATGCCTTCCTTTAGAAGCCTGTGAGAAGGCAGGAAACGCTTGCTTTGGGGGTGGTCTGTCCCAGCGTCCTGCAGTCTCTGAGAGTATGTCACTTTAAGGCGATGTGAAACAAACAAGACCCAAGTGAAAAAGCTCCAGGCCTCAGCCTCGGGTCTCAGGCACTCACCATCCTGCCCTCGCCCTGAGGCCTTCGCGTCCCTGCGGCTTTAAGCGACCCCTCTACTCTGCCAAGACCTAGATCCACATTTGTAGACCCCTGTCCTTCAGAACATACCCTCCTGGGGGGCCCCTGGGTCCCCCAACAACAACCTGTGAAGAGTCACTTTCCATCCTGGCACTGGCTCTGCCCCAGGTAGCACCAACCTCTCCTTAGTGCTTCTTTTAGTATGACACGGGAATGCTCAAGTGTCCCTAGCTGGGCGTGTGTGCGCATGTGGAGGGCGGCATTTGGCAGGCCCCAGGGCTCCTGGCCTGTCCTGTCACCCCTGCCTGGGTCCAGCCACTCTGGTCCTATCGTGTTTCTTCCCTAGAATGCGGCCGTCCTGGCTGAGGACCTACTACATGCTTGGCAGCTGGCCTCCCCCCCCACCCCGTCCTGCGCCCTGGAATCGGTCCCCTCCTTTCCCGCTGCCCCAGCTGGCATGCTGGGTCAGTGTGCTGGCCATGCCGTGTGGCCACAAAACAGCTGCTGGCTTCCACAGCTCAGCCAGCGCCGGCGGTGGCGGCAGAGCAGGCTTGACTCCTCTGTGCGGGGGCCCGTGTCCCGCTCCCTTCGTCCTCTTCCTCTTCTTCCCCCTCCTCTTTTTTTTCAAGGCAGGGTCACACTGTAGCCCAGGCTGATCTGGAACTCACTTTATAGCCCAGGATGGCCTGGAGTTCATGGTAATCCTCTGACTTTAATCTCTTTTATTTCTTTTTGTTTTGTCTATTTTATTTATTTATTTGAGACAGAGAGAAGAAGGGGGAGAGACAGAGAGAGAAAGAGATGGAAGGAGTGAGAATGGGCATGCCAGGGCCTTCAATCACTGCAAACGAACTCGACGTGTGTGCCACCATCTGCATCTGACTTACATGGGACCTGGAGAATCGAACCTGGGTCCTTAGGCTTTGTAGGCATGTGCCTTAACTGCTAAGCCATCTCTCCAGCCCAACTTTAGTCTCTTGAGTGCTGCGATTATAGATGTGTTCCACCGCCATACCCGGCTCTATTCTCTTCTTATGGGGACATCTGTCTACCTGGTTTAAGCCCATGCCCACGACTTCATTTTACCTTAAATTCCTCCGTCAGGTGCAGCAGGTCTGGGACTTTAGCCTGTGAATTTGGAGAGACACAGTTTTAGTTCCCTTGTGTTCTTTTTTTGGTCTTTTTGTGATTTTGTCTTTTTTTTTTTTTTTTCAGTGTTGAGGGCTGAACCCAGGGCCTTGCGCTTGCTAGGCAAGCGCTCATCCACTGAGCTAAATCCCCAACCCAAGACACAGTTTTAGCTTCAGCTCGAGCACAGGTCTCTATGGTTCCCAGCCCGAATCAGGGCCTGTGCTCAGCATGCGACATGTGTCAGCTCACTTGTGAAGGAGAAGCAGGACTAAGGTAGCTTTTGTTAGTCGGATACAGAATTCCAAGGAGGGAACAAGAAGATGCCGTTCTGTCCATCCTGGCAAAACTGGAACTGGTAGCTGATCCTGTCTCATCCAAGATGGCTGCCAGCATGACCTTCCTCTTTCTTCCTCAGCCCAGGCTAAGTCCATGAATCAATCAGGTCTCTCCTTACACACCTGTGTCTGGTAATAAGGCTCACCATAATTAGATGTCTGAGCCATATAAGGAGGCTGACCACATGGGGCCACAGGAGGCATGGGAACCAGGAAATGCCTTAGCAGTTAGAACCTATGACTCTGAAGCCAAAGGACCCTGTTAGAATCTCCGGGACGCACACGAGTGGGATGCATACAAGCCCAATGCACAAGGGGGCGCTCGTGTGGGCTAGGGCACCTGTTCCCTGTATCTGTCCCTTTCTCTCTCATATTTAAATAAATAAAATACTTTTTTTTCCTTGGGTGGTGGTGGGGGGGATTAAAATGTGCTCAACACAGGTTTCTGAAGAGAGAGGGCCTCCTTGGCCAGCACCTGTCATGTGTACTTAGGAATTTTATTCTGATAGAAGGTAAGCAAATCAATTTCTATTCAAAACAAGTCAAGAAGGAATTAAAGAACCTATGTGAGTGGCATTCCACTCAGAAGCAAGAGTCCTACCGCCTCTGTCATTGGGTGGAAAGAAAACCACGCTCCTTATAAGTCCTGGACTTGTCAGGCTCTCTCTCAAGAAACCTGGACCTGCATCCCTGCACGTTTCAGAAAAGGTGACACCTAATCATCACCAATGACAAGGGTAAGTGAGCAGTCCATGAAAGTGGACTCAGATGTTCTCAACAATTTTCAAATCTCTGAATGTTTGATATGTGAGGCAGGCTCTCCTGGTCTGTCAGCTGGCTTGGCACTCATGGAGGCCCTCCTCCTTCAGCCAATGAAAGGATACTTTCTGGAGCTCTCTTATTCCCAGAGAAACACACCCTCTGGGCCCTGCTCCCTCACATTGCAGACATCCCCATTACAGTAGGCTCACCACTTGTAAGTGAGGGTGAACCCCCCAAAATTGCTCAATTGGAACAAGAATGACTTGGGCTGACACATGGCCACACATCAGCCATCTTTGTGGATTTAATAAATCTGACCCTTTTTCTGAAGAGAGCCGATTCTCTAACCTAGGGTGATAGCTTTGCTCTCACCCTAGGTGACCCATGTTAGCCAGATTCACAAGGCAGCTCATGCTTCTGGAGTTTGTTTGCAGTGGCTGGAGGGCCTGGTGTGTCCATTCTCTCTCTCTCCCTCTTTCTCTTATTCAAATAAATAAATAGAAATCAAATATTTTTTTAAAAACTAAGTTGATGAGTGTTTGAAGAAGATGCCCAGTGGTGACTTCTGTCCTCCATGTGTACCTGCACACATACATGCACCCCACACATTTACACACACACACACACACACACACACACACACACACACACAGCACCTCCCCCCAGAGATACGATTCCCTCCATTTGATCTGTGAAAGGGAAAGTGTCTGGAGGAGGGAATTATCATGGTATGTTTATAATTATGGAAGTTGTCAATACAAAAAAGTTTAAAAGGAAAGATAAAGGCTTCTGTGATACCACAAACTTTACTAACAAGGCCCCTCTTTTTAAAGTCCTTTTAAGCACCTGCTCTGGCCATACCTGGGGACGCCCATGATCTACCAGGATGCCCCATCCTCTGTCTCTAAGGCCCAGCCAGATCTCTCCTCCTCCTCCAGGAAGTCTTCCTTCCACAGCTCTCCAGCACACAGTTTGTGTTAACTATGAGGACATCATACCATGCCAGCAATGGGACTTTCACAACCCCAATCAAGAGTCTCTCCAGACAGTAATGGGTCTTTGTGGCAATGACTACCATGTCCTGCAGAACACACATGCTCATCAATGTTAGGTGAGTGAATAAGCAAATTTGAAAATTAGTACAAGTGGAATAGAGGAGGCTCTTTGGCGATGCCAAGTTCACCTTGGGTCACACCCACAGAAGCCCTGGGAGGAGGCCGGGTACCGCTGGTGTAAGCTGGCCCTGGAGCAGAAAGGAACAATGTTTGAAGACTGAGTTACTAGGTCTCTGCTGATGGGTTGGACATTGTGTTTGAGTTAGGGCTGAATCAAGGAAACTCCAGGGGCGGGAGGGTGGGGCCAATGGCCACAGTTCATTGCCCTTTTGCTCTTGACTTTATCCACTTTGGGATCATGAACTGATCCTTGGACCAGGGGCTGGTTCCTGGAGGCAGCTTCTCCCACACAGGAGCATGAGGGATGGACACAGTTATAAACTGATTGGCAACCAGCATGCCCCAGTTCCATCTGCTGCCCGGTTCCATACTGGGCACAGTAACTACAGTACGGTCAGTTCTACCAGGATCCTGGCGCAGCCCCCAGCCAGGCCAAAGGGCGTGTGGAGGCAGGTCACAAGGGCTCCGTCACTGCTGGGGAGGCAGCTCAGCTTCTCTGGGTACACAGTAGAACTGGTTTGCCTGTGTGCGGAATGAAGCCCAGATCAGTCACGGCTCCATCCTTATCTGTAAGGCTGAAAGCCTGGGGTCCTCTCCTGCCCCAGCTGCCACCCTCTGGCTATCTGACCATCATGGGTCACAGGAAGCCCAGTCACTACGCAGGGTCCCTCATCCCCAGTCAATCCTGGTGGGTCAAAGCCAGGTCCTCTGGGGAGAGAGAGAGCATGCCACTGCCCCCAACAGTACCCCTTCAAACCCTGCAGCTGCTTCAGGAGGTGATCTGATCACTTTCATTGCTAGTCAGACTCCTACCCCGACCCAACAGGGGAAAGTGGGTTTACAAGGCCACAGTGACCTTCCTAAGACTATAGTGGATCCCTGTTTTGGGTACCAGGTTGCTTGTTGGTTCAGTTAGCTCTGATCCCTGGTGCTGTTTTAGGGGTTCTCAGGCACATTGTGGGAGATGGTGGAGCACCCCAGGCCCGCACTCCAGGCCTTGGTGTGTTTTGACTGTTGCCCCCACCCCGTCCATCCTGGCGCCCGACTAGTTGCAAAGGCCTCTATAGATATCAGATCCAGCACCCCCTGGTGGCTTAGTGGGGACGCGAAGCTCAGAGGGAAGACCCGATCTAGCAACCAGCAGGAGTGGTGAGTCTGTTCTTCCCCATTGCTGCCATCTACATGCAGGCGTGCAGCCCTCCCACCGCCCCAGCCCATATGCAGATCAGGTCTGACTCTATCCTGACGCTGCCCTGGGGTGGCGGGGGGCGGGGGTGTAGGAGCCACCTGCCTTCAGTCCTCATTCAGTCCCCTACCGAGCCACCACCCTTAAAGTACCCCCCCAAGTTGGCACATGTGAGTGTCTGGAACGTTTACTGAGGAGGGAGTGTAGACGGAGAATAAAGACTGAGGCACCAAGATCATAAGCAAACAGCTTTACTAGCTGGCTAAGACTCAGATGGAGTAGCCTCCCAAAGAACCTCAGCCCAATTCGAGGTTTTTCACTTTTTATAGTAAAGAACAGGGGCTGGAGAGATGGTTTAGTGGTTAAGACACTTGCCTGAAAAGCCAACAGACCCAGATTCAATTCCCCAGTATCCACATAAAGCCAGACGCACAAAGTGGTACATGCATCTGGAGTTAATTTGCAGGGGCAGAAAGACCTAGAGTGCCCAGTCTCTGACCCTTTCTCCTTCTCTCTCTCTCTCACTCTTAAATATATAAATAAATAAAATTTTAAAAACAGATCAGAGGCTGGGATGATGGCTCAGCAGGGAAGAGTGCTTGCTACATAAACACAGGACTTGAGTTCAATCCCAAGTGCCTACATAAAAAGCTTGACCTGGGCACCCATGCCTGTATCTCCAGTGCTCAGGGCATGGAGACAGGAGAGTGGCTGGGGCACCCTGGTCAGCCAATCTGACTGAAACGTGGCAGCTCCAGGTTCAGTGATAGAATCTGTCTCAAGGAGATAAAGGAGGCTGAAGAGATGGCTTAGCTAAGACACTTGCCTGCAAAGCCAAAGGACCTCGGTTCGATTCCCCAGGACCCACATAACACAGATGTACAAGGTGGCACATGCAACTGGAGTTCATTTGCAGTGGCTGGAGGCCATTCTCTCTCTTTTTCTCTCTCAATCTCTCTCCCTCTGTCTTTCTCTTTCTCAAATAAATAAATATATTTTTTGGTTTTTCGAGGTAAGGTCTCACTCTGGCCCAGGCTGACCTGGAATTCACTATGTAGTCTCAGGGTGGCCTTGAACTCACGGCGATCCTCCTACCTCTGCCTCCTGAGTGCTGGGATTAAAGGCGTGCGCCACCATGCCCGGCTCAAAAATAAAATATTTTTTAAAAAGTCACAAACTCAAGGATAGGTGATGGGGGACACCTGATGCTATCCTCTGGTCTCTGCATGGGTACACATCTGTGCACATGCAAGTACATGTAACACATACACCACATACACCCTGAAAAGAATGGCTGCTTCTCCTTCATGGTCTGGTAGATTAAATAAGATAATGAGCTGGCATGGCAGTGCAGGCCTGCAATCAGCACTGGGAAAGTGGAGGCCGGAGGCTCAGGAATTCAAGGTTGAATTTAGCTACATAGTGGGTTTGAGACCAGCCTAGATTATATGAGACTAGCCATAGGTAGGGCAGCCCTCAGAGGGTAGGCCTGCACTCCCGGGATGCAAGGGGTAAGGAGGGGGGTCTGCCAAAAGGTAGGAGACCCAGCTCCTGCTGATTGTTCCTATAAAGAGATTAGAGCTTGGGGAAGCAGATAGCCGGGGCTGGTCCAGCCCAGTGGAAGCCCAAGGGACAGGAACCAGGGTGCAGCCTCGGGGGTTGGCAGGACCCAAGCAGGAAGGAACAATGTGAAGGGGTGCACGCAGACAGCCCAGCTGGGGCCTTCGTCTAGTTGGGGCTGGCTGGCAGGAGGGACCAGGGGCAGTGACAGCCTAGGGCTGGCTCTCTGCAGCTCCGAGCTCAGTTTGCAAGCCTCGACCTCTGATGTGGGTGTGTAAGAAATGTGGGCACTTTTCCTGTGCTAATCATGCCTCCAGCTCACTCTTCTTACTTATGTGGGTGTGTGTACACCTGTGCGTGCATGTGCGTGTGCACGTATATGCACGCGTGTGTGTGTGCGTGCACGCACCAAAGACGACCTTAGGTGCATCCTCAGGAACCACACACCCTGCTTTGAGACAGCGTTTCTCACTGCTCTAGAGTTCTCCTAGGAGGCCACAGCAGCTGGCCAGAGAGCCCCCAAGGCCCTTCTGGCTCTACCTCCCCAGGGCGGGCATTACAGGTACATACCTCCAAACCCAGCATTTCTAAAATAGGTTCTGGGCATTGACTTCAGGTCCTCATGCTTGTATATCAAGCACTCTGTTCCCTGAGCTATCGTCAGCACTATTTTTTTTGTTTTGTTTTGTTTTTGTTTTTTGTTTTTTGTTTTTTGTTTTTTGTTTTTTGAGGTTGGGTCTCGCTCTAGCCCAGGCTAACCTGGAATTCACTATGTAGTCTCAGGGTGGCCTCAGACTCATAATGATCCCCTACCTCTGCCTCCTGGGTGCTGAGATTAAAGGCGTGCACCACCATGCCCAGCTTTAAAAAGGTTTTTGTTCAAAAAAAAAAAAGAAAGAAAGAAAGAAAGAAAGAAAAGAAAAGATACAGGAATGGAGAGAGTTGAAAGCGTCTGTCACTCAGCTCCATCCATGGCCAGCATTCTGCCAGTCTTGCCTTGTCCCTCCTTCTGACTTATTATTATTATTTTTTAATCATGGAGTCGGGAATGGAAAAAGAAGCACAGATGATTCTGTGCCCTGGAGGATATGTGGCAATATTTAGGGCATTTGGGGTTGTCACAGCTGGGCCATGGAGGAAGTGGAAGTGAGGCTTGGGTGGTCAGAACAGCCCCACACAGGGGAGAAGCAGCGTCTGGCTGACTGTGCTGTGAGTTCAAGAAACCTCTCTCAAGTCACTGCAGCCTTGTTGCTTTGTAAACCTTTGCTTCACAACTCTCTTCTTCTTTTGGTGTAAGTGGACAATGTAATGGTCCAAACTCCAGTTCGGTGTCGCTCAGCTGTGGGCCTTTTCCTGGGCTGTGTGGACATAAGCTGGGAGTATCTGGTGTCCTGGGCATCCACAGGTCTCGTGTCCTGGCGGGCAGAGCATTTGGCATGGCCTATCACTCCTTCCCTGGGTCCCAGCAGGACAGACACTCATCCCCACATCAAGTGCTCAGTGCAACCAGTGACAGGGCTGGTGTCGTGGAGGCTTATGCCAGCGGTCCAGAGACGGAGGTCCGGGCTAGAAGGTGCGCAGCATGAGTGGACAGACCAGAACCTCTTTAGAGAGCTTCCGGGAAAAGTGGACACACGAGGACTCAGGCAGGAAGGAGCCCAGAGGTCCCGGATGGGAGGAGCAGAGAGGGTGCTCCCAGGGAGACTGGGCAAGGGGCCGAGGCAGGGATGGCAGGGGGCTGGGATGCGCAATGGGGAAGGGTGGGATGGGTGGGGGGCGACGGCCTTGTGTGTGGAGGTCCCCAAACAAGAAGAGCTCCAAGCATGTGGGTTCAAGATCGCGGTGGGTTTGGAAATAGCAAAGAAACTTCTGCCTAAGGCAGAGAGCAAGATACAAAGGTCAAAAATAAAGTAGGACTGTGGTCATGACCGTGAGAAAAACAAGCCACAGCCAAACACATCGATAGAGGGGAAAAAAACAGTTTCACAGGGCCCCCATGCCCTCACCCCCTAACACAGGGCCCCATGCCTTCACCCCCAAACCTGGGAACAGCAAAAGGACCTTGCAGGTGGGAAGAGGCGCACCGTCTAGAGGTGGGCGTGGCCTCCACTCGCTGGAGCGACAAGGACATATGCATCCCCAGAAACCCCCAAAGGAACCGGCTCTGCAGACACCCAGCCTCATCTAGTGAGACCAGTTCGGCGTTTCTGGCCTGCAAGACCTGGGGGATTAAGCTGTGTTGTGCACAGCGTGGGGTGCAGGGAGATCTCGGGGGCGTCGCAGGGCGTGGACAAGAACGCGCCTGGCCACTGAGTCCCTCGCCTCCTGCGCCCAAAGTTGTTGCCGGGCGCCCCCTGGCGGCCCCGCCGGCGCCTGGCAACGACCTGGAGGTGCGCGCCCTGGGGCCTTGGGCAATTTGGATCAGAACCGCAATACAAGAACCAAGAGCTTTCAGGGAGAAAGAGCTGCTTTGACCTATGTTCGCTAGTGTTTTGATATAAGGCCTTACGTATCTCAGGCTCGTCTCAAACTGATGATCCTTTGCCTCCACTCCCCAAGAGCTGGGATTACAGGCATCTTAACATATATTTTTAAAATTATTTATTTTACTTATTAGAGATAAAAAAAAAAGTGGGCGCGCTAGAGCCTTCAGTCGCTGCAAATGAACTCTAGGAGCATAAGCCACTTTGTGCATCTGGCTTATGTGGGTGCTGCGGAATGGAACCTGGGTCCTCTGACTTTGCAGGCAAGCACCTTAACTGCTAAGCCATCTCTCCAGCACTTAACAGATACTTTTGATAATTTAATTTAATTTGTCTTTCTACTAAGACAGCCTTAAAAATATTTTTAATTACATATATATATATATATATATATACATATATATATATATATATATACACCCATGTTTGACTCTCCAGATCCCACGTAAGCCAGAGGCACAAAGGTGAGGCAAGCACAAGGTTGCACATATCCACTAGGTGGTGCAAGAAGCTGGAGTTCAATTGCAGTGGCTGACGCTCTGAACACCAATTTTTTTAAAAAGGATGAGAGCTGGGCATGGTGGCACCAGCACTCTGGTGGTAGAGGTAGGAGGATCATTGTGAGTTCAGGGCCACCCTGGGACTACATAGTGAATTCCAGGTCAGCTGGGCCAGAGTGAGACCCTACCTCGAAAAACCAAAACAAAGGTGGGGGGATGAGGAGGAGTAAAGCAATAAGAAGGGGCTAGAGAGATGTGCAAGCATGAGGGCTGAGGAGGCCTGAGTTTAATCCCCTCAGGACCCACATAAATATCTGGGCGTGGCCTTGCAATCTATAACCCCATTCCTATAGAAGGCCTGGATGACAGACTCACTGAGGCTCACGAAAAAAAAAAAAAAAAGACAAAGTTCTGGGGTCAGTGAGCGACTCCTGACAAGTAAGGGTGCAGGTGCTGGGAGATGTTGCAAATTTACCAGGATGGATGGAGGAGGACACCTGTCATTCCCCTCTGGCCATCACAGGCAAGTGCACCCTGCCACACATGAGCACAGAGGGCATCTCGTGGGCACATACCCATGCTTACACCACACATATCGCAAACACATACAAAGAAGAGGAGGAGGAGGAAGAGGAGGAGGAGGAAGAGGAGGAGGCGGCAGAAGAACGCAGCCAGGAACGGTGGTTCATGTCTGTAACCCTAGTACACAGCAGGGGAGAGGCAGAAGCAGGTGGATCTCGCTGCATTTGAGTCTAGCCTATTTGTATACAGCAAATTCCAAGCCAGCCAGGGCTACTTAGGAAACCTTGTCTCAAAAAGAAAAAATAAAATAAAATGCAAGAAGGAGCCATCCAGGAACAGGGATGTAGCTCTGAACAGACGCCAAGTCTCCCAGCCTCTAGAAGAAGAAATATGTCTGTCTTCATAAGCCACCCAGGCTGTGGTATTTTGTTATAGCAGCACAAATGAACTAAGACAATCTCATTATATATATATATATATATATGTATTGTTTGAGAGAAAGAAAAAGAGGGAGAGAGAGAGAGAGAATGGGTGTGCCAAGTCCTCTAGCCACTGCAAACAAACTCCAGACACACGAGCCACCTTGTGCATCTGGCTTACATGGGTCCTGGGTCCTTTGGCTTTTCAGGCAAGCGCCTTAACGGTTAAGCCATCTCTCCAGCCCAGACAACCTCATTTTTAAGATTGGAGAGATATGTACATTTTTACACTGTATGCATTTTTGAGACATAACTGACGTAAAGCAAACCATGCCATTTGGTGAATTTTGACTTAGATCTATCACCTATGAATCGATCACAATAAGATATGACATTTTCATCACTCCCTAAAGCTTCTTCCTGCTCCCTTGTAATTTATCCCCGTGCATGCGTGCAAGTGTGTACATTTGTGCGCGTGGTTTTACTTTTCAACATGGGGTCTCATTTTATAGCCCAGGCTCTCATGGAGCTCACTGGGTAGCCCAGGCTGGCCTCAAACTCAAACAGGACAATCAAGTTCTCAGCCTCTCTGGTGCTGGTATTTCAAGCATAAGCCCCCATGCCGGGCTCCCCACCTCTCTTCATCCCCTTTCCCCTAGGGCCTGTCCTTCCTCTCTCCCACACAACAGGCGGGTCTGCTTCCATCACCATAGATTGGGTCGTGCCTATCAGAATTTCACACGAACAGAACCATGACAGTTTGCTCTTGTTGTTTGGTTTTCACTCTGCGTACTTGCTTTGAGATCCACCCGCCTTGTTACATGATATGAATAGCTCATTCCTCCTCATGGCTCAGTGGGATGGTACTGTAAAGACATGCTGCTTGTCAAGCCAGCCACCTGGGATGGGGTGTTTTTCCTTTAGCTATTGCCAGGAAAGTTACTACGACCGTGCCTTGCCCAGTGCTGCGTGCATACGCGCTCTCCTTCCTCCCGGTGAACACCAACAAGCAGGGTGTCCGAGTCACGGGGTAGGTAGGCACGCATTTAACTTAAAAAATATATTTCATTTACTTATTTATTTGAAAGTAAAGAGATAGAGAGAAGAAAGTTAGACAGAGAGAATGGGTGTGCCAGGGCCTCCAGCCGCTGCAAACAAACTCCAGATGCGTGCACCACTTTGTGCATCTGGCTTTACGTGGGTCCTGGGGAATCAAACATGGGTCATTAGGCTTTGCAGTCAAGCGCCTCAACTGCTGAGCCATCTCCCCAGCCCACATTTAACTTCTTGAGAAACTGCAGAGCTGTTTCAGAGCTGGCAGGAATGCAGGTGTGGGTGAGAATTCCAGCCTCCTCAGCCTCCCCCACCGTCACGGTTGGGATGTGGAAAGGCTTGCCCCCTAATGCCAGTGGCTCAGGAGAAGCAACTGGACCGTGAGGACCCTGACCCCATCAGTGGAATGATACCTTGATGGGCTCTAACTTTGATAAGCTGCTGGGAGATGTTGCAAACTTACCAGGTGGGAACCTGTTGAAGAGATTCGTCCTTGGGGGCATGCCCTTGGGGATCATATCTTGTCCCCGGCCCCTTCCTTCTGCTGCCTCTGCGTCCTGGTCACTGAGGTGAGCAGCCTCTGTGGCACATTCTCACCGCTGTGGTGGTTTCTTTGTCATCAGATCCACAGCAAGGGATCAGTCAACCAAGGACTGCAACCTTGGAAACCAGGAGCCAAAACAAAACGCAGCAGAGAGCGTACAAACACGGCACTCTTGGCATGCTTGGTCTGGTTTCCGGACATTCTGGTGTGGGTGTAGCCATATCTCTTTGTGACAGCTCATTTCCTAGCGACTACAAATGTCAAAGTCCTCGTGTGTTTGTTATTCCTTCACCTTCATGGGGCCAAGTTTATTCAAATCTTTGCCCATCAAAGCAACTTTTCTGTGGTTCTGAGGACAGAACCAGGGTGTCACTCACGTGGCACGTGCTCTACCCTTTGCTTTCCTCCCACTTTTCACTGTTTTGTCTTCCTACTGCTGCTCATAAGAGTTGTTTCATGTTCTACATCACATGACTTCACTGCAGGCAATACTGCCCGAAGGATGAAGCTGATTCTTGGAGAGTAAAAAGCCAAAGTCTTTAAATGCTGAAAAGACAATATCAATGAGACACAAACCAATACCTGCTGAGGAAATCTTCACGGGATAAATCAGGAGAGAATTCTAGAGAGGCCCCCTGGGGAAGGGGGTGATTAAAAAAAAGGCAGAGAAATGCTTCCAGAGACAGGTTCTGTGCTGGATATACATTTAGCAAAGAACAAAATCTTTCAATTTGGATAACATACAATTTACCCACTGTTCCCTCAGTTTGTACTTTCAGCGTGCTATTTTAGGATCCTCATCTAACTCATGAATACTAAGTTTCTGGGCTTTTTTTTTTTCCTAGTAGTTTCATAGTTTTAGGTCTATGATTCATTCTATAGACCCTAAAATTATTGTGCATGGCATAAGAGTAGAAGTTCATTTTTTAAGACAGGATTTCTTGTACCCCAGGCTGGTCTTAAGTCTCCATGAAGGCAAGGGTGCTTGCGCTCAGTTGACAGAATGCTTGGCCAGCTGCACAAAGCCCGGGGCACAACCCTCACCCCACAGAGATCAGGTGTGGAGGTGCAGGCCTACCACCCCAGAACGTGGGAGGCTGTGGCAGGAAGATCAGGTGCTCAAAGCCACCCTAGCTACATAGTGAATTCAAGGCCAGCCTGGGCCACATGAAACCCTGTCTCAACAAACAAACAAACAAATCAAAACAGAGTCCATGTGAACGGCCTGCTGCGTCCTGCTGACGATTTCACCATGTGCCTTTAATGGAATCCAGAGCCTCGTGGACTGACTAACCTGGGCCATCCAAGTGTGGGTATGCACATTCCAAGATGACCATTGGCTAGTGACACATCTCCCAGAATGTGTGTGTGTCTCTGCTGTTAAGTGACCCATGACTGCCCTCTGTCGACCAAAGAAATACCACCCACAGGCCATGTGGTACAGACCTCTAGCCTTCAGACCACCTTGCTGGCTCCTGGCCAGGCCACTTCGGCCTGTGTCCTGACCTCGGATTTCTGCCTCCACACCTGGCCTGGCATCACTCTGATCAGATCTGTAGGACTTTGCCACTCTGGGACTTTTAGGCGGAGATGAGGCCACCAGGCTCTTCTCTGGGAAAGGCGGGACCCCCTTTTTCACGAGCACCTCCAGCCTCCTTCTGCTTCTGGCTGAGGGTCCTGTCATGCATTCTCTGCCTTCCACTCTTGGCTGCATTTTGGGAGAAGAACGAGGGCTCTGGGCTCAAGCTCTGCATTTAATTAGCTTCCCATTCCTCCGGGAAACAGTGAGTGAGTCACTGAGCGTCGCAGAGTCTCATGTGTGAAGGCAGGTGCCTCTTCTGCCGCCCAAGGCCTGGGCGAGCCACGTAGATGGTGCCTGTTTGGTCAGGCCACAGAAATGCCAGGGGCTGGCCACAGAATGAGTCCTGGCTTCAGGAACGCTGTGGTCTCCCCGAGCAGCTGGAGGCCACCGAGAGCCACGTCCTCCCAGAAGCCTTCCTTCCCTGACTCCAGTAAACAGCTCTTCCCACACCTCTGCCCTTTGACCTCCACATATGGCCCTATCCCTTGGTTTCCTTTATCCCAGGACAGCCATAGCCAGGAGCCCATGACGCCCGAGGCTTTAGGAAGGCCCCCTGTTATTGCTGGCACGCAGCCCTCAGGGTCTGCATGGAGGAGGCAGGCAGCAGCCAAGAAAGGTGCAATGAATGAATCTTAAGCACACAGGCCGTGGGGGCTCACAGGTGTGATCCCACAGAGCTGACACACTATCCTGAGCTGCCATGGTGACCCCATTTTGCAAAAGTGGAACGGAAGCTCTAAGTGGTAAGAAGCATTCCCAGCGCAAGGCTGGCAGAGCTGGGGTCGGGGATACTTCTGTTGCAGTCAGGCTCATGTTGCTGGCAGGAAACACCCGACCAAGAGCAGCTTGTGGGACAAAAGATTTATTTTGACTTACAGACTGTAGGGGAAGCTCCGTGATGGCAGGGGAAAATGATGGCATGAGCACAGGGTGGACATCACCTCCTGGCCAACATAAGGTGGACAATAACAGCAGGAGAGTGTGCCAAACACCAGCAAGAGGAAACTGGCTAAAACACCCATAAGCCCGCCCCCAGCAATACACTGCCTCCGGGAGGCTTTAATTTCCAAATTGCCATCAGCTGGGGGACCTAGCATTCAGAACACCTAAATTTATGGGGGACACCTGAATCAAACCACCACATCCTGCCCCTGACCCCCATAAACTAATAACCATCTATGATGTAAAATGCAATGCACTCAGTCCAACTTTAAAAGTCTCCATAGTTTTTATCAATGCTAACGATGTTCAAACATTCCCATAGTCTGAGATCTTTTAACTGAACCATAATACCAAAAAATCCCCCCAAAAGCCCATAATAGCACAAAATAAACATTCACACTGCAAAAGATGGTACTGGGTATAGCAAAGAAACATTCAGCCAATACAAGATTTAAAACAACCAGGACAAACATCAAACTGTAGCTCCAAGTCCAACAACACTAGCCAGTGACAAGTCTCCAAGTCCGATAATTCTAACCAGCAACAAGTCTCTGGAGTTCCAATTCCACTCCTCCATCTAGGTTACTCAGAGTCCCGGAAAACTTCATCGAGCCAGCAGCTTTCCTTAGCAGCCATCTTGTGGTTCCGGCATCTCCACTGGGTCTCCACTGCAATCCACGGTTCATCCTCATGGTTCCATCGGGTCTCCATGCAGGCAACCAGCAAACCTGCTTCACACTGCCCATAGCCATTTCCAAAACACAAGACCGTGTTGCAAACTCTCCTGCATTTCTTATACTTCATAATACCAGGTAAGCTGCCAATTTGTTAATCCAGGGAGGAATAAAACAGACTTTGAAGAACAGGACACTTCTTGAGCACTCAGGCCCCTTCTAAAGAGTCAACATTCTTCTAGTTGCCCCAGTCTCAATCATTGTCATCTCTCAATTGTAGCTGAATGGGCAGCAGTTTTACCCAAATATTTCATTTTTTTCTATGCCATATCCCTCTGCTCACACCAGTCCATTTCTACACAAAGCAACCCTGCACAAATTCTCAGAACAGGGCCATAACAGCAAGCCTTTCACACAAACTTCTTCTATCCCAGTCCAGACAAAGCTCTTTCTCACCCTCACAAGCCAAACCTCACAGTTCATAGTGCTTACTGCATTCAGGTCTTTCAACTCTGACCAGAACAGTCCAACAAGCTGTACTTACAGCACTGCAAGGCGTCTCTAAGGCCAAGATTTCAAATCCTTCCACATTCCTCTTGAAAATCAGCTCCAAAAGCCCCAAAACCACCAGTCAGGTGTCTTGTAGCAATCCCACTCCTTGGTACCACTTTACTGTTGTGTCAGGTTCACATTGCTGGCAGAAATCACACAGCCAAGAATAGCTTGTGGGGAAAAAGGTTTATTTTGGCTTATAGATTTGAGGGATGCTCCATGATGGCAGTGAAAAAAAAATGGCATAAGCAGAGGGTGGACATCACCCCCTGGCCAACATCAGATAGACAATAATGGCAGGAGAGTGTGCCAGCAAGGGGTGACCCGCTATAATACTCATAAGCCCACCCCCAACAATACCCTGCCTCCAGATTTTAATTTCCATATTGCCATAAGCTGGGGACCTAGCATTTAGAACAAGTTTATGGAGGACAACTGTATCAAACTACCACAACTTCCGTAGGGGACTATCAGTGACTCCCTTCCTTTGTTACACTGTCTCTCTCCTACTGGTTCTCTTCCCTCTCACCAGTAGCCCCCCAATATAGAAATCAGGGCATGGGGCTGGAGAGATGGCTTAGTGGCTAAAGCACTTGCCTGCAAAACCTAAGGACTCAGGTTCAACTCCCCAGAACCCATGTAAGCCAGTTGCAAATGGTGGAGCATGCATCTGGAGGTCATTTGTGGTGGCTAGAAGCCTTGGCATGCCTATTCATTCTCATTCTCTCTCTCTCTCTCCCTCTCTGCCTCTTTCTCTCATAAATAAGTACATTTAAAAAAAGAAATCAGAGCATGATCTAAAACCAACTTTAGACTATTAAAGGAAATGGGAGAATCCCACTGAGGGGCTGGCACCCGCCGGGCACAGAGCTGCAGCAGCAGAAACCAGGCGGAGGGATTTTCCGCTCACACCAGCCTCCTCTCAAAGTCAAGAAACCCAAAGAAGACAGTAGGGGCCTGCTGAGCAGCTGCTGAAGGAGAGCACAAATGGGACCAGATGAACAGCTCCGGTACAACCCCAGGCATCCTGCACAGCCTCCCACCCCCAACTGCCCGGGCTGTGAACCACCAGAGTCCTCATCCACCCCAGCCACACGGCATCCAGCACAACCAATCAGAACGCCAGATCCAGAGACCCAAGTAGCCTAACTGAGTCCACAGCCCAACAGAGAGGGATCAAGGTGGACGCTCAGCATGGGTGAGATTGGAAGCCACCCCAAAAGGTAACAGGACCTACTTACACAAAGCCAGGTCTGCACTAAAAGTGCTAATCTCACCTTCCATGTCAGGGCAGGTTATGTGTTAGATTTGATTGATACATTCTTGGTTGGCTTTACCATTCTCAAATAAACTATATTTGGGGGTTTACTATTGCTGCCTTTGACATTTCCTGATTTATAGGGCCTTTGTCCTTTTCTTCTGTCATTTTTGGGGGCAGAGTCTGACTCACCCCCAGGCTGACCTGGTGGGACTCTGGGAGGTGGGGCCTGGTTAAGAGGTAAGTCTGCTGGGGCTATGTCATGTCTCCAGCCTTTTCCTCTGGCCCTCCTCCCACTTTCTACTTCCTGTCTGTCAGGAGCTGAGCAGATCTTCCCCACCATACCCTTCCGCCATGAAGCTCTGTCTCCCTACGGGCCCAGAAACGTGGAGTCAACCAGTCATGGACTGAAACCTCTGAAACCAAGAGCCAAAATAAATCCTTCCTCTTCTCCTTAAGTTGCTCCCTCAGGGGTTTTGTCACAGTGATGAAAGTCTAATTAGCACACTCCAGAATGGATTAGTAGAGTTCATTTGCCCCACCCTCTTATATTGTAAAGATGAGATACCAGGAAGTACGAGGCAAGGCCAGGAATAGAAAGGCCCACCCCAGCTCCTGCACAGAGGGCCATCTCTGTAGCCTGTGGCAGTTACTCAACACTTACCTTCCCTCCTCCTCCTTAGGATGGCTGTCTCCAAATGGTCTGAGACAACAGCAAACAGCCCCTCAGCCCGGTGTTTGGACACTTAGATGCACTGATGCCTGCAAACTTCTCAGCAAAGTGAAGGTCTCTCTCCTGAAAGAAGATCATGTCTGCTTTTCCCACAGACTTCCCGGCCTCGTGAACACCAGCTGGCAGGTTGGGGACAGGCACCTGTGGACGCAAACACTACAGCAATCGGCATGTGAGGCACAGAGCACATGTTCCAGGAGTCACCAGATGTCTGCAAGCAAACCCCTCTGTCTCAACACAAACTTTGAAAGTCAGAAGGGCTTGAACTATGTATTCCATGTTCTGAAAGATAAAAACTATTAACCAAGATTACTTTATTCAGGGCTGGAGAGATGGCTTAGCGGTTAAGTGCTTGCCTGTGAAGCCTAAGGACCCCGGTTCGAGGCTCAATTCCCCAGGACCCACGTTAGCCAGATGCACAAGGGGGCGCACGCGAATGGAGTTCGTTTGCAATGGCTGGAAGCCCTGGCACGCCCATTCTCTCTCTTCTCTCCCTATCTGCCTCTTTCTCTCTCTGCCCTATGAAAACACACACATTAGAAAATAGGACATAATAAAGCATACTCAAATAATAGTTAATACAAGATAGTAAAGGATAAACTGGAAGAACTACAAAACAAGGAGAATGGCAAGAATAAATATACACCTTTCAATAATAACTCTTAATGTCAATGGACTCAATGACCCAACCAAAAGACACAGGTTTGCATACTGGGTTAAAAAGCAGGATTCTTCAATTTGTTGCTTCCAAGAAACTCAACTTTCCATAAAAGACTGACACTGTCTTAGGGTGAAAGGATGGAAAATAGTATTTCAAGCAAATGGGCCTAGGAAATAAGCAGCTGTTGACATCCTAACATCTGACAGGATAGACTTCAAACCAACATTAGAGAGGAAAGATAAAGAACATCACTTTATACTGATTAAAGGAACACTCCAGCAGGAGGGCATTACAATCCTAAACATATGTGCACCTAACATGGGGGCTCCCAAATTCATCAAACAAACACTATTAGAACTAAGGTCACAGATAACACAAAACACAGTGGTAGTGGGGGACTTCAACACCCCACTATCATCACTTGACAGGTCATCCAGGCAAAAAAAATAGAAATGCATCTGGATTAAATGAGGTCATAGAAGGAATGGACCTAACAGATATATATAGGACATTTCATCCAAATTCTGTATAACACACATTCTTTTTAGCAGCACATGGAACATTCTCTAAAATAGACCACATATTAGGACACAAAGCAAATCTTAACAAATACAGGAAAATTGAAATAATCCCTTGCACTTTATCTGATCATAATGGGATCAAACTAAAAATCAATAGCAAGAAAAGCTATAGAGCATACACAAAATCATGGAAACGGAACAATACACTACTAAATGATGAATGGGTCAATAAAGAAATCAAGAAGGAAATTAAAAAAATTCATAGAATCATCAACAGTGGACACTACAAGCCTTATAATTGGCCAGCCTGGTCAAATGAGCCAACAGGTACAATAGTGGCACATCTGTCATGGTGGAAAACAACTGCCCTCTAATTGGACTGGAGGCCTGCTCAATGGGAGGGAATACATCCCTGATACTGAAAACCTAAAACAGGGGTAGTCATGAGCCCTAGGGGTGTAATGTCTGCTGATGTCTGGATAAACGTATATACTATGCTTATCAAACTGCCCAGTAAGCACTTCTCTTAATGTTCATACCCTTATATTAATACTACTCTCACTTTTGGTAGAGAATCTTCACTTCTCAAATGTCAGTGACCTTGGGATGACTCAGAAGGCATCATGGTGCTGGAAAGAAGTGACTGAAGTGCTCAGTACTGTAATATCTCTATCACACCTTCCAAGGCTCAGGGTCTAATGTGAAGAGGTAGTGGAAAGAATGTAAGAGGCAAAGGAATGGTAGGACTCCTTACAACGTGCTCCCCCCAGACACAAAATGGCCTGGATATCCATGACCTCACAGTGCCTGACACTACCTACACAAGACCATCATAAGAGGAGGAAAAGATCATTACATCAAACTAAAAGACAGACTGATTGAGATGGGGAGGGGATATGTTGGAGAATGGAGTTTCAAAGGAGAAAGAGGGGGGAGGGAGGGTATTACCATGGGATTTAAAAAAAAAATTTTATTAGCATTTTCCATGATTATAAAAAAAATATCACCATGGGATATTTTTTATAATCATGGAAGTTGTTAATAAAAATTTGGAAAAAAATTCATAGAATCAAGTGATAATGAAAACACAATATACTAAAACCTTTGGGACACAATGAAGGCAGTGCTTAGAGGGAAATTTGTAGCTTTAAGCCTATATTAAGGAATTAGAAAGGTCACAAGTAAACAACTTAATGCTTCACCTTAAGGCCTTGGCCTTGGATAAAGAAGAACAAGGCAAACCAAAAATCAGTAGTTGGGAAGAAACAATAAAGATTAGGGCATAAATTAATGAAATAAAAACCAAAAGAAAAAAATACAAATAACCAATGAAACAGAGTTGGTTCTTTGAGAAGATAAACAAGATTGATTAACCCTTAGCAAATCTGGTCAAAAGAAAGAGAAAAGAGACACAAATTACTAAAATTAGAGATGAAAAAAGCACCATTACAACAGATATGACAGAAATTCAAAAAATCATAAGGACTTTCTTTAAGAGCATATACTCCACTGATTTCCTTGATATATATATGACCTACCCAAATTAAACCAAGGGCTGTATAGATTGCTTGGTGGTTAAGGTACTTGCTTGCAAAGCTTAATGAACTGGGTTCAATTACCTAGTACCCACATAAAACCAGATGCACAAAGTGGTACATATATCTAGAGTTTGTTTATAGTGCCCAGGGGCACTAGCATTCCTATTGTGTCTGCATGTCCATTCTCTCTATCTGTATCTCTTCTATCTCGCTCTGCTTAAAAATAAATAAGTAGGGCTGGGTAAATGGCTTAATGGTTAAGGCACTTGCATGAGAACTCTAAGGACTTCGGTTTGATTTCACAGGACCCACGTAAGCCAGATGCACAAGGGGCACATGTGTCTGGAGTTCATTTGCAATGGCTAGAGGCCCTGGTGTGCCCATTCTCTTTTTCTCTATATCTGCCTCTTTCTCTCTCTCAAATAAAGAAATAAATCATGGGCTGGAGAGATGGCTTAGCGGTTAAGCGCTTGCCTGTGAAGCCTAAGGACCCCGGTTCGAGGCTCAGTTCCCCAGGTCCCACATTAGCCAGATGCACAAGGGGGCACACGTGTCTGGAGTTCATTTGCAGAGGCTGGAAGCCCTGGAGTGCCCATTCTCTCTCTCTCCCTCTATCTGTCTTTCTCTCTGTGTCTGTCGCTCTCAAATAAATAAATAAAAAATTTAAAAAAAGAAATAAATCAAATACTTAAAAGCTTTAATTGCAAATTTAAATAAATAAGTAAGTAAGTAAAAAAAAAAAATCAAGATGAGATAAACCACTTAAATAGACCTATAACAAGTACGGAGATCCAAGCAGTTATAAAAAATATCTCCCAACTAAAAAAAGTCCATGCCCAGATGGATTCCCTGGTGAATTTTACCAGACCTTTATGAAAGAACTAACACCACTTCTTCTCAAACCTTTCCTTAAAATAGAAAAGGAAGGAACTCTACCAAACTCCTTCTATGAAGCCAGCATCACCCTGATACCAAAACCAGACAAAGGCAGAACAAAAAAAGAAAATTACAGACCAATGTTCTCATGAACATAGATGCAAATATTCTCAACAAAATATTGGCCAGCAAAATACAAGAATATATTAAGAAGATCATTCATCCTGACGAAGGCTTTATCCCAGAGATGCAGGCATGGTTCAACACATGCAATAAATATAATACACTATATTAATGGACTGAAGGGCAAAAATTACATGATCATCTCAATAGATGCAAAAAAGGTATTTGACAAATCCAATATCCCTTCATAGTAAAAGTCCTACAGAGACTAGGAATAGAAGGAACATATCTTAACATAATAAAGGGTATTTGTAGCTGGTGTGGTGGTGCACGCCTTTAATCCCAGCACATGGGAGGCAGAGGTAGGAGGATCTCCATGAGTTTGAGGCCACCCTGAGACTACATAGTGAATTCCAGATCAGCCTGAGCTAGAGGGAAACCGTACCTTGAAAAAGCAAAAGAAATAAATAAATTAAATTAAATAATAATAAAAAATAAAGGCTATTTATGACACACCTGCAGCTGGCATAAAACTAAGTGGGGAAAAACTTGAAGCTTTTCTACTAAAATCAGGAACAATAGAAGTGTGCTCACTGTCCCCACTTGTAATTAATATAGTACTGAAAGTCTTCGCCATCGCAATAAGGCAAGAGACACACATAAAAGGGATACAAATTGGAAAGGAAGGGATCAAATTATTATTATTTATAGATGATATGATTCTATACATAAAGGACCCTATAAACTCTACCAGCAAACTGTTAGAGCTGATAAACACTTTTAGCAATGTAGCAGGATACAAAATAAACACACAGAAATCAGTATCCTTCCTATACACTGACAACAAACATGCTGAGGATGAAATCAGGGGATCATTCCCATTCACAATTGCCTCAAAAATAATAAAGTGAATAAATAAATTATCTATCTATCTATCTATCTATCTATCTATCTATATATTTAAAAAGACATGAAAAAAGGCTGGAGAGGTGGTTTAGCGGTTAAGGCATTTGCCTGCAAAGCCAAAGGATCCTGGTTCAACTCTCCAGGACCCATGTAAGCCAGATGCACAAGGTGCCACAAGCATCTGGAGTTCTTTGCAGTGGTTGGAGGCCCTGGCATGCCCATTCTCTCTCTCTCTTTCTCTCTCAAATAAATAAATAAAATATATTTAAAAATAAAGTGTGGAATAAAATAATAATAATAAAAACCAGTGCTAGGGATGGGATACCTTCCAGTAAGTTGTTGGCCAGGGAGGTCCCTGATGCTTCCAAAACATTACAGGCCATTGCCACGGCTCTTGGTTTCCCACCAGGAATAGATGAGAAGACCCTATTGCTAAAGACTCCACTTGATTTGGCTGCAAAGTCACTGAGAAATCCTGCTGGAGCTAAGCTGCAAACCTCCTCCCTGTAGAATGGCTGACAGAAAGCTGGAAAAAGCCATGCTGTATGCAGCTCTATTGGAGAGAAAGAAGTCATCAGTGGGGACAAAGAACAATGGACATTGCAAGCCTTAAGGTTGGCCAACCAGGCCAAATGAGCCAATGGGTATAATAATGATATGTCTGTTTTGGGGAAAACCAACTGCTCTCTAATTGTGCTGGAGGCAGGCTGGAGGAGGGAATACGTGCCTGATACTGAAAATCTATGATGGGGCGGTCATGAGCCCTAGGGGTGTCACGCCTGCTTGGTCTGGCTAAATGCATATACTATGCTCACCAAACCACCCAGTAAGCACTTCTCTTAATGTTCACACCCATATATTAATGCTACTCTCACTTCTGGGTAGAGAAGCTTCTCTTTTCAGATGGCACACCTTCCAAGGCTCAGGATACATTGTGGAAGAGGTGGTGGGTTGAATGTAAGTGCCAAAGGAAAGGTAGGCCTCCTTCCAGACACAAAATAGCTCGGATACCCATGACCTCGCAAGTGCTTGGTACTACCTATACAAGACCCTCATAATAGGAGGAAAAGATGACATCAAAATTAGAGATTAATTGAGAGGGGGAGGGGATATGATGGAGAGTGGAGTTGTGAAGGGGAAAGTGAGGAGGGGGGAATTATCATGGTTTATTGTCTATAATTATGGAAGTTGTCAATTATTATTATTTTTTTGAGATAGAGGCTCATTCTAGTCCAGGCTGACCTGGAATTCACTATGTGGTCCCAGGGTGGCCTTGAACTCACAGTGATCCTCCTACCTCTGCCTCCCGAGAGCTGGGATTAAAGGTGTGTGCCAAGCCTGGCTTAATTATTATTTTTTTTAAAGAAAAAGAATGAATAAAAACATCAAGTTACTGACCCTTGTTAAATCCAGGAGGCAGATGTGAGGAGGGTTCACCATGGTGCTCAATTATTTCGGGTTCATTTGAAGTATTTCCTGTTAAAGAAACAGCCAAGCATGCTGGTGTGTGTCTGTAATTCTAGCACTTGGGAGGAGGCAGGAGGAGCAGGAGTTCAAGATCGGCCTCAGCTACATACTGAGGATGAGACCAGCTTAGGCTACATCAGACCCTGTCAGAGAGAGGAAGAAAGAGGAGGAGAAGGAAAAGAAGAAAAGAGGAAAAGGGAGAGGTGAAGGAAGGAGGGAAGGAAAGATAAATAGATTAAAGACGGAAAATTTCACTCACTGTGTGCTGAGGCTGGGGTCCAGTTAACAATGCCTCAAGTTGTCTTAGTGCCCAGAACCAGTGCATTTCATTTTGATTTTCAGGCAGAAGATGAGCCCTGTGGGAACAGGAGCTGGTGACAGTTACAAGTACCAGCCATGCTCCTCAGCCCACAGCCACAGCAGAGCACGACTGGGCTGGAGAGATGGGTCAGCAGTTAAAGCCTTTACCTGCAAAGCCTGAGGACCAGAGTTGGCTATGGCTGGAGGCCCTGATATGCACAAATTCTCTCTCTCAAACAAATGAATAATGAAACATTTTAGTGAGACATTAATAAAAATAAAGATGTAATTTTCCTCCTCCTTATAACCCACTCTACTTCAGAGAAAAGCCTGGCCCAGTTCCCCAGGGAGATGTGGGTCAGTGTACTGTGAGCAGACAGCATTGCAGAAAGGGAAGGGGACAGCAGGAAGCCGCAGTGACCAGAAGAGAACACAGGGAAATTTATACAACATCCCAGCAGAGTGCCTGGCCCACCAAGGGGTGTGGTTTACATGCCTGCCCACCTTTAGGGTCAGGAGGGGACATGAGTATTTCAGGGAAGACAGAAACCACCCGGCCAATCATTCTCTAACTGGCATAAACACTAACGAGGCCGTCTTGTGACAAAGTCCTGCTGATGTCTGCTTGTCTGCAGAGCGGGAGGCTCCACGAGGGAAGGGAGGCCAACCCAGTCTTTGGGCAGAGAAGGGACTGTCCGAGACTGCAGAGAGAGAAGGATGGAGGAGATGTGGTCAGCAGAAAACATGCTTTCTAAGACTTTCTCCAGCTTTGTTTGGAAAAGTACCAGTCTTTGGGGGCTTGTTTCCTAAGCCCCGACAGCAGAGGACAGCCTACCTACAGGAAGACCCTGAGGACAGGCCTGAGCCTTGTTCTTTGGAATTCTGAAATTTGCCTTCTGGGCCCAGGTGTCACACTTGTCCACATCTCTAAACCCCCAGGAACACAAGTGCTTTAGAAATATTAATCTATGTCTATCACCCCAATTAATACAGGAGGGTTGCAAATTCAAAGCCAGCCCACGAAATTCAGCAAGATTTTGTCTGGAAATAAAAGAATACAAACAAGCTAGACATGTAGCTCAGTCAGTATAGGGTGTTTCCCTATCATGTTCAAGGCCCTGGGTTCGATCCCCAATACTGGGGAAAAAATTAGCCTGCATATCCTGAGCTCCTCAGGTCCTGTTTGCACATGCCCGAATCCAGGGCAGTTTCAGCCGGGAGCTGGTAGAGAAAAGAGGGGTGTGCTGGGGGGGGAGCTCTACACAGCGAGGACAGGAAAGAAACGCTTGCGTCTGGAGGCTGGAAAGGGGCTGAGGAAGGAGGAAAGGAAGGCAAGGGGACCTTCTTAGGTGGTTCCTCTACCTCTGCAGAGAGAAGCCCTTGCAATCTGGACCTGGGGGTGGTTGGATTGAACTTTCCAGATTAAAAAGAGGCTGAGGAGGCAGCCTTGGTGGTACACACCTGTCATCTCAGCACTTGGGAGCCTGAGGCAGGAGGACTGGGAATCCAAGGCTGGTCTGGACTACATGATGAGATCCTGTCTCAAAAGAAATGAAGGACAGAAGGAAGGGAGGAAGGAGGGGAGGGGAGAAATAAAAATAAAGATCCAGGCGTGGTGGTATACACCTTTAATCCTAGCACTCATGTGGCTAAGGTTGGAGGATCTCCATGAGTTTAAGACCAGCCTAGGCTACATAGTGATTTCGACGTAAGTCTGGGCTGGAGTGAGATCCTACCTAGAAAACAAAAGGGTGGTGGGAGGCTGGAGTGATCGCCCTTTGTAAAAGCTGGGTACATCAAGCGGCACATGCTTCTGGAGTTGGTGTGTGGCTGCTAGAGACCCTGGTACACCCATTCTCTCTCTCTCACTCTCTCTCTCTCTCTCTCTCTCTCTCTCCTTGCAAATAAATAAATAGAAATATATTTTAATGGGGAAGAGAAAAGGAAAAAGAAAGCAGAGAGGAGAGGGGCTAGATAAGTGCTTGCTCTGCAGCATGAGGGTCAGTTCGGATCCTCAGAACCCACATAAAGTACCAGGTGTGGTGTCCTAGCCTGTGGTTCCAGGGCTGGGTAGTAGGGAGAGGATCCCTGGCCCTCAAAGGCTAGCTAGTCTAGCCAAACTGTGAGCTTTGGCTTTAATGAGAGACCGCATTTCAACGATGAAAAACGGAGAGTGACTGAGAAAGACACCTGATGTGGACCTCTGGCATTCCCTGCACGTGCACACACATCGCCATGTGCACCACACACGTGTGAACACTCATCCACCACACACTCACACATCCACATGTGTACACACACATGTGAACGCTCATCCACCACACACTCACGCATCCCCATGTGCACCACACACGTGTGAACGCTCATCCACCACACACTCACACACATGATAAAGAAAAGCAACTTCTGAGGGCCCGAGATTCTGAGCAAGTGAAGGAGAACCCTGAGTGATGAAGCCTGGCAAGGAAGTGCTGGCCCTCTCTCACACGACCCCAGTGAGTATCTTAATTGATTTTCCAGGGGAGAAAGGAAGCGCCTACAATCTTTCCCCTGGAATCCAGTGTGCTCCCTGACCCAAGATAGGCTGGTTATAACTCACCTTCCCTGGGGGTGAACTGCTTCCCCACCCTGGCAACCATGGGGCCCAATCGTATGCTCCCAGGATAGCAAGGTCCGGAGCTGAGAGCTCTCACCCCGCACCCCACTTCGCCGGCAGTAAAGCTGATATCTGGAGGGTGGGTGTGGTGGCCAGGACTCTCGGTTGAACTGGTGTCATCTTTAGCAAGTTCCTGGGGCTCTACAAAGGGGTGCTTATGGACATTTGTTCTGACTTGCTCTTTGCATGAGATTCGCCCCAAGGCAGGAGGATTGCTATGAGTTCCAGGCCAGCCTGGGCTGGTTGGATAAAGAAAAATAAAAAAGGGGCTGGAGAAATGGCTTAGTGGTCAAATGTTTGCTTGTGAAGCCTAAGGACTCTGGTTCAAGGCTCGATGCCCCAATACCCATATAAGCCAGATGCACAAGGGGGCGCATGCATCTGGAGTTCATTTGCAGTGGCTGGAGGCCCTGATGCACCCATTTTTTTTTTCTCTCTCTTTCTCTCCCTCTTTGTCTGTCACTCTCAAATAAATAAAAATAAACAAAAAAGAAAACTAAAAAAGGAACCACATCAAAGTCATCCTCATCTACATAGCACGTTTGAGGCCAGCCTGGGCTACATCAAGCCCCTCAAACAAACCAAGGAGGGGGATCACAGACACGAGCCCAGCAGCATACCAAAAGGCAGCTCACACTTGGGGCAAATCCCAAGTAGGAACACAAAAAAACAAAGCAACAGACCCTTTACAGCAACTGAACGTGGCTGACTTTTCCTCCTAACTTTGCTGTTACTGTGGATTTGCTCCAGTTGAGAGGAGGCCGGAGCACCTCTGGTGGGTTCTGGAAATGAGGACAAGGAATGATGGGAAATCACCGATTGGTCAGCTGAAGGTGACTTTGAGTTACTTATTTATAACTCGGTTGCTCTGCCACCATGAATCAACCCTGAAAATAACACAAATAACACAACACAGACTTATTATTGTATAGTTTTCTTTTAAAATTTTTATGTGTTTATTTGCAACCAGAGAGAGAGAGGGGGAGAGAGAGAGAGGGAGAACCGGGAGTGTCAGGCCCTCTAGCCTTTGCAACTGAACTCCAGATGCATGTGCCACTTTGTGCTTATGGCTTTACGTGGGTACTGGGGAGTTGAACCCAGGTTGTTAGGCTTTAACCACTGGACTATCTCTCCAGTCCACCCCCGTGTTGTTTTTGTTGTTGTTGTTTTGTTTTTCCAGGTAAGATCTTGCTCTACCCCAGGCTGAATTCACTATGTAGTCACCTGGAGTTCACTATGTAGTCTCAGGCTGGCCTTGAATTTACAGGGATCCTCCTACCTCAGCCACCTGAGTGCTTGGGAGTAAAGGCAGATGCCACCATACTTGGCTAGTTTTGTTTTTTTTTTTTACATAGTTTTATTTATTTACTTGAGAAAGACAGAGACTATGGGAGCACAGGGCTTCTTGCCATTGCAAATGGACTCCAGATACACTTTGTGCAACTGTCTTTATGTGGGTGCTGGGGAATCGAATCCAGGCAGCAGGCTTTGCAAGCCTTGTCCAATTACTGTATAGTTCTTTTTTATTTACTTATTTATTTGAGAGAGAGAGAGAGAGAGAGAAGGGGAGAAAATGAGCATGCTAGGGCATACAGCCACTGCAAATGAACTCCAGATGCTTGCGCCATCTTGTGCATATGGCTTGTGTGGGTCCTGGGGAATTGAACCTGGGTCCTTTGGCTTTGCAGGCAAGTGCCTTAACCACTACATCACTCCAGCCCCAATTACTGTATAGTTCTATAGATTAGAAGTCCATGGACTGAAAACAAGGTCAAGTGGGCTATGCCTTTCTCAGCTCTAGAAGCTGTCTGCATTCCGTGGCTTGTGGCCTTTTCATTGCAGCAACTTGACATTCACCTGACAACGCTTCTGTTATTGAGCCTTTCTGACGGCCAGGAAGGGCTCTCCCCCACCTTTTTGGTCTGTATATGCATATATGATTGTTGTATGCATGTGTGTCCATGTGTGAGTGCAGGTTGGCACATGCCAAGGTCAGAGGATGGCTTTGGGTGTTGCCTCTCCCCTTCATCTCATTTGAGGCAGGGTCTCTTCACTGCGGCATGCACCAGACTGCTGACGACAAGCTTCCAGGGGTCTCCTCTCTCTGCACCTGCTTTCTTGCTGCACGTGCCCTGGGAGTACAGAGACCTGCCAGCACCCAGCTGTGGATTCTGGGGATCCGAATGCAGGTACTCACGCTTGTGTGGCAAGGGTTTTATCCACTGAGCCACCTCCTCAACCCTGTTTTTGTTTTATTTTGCTTTTTTTAAAAAAAGTTTTACTTTATTTTTATTTATTTATTTGAGAGAGAGAGAGAAAGAGGCAGAGAGAGGGAGAGAGAGGATGGGTGCGCCGGGGTCTCCAGGCACTGCAGATGAATTCCAGACACATGCGCCCCCTTGTGCATCTCGTTAACATGGATCCTGGGAAATCGAACCGAGGTCCTTTGGCTTTGCAGGCAAACACCTTAACGGCTAAGCCATCTCTCCAGCCCATTATTTTGCTTTTGTTTCTGAGGCAGTCTGACCTGGAGCTTACTTTGGAGCCCAGGCTGGCCTCAAACTCACAGTGATCCTCTTACCTCAGCCTCCAGAGTTCTGGGATTTTTTTTTTTTTTTTTTTTTTTTTTTTTTGGAGATAGGGTTTCCTTGTGTAACCCACGCTGGCCTTGAACTCACAATCGTCTTGCTTCAGCCTCTCAAGTGCTGAGATTACAGGTGTGTGCTGTCACCTGGCTTTTTTGTTACAGGTGTGAGCCACCATGCTTGGCTTAGTACTTTGTGGAAATATGGCTAAGCCAGATTTGTTTTTAAAGAATTTAAAATCTCAGTCTGGGTGTCATGGCACACATCTTTAATCCCAGAATTTGGGAGGCAGAGGTAGGAGGATCGCCGTGAGTTCGAGGCCACTCTGAGACTACATAGTGAATTCCAGGTCAGCCTGGGTCAGAGTGAGAACCTACCTCGAAAAATCAAAAAAAAAAAAAAAAATTTAAAATCTCTTACATATTTTAATTAAATTCTATCACATACCCTGCATATTTGTATAGAGAATAGCACCTGACACCAAGTTACAGCTTAGTGCACGGGAACTGACCACACCCATGGAATCAGCACACAGACCGAGAAACAGTGCCCTGGAGCCCGGAAGGCACCTGTTCCTCCCTCTTCCAATGCAAAACATCACGTCATGCTTGTTGATGTTGCGCTTGCCCGTGTGGGCAGTGCCTGGACTATTACTAATGAGAAAGGATGTTCATGTATGCATTCAACAAGTACTTCCTGGCTCCTGTCCTAGGCTGGGTGCCAGGAAAACTGGGACAAGATGATTCGATGCTTGCCCTATGGTCCGACTCTATACAGGCAATAGAGGGTAGGGCTGGGGCAGTGGTGGTGTGTTGCGAAGTGGCCAAGGACACAACGCATTGGCCAAGGCTCTCAGAGGCTTTCCAGGGGAGGTGGGCCCCTAAAGGATTATAGCTTTCATAGAAGCATGGCAGTGGGAAAGCAAAGAATACAAAACCCAGTCTCTGAGATCTTGTGCACGCTGTGTGATGGCTGGTCCCTTTCTCATTTCCAGCCCAATCCCCACCTCTCCAGACTCACACTGAGACGCTGTAGCCCTCACGCAGTGTGCTCATTTACAGGCGGGGAGGCCAGAGGACAAGACAAAGGCCATTCATTCCCTCTCTGTATACCTTTTTTATAGAGTTCCTCTTGTGCCTGGCTCTGGGCCATCGAGGGAGTCAGACTCAATCTTAGCTCTGAGGAGCTCAGGGAACAAAACTCCAGGTGAGGGCTGGGGAGACAGCTCAGTTAGTAAAGTGCGTCCCACAGGCATGAGGAGCTGAGTTCAATTCCACAGATCCCACATATGAGAGTCAGGCATGGTGGTGAGCGCCTGCAATTCCAGTGTTGGGGAAGCAGAGACAGGAGGATCCCTGTAGCTCACTGGCCAGACAGTCCAGTTCTAGCGGGTGAGAAACCTTGTCTCAACAAAAAGGTGGACATCACCTGAAAAATGACATCTGGCGATGTCCTCTGGCCTGCGCGCACGCGCGCGCACACACACACACACACCTGCATGCACACCTTGAGTGCACAAATGCTCGGGGTGAGGCCTGAAACAAGGCTTAGGTTACTGATGTCCTGCACTTACCCCATGCTCCCAGGCCTTCCTACCAGGTCTCCCAAGGGGACCTTCCCTGACAGGCCTTTCTCCTCCATTCTGTCCGCCTTTGTCTAATATCCTAGGCACTGGGAATACAGCCATGCAGAAAACAGACCGACCTCTGCAGAATGTCTTAGTTTGGGCTGCTATCGTGAAACACTGTAGGCTGGTGTCTTAAGCAGACTGATTTGGTTTCTGGTGTGGCCTCTATTTCTGGCTGTCCCCTCACATGGGCCAGGGTGAGGTTTCTTCCCCTAACCAGTACACCAGTCCAGTTGGATCAGGGCTCCACCGGGCTCCACCCTCAGACCTCATTTAACCCAGCAGTGTCATGTGAGGGCTGGGGGAGGTGTGTCTTATAGAAATTGCACAGGAGAAGGGGATGGAGAACTGGGCAAGGGGGTATTTCAGGGAAGGGTCTTTGAGGAAGACACTGTGACCCAGAGGAGAGGAGGAAGGTTATAGGAAGCTAGGAAGGGATGAGAGAGGGGGCCAAAGCCTGATTCTTGGGGCGGTTGCAGGGGGTGACATTGGAAATTCCGCTGGCTAAAGCCACCAGTACCGATCTTTCCGTGACCACTGATTTCTGTCCTGGGAAATGGGCCACGGGGTGAGGTCAGAGACCTGTGGCGACTTCCTCTCTTCACTCACAGCCAGCCCTTGGCCTTCATCGGGTTCGCATGTTGAGCTGACCTCACCCGTCCCTGGCCTCCTCATCCGTAGTCAACCCTTGGGGCTGTCGAGACAAAGACTTATCCCGACGCACAGCGGGAGGAAACTGAGGCTTCCCGCCGCACTGCGCGCGGTGCTGAGGACTCAGAGGGTGGAGGGGCTTTGCCATCGTCCCCCAGGAGCTCTCCTTTTGCAGGCAGGTGACCTTTGCCCGGTGAACCTAGTGGAAGGTTCCTGGAACAAAATGATCAGCCAGGCGGCTAGGAGGTGGCGGGAGGAAAGGCACGCGCCGGTGACAAAGTGCAAAATCACTGGGGCGGTGGAGGAGGGGGCAGGGAGGCGCTCAGGGTGTGACTCCACGTCGGGGCGGCGGCTCAGGACCCCGGCGGTGGGGCGTGCTTGGGCTGTGGGGGCCGCGGGACATGGACAACAGAGAAGGACAAGGGTGCTGAAGCGAACCCCGGGCGAGAAGCTTCAAGCACGCCGGGGAGGCGACTGAGGTCTGCAGAGGCCCGCCGGCAGGAAGTGGGCGGGGCCAAGGCGGGCCGCGAGAGGGGCGTGGCCGGCGAGGACTCTCGGGGCAAGGGATTGGCCAGAGCCCCTCAGAAGGCGGGGGCTAGTGGATCGGGGCGGGGCCTGGCCGCTGTGGGCGGGGCTTGGAGGACCGGGGTGGGCGGGGAGCCTGGGGCGTGGCCTGGCGTGCTAAAGGCGGAAACTGACAGGTGGGTGGAGCTTGGCGGGCCGTGGGCGGAGCTGAGCGGCGGGGGCGCGCGCGGGCGGCGGCTGAGCGGAGGTCCGCGGTCCTCGGCTGGAGTCGGCGGCGGCGGCAGCGCGCACAAAGGCGGATTGTGGCTTCACTGGTGCTCGCGGCGGGAGGCGTCGGGGCGCGGGCGCGGGCTGCGGGGCGCGCCGGGGGCGATGAGCCGGGGCCCGGCATGGCCTCCGCGCGGCCGCCGGGCCGGGCCTGTGCCTCGGCGCCCGCGCCCGTGGGGCTCCGGGCCGGGCCGCCCGCCCTCCCCGCCGCCGCCGCTGCCGTGTCTCCGGAGCCCGCGGGCGGCGCCGAGGCCGAAGAGCGCTCGCTGCAGCACATGCTGCGCGCCATAGCGGAGGAGCGCGGCCGCCTGAGCCTGCGCCGCGAGGTCTGCGGCCTCGGTGAGTGCGTGTCCTTCCCTGCGTGTCCACCTCCGCGCGCCGCGTCTGCGGGCCGCTCCGGCTCTCGGTCCCCCGCGCGCCCCATCGCCCCGCTCCGGCCTCTCTGCCGCGTCTGCAGCTCTTTAAGGCACACGGAGCCCTGCGCCTTGGGCTTCGTCGCGTCTCTTTCTGCCCTCTCCCGGTCGGTCATTCGGTAGTGACTCCCTCTGTCCGTCCGGATGTCTGTCCCGTCTCCTTCCTCTTCGTGGTTTCGCAAGTCGCTGTCCTTCTCTGGGAAGATCCGGAGGGCCTCGGTGCTGCGGCAGGGAGTGTGGGCGTGAGATCTGGGGGAGATCCTTAATCCAGTACGCGAGGACCTCCTTGCGAGTGCGCCCCGGCCGCATCCTCGGCTCACAGGGAGGGCCGTGTCTTCTGCTTGCTGTAGCCTTTGTCTTTCTACACCCCGTGGACCTCGTGGCCACTAGCTCCGTTAGGACCTGTTGGGCCTTTGCTTCCTGAACCCGTCTACTTGGCACCGAGATCGGGGCTTGCCGCCTCTCTGGGTACGATTCTGTCTTAAGAGTCGTCTGTCCATCTACGGGGTGGGGCAGGGGGCCTCTTATTGTTTGAAAGGGCCTGGGACTGCAGGTGGGGGTGAGGTCTCCCTGCTCATCTGCGCGGGAGGTAACGTCGTGCTGATGGGTCTGTCCAGACCCTCCCTGGAGGAGTCCCCTCCCTTACAGTCTAGGCTTGTCATGTCTCCATGACAAGACCCCCTCCTTTCTATAAAGCAAGGAATGACTTCATTCCATGTTCTCAGTATCCCCCACCCCCGCCTGTCTGGGTTTGAGGTTTATACTACTGCCTTTGAGATTCTGCCAGTGTCCCCCAAATGGAAAAGCACCCCGCCCCTGCCCCCCCCCCAAGACCACAGAGCAGCAGCAGGTACATGGCAACCCCAGGCTCAGAACTCAGGGCTCCTGTCAGGCCACGCCCTGAAGGCTGGGTGAAGAGAAGGAACTAATTTGAAGGAGACTTGCAGGGAGCAGCCCCCAGCCAGCCTACCCAGAGTTGGAGCTCTGCTCCTGGCGGGGCAGGTGCCGCTGTCCAGAGGGGCTTGTGAAGTGGAAATGGACATGAGCATGGACTTCAGTGGTTCCTTTCTGGAAAGGAGTCCAGAAAACAATCCGCGGAGTTGAAGTATCGTGATTAATTTCTTCAGCAAATATGCGTTGAGCACCTACTGTGTGCCAGCCTGGCAGGCCCAGCTGTCCTGTGGCTCCGAATGTCTGAACTGGGAGGGGTCGAGGGGACCATATGCTGCAGTCTCCTCAGCTCTTTGAACTCTAAGCAGCCCCTCCCCGCTGCCGGTGCACACATCCCTACTTCCTCTTCAGGTAGACAGCCCCTGCTCCTCGGGGGTCCTGCAGGGCTGTAATCCCAGCACCTAACCTTTCCTGGGCACTGACTACATCCATGCCAGGTGCTTTGTGCGTGCCCTGCCATTATTAACCCTGACACAGTGCCACCTTTGCCAAGCAGGAATCTCTATCACCAATGAGGAGCCTTGCCCAGGGACGGCCAGTGAAGAAGTGGCCCAGCTGACTGACCCCTGGCTAGCCTGACCTCAGAGCCTGTCCCCCTCCTTCCCCATGCAGCACTGCCCTGCCTGCAGCTCACATCATTTCCTCATCGTCACCCCACCTAGTCCCCCATCCTCCCGACCGAGCCGGCTCCTGTACTCCGTCCCTGTAGCACTGTGAGGCGCGTGTGCGCTGCCTTCTCTGCGTGAAACCGCCTCTGCCCACTTATCCCTGGTGCCCCACAAGCCCTCCCTTGAGTCCCAGCTCTCAGCCTGTTACCTGTTCCCGCCGCTGGGACGCTGGGTGACTGGCACTGCAGTGGGCTGTGTAGCTGTCCCTCCAGCTGACAAGGGGCACCTTGAGGACATTGCTGTCATCATGTTCACACAGAGCAGGTGTTTCATAAACATGTGAGAACAAACAAAAGGCCTTCTCAGCTGGCAAGGGAAGAGTGTGGGTGACAGTGTGTGCTTGTATCACTGCTTCTGGCTTACGTGGGACCTGGAGGTTTGAACATGAGTTCTTGGGCTTTGCAGGCAAGTGCACTATCTGCTAAGCCATCTCTCCAGGCCCCCCTTTTTTGTTTTTGATTTTTGAGGTAGGGTCTTGCTCTAGCCCAGGCTGACCTGGAATTTACTATGTGGTCTCAGGCTGGCCTCAAATTCATGGCGGCCCTCCTTCCTCTTCCTCCCAAGTGCTGGGATTAAAGGCATGTGCCACCACGCCAGCCTCAGTGGTAGTGACGCCTAATTACTTAGGTTACTGAAAGCTGTGCTGTGCCCTCAGAGGTATCGTTTGAAGATGTCAGTGTTGGGGGTGGTGGCCTTCTGACAAGCTGTTGTCATGTCTGAGTCAGTGTCTGTCTGTGGCCCTCCCTCTCCAGGGATGGATCTGTTGGGTCTCGTGTTGAAAGGCACCTTGCAGATACAAACCTGACTTTGGACTCTTCTGTGGTGGCTTCTGTAGTAGAAGCATGTTTTGAGGACTCGCTGGGTGACAAATGGGTTGGCCCTGATCCCTGCCCTGTCAGAAACCAGTCTCTGGGGAAGGAGGGGAGGAGCCAGGAGTACAGGTGACTACTGAGCTACACAGCCAGGTTGTGATTGCCCACGCAGGGTTTTGACGCTACTGCCGTAGGAAGCAGCTTATTGTGGTTCAAAGGGCTCTGGTCTTCCTGAGCTGGGGTGGGTCAGGTGGTTCCATGTCCAGGTCTATGAGGCAATCATCTGGACCAAAGGTGGCCAAAGCCTACCACCTCTCTCAAGCTTGGGCCTTCTCTGGTGCTCTGGATGGTAGCGCAGGTCAGTGTGTCTTGCCACCTGATGTGAGTCCTGAGAGACTGAGGCCTACCTCCTGCTGCTTGTCTTCTGACGACCCTGCCTTGGCTGAGTGCCTTGGGAGGCCTCATACCTGGGGTTTTAGGTCTCAGTCCCTGGTGTGTGTCCTCAGCTGCACCAGAGTGGATAGTGGCAGCATAGTTTAGAACCCAGGCCCATGGGCAGAGTTCTTAGGATGTCAGCAGCTCGGCCAGCTTGGGGTGCGTGGCTGCATGGCTGAGGTGGATCAAGGAAGGGCTCAGTGGGGCTGCAGGCTTTCAGCCAACCAGAAGGGCCAGGGAGGCTGGAGCTGGAGTGCTGTGCTGCAGGAGCAGAGACCGCTGTGGCTTGGAGAAGGCTGGGGGAGTTGCTGGAGCAGTGGCTTGGGTTGATCTTGCCTGAGAACTTGGCACTTCCTGGGCCTGGCCTCTGAGAACTTTGCAGGTGTGACTTTGGGCCTGGGCTGGTGTTTCCTTAGCCCTGCTCCTGCGGGGGAGGCTCCGCCATCATCTCCCCATTTCACAGGAGAGGAAGCTGGGCTTCACTGAGGCAACTCTCCAGGGGCCGCAAAGCTGGGAGGCCCAAGTGGGGATTCCAGCCAAGGCCAGTCAGAGGCAACTTAGAGAGGGTTCACGAAGGGGCTGGAGAAACAGGAACGTACAGACTGTCTTCCAGTGAGCCCTTTGAATGGGGATGAGCCCTGTGCAGCCTCAACCATTTTGCTGGGCAGGTTGTAGTGAGGTGTAAGTGGTCAGTGGGGATTCTGTAAAAGATGTAGCCAGAAAGGAAGGCTGAGGCCCCCTGGCCAAGCGCTGCTTGCTGTCTTCGGGCCTCTCTGTACTGCCGGTAAAAGGGAGCTGCTTTGGAGACGTGGGAATTACACAGAGGACTGGCAGGGATTGAATGAGTCGAGGCAGGTGCGGCCTGTGCACCAGCCCCGCGGGCAGCCTACTCGGAGCTGACGCACCCACTGCCCAAGTCACCTGCTACGGTCCTGGATGAGAACGTCTGCCTGAGCTGCACTTATAATTTTGGTTGCGTTGGCATTCTGAAGTTTGTAACGGTTTGTAGCCACTGAGGATGGTCTTTCTGGGTTCCTTGGGCTGCTAGGGGATCTCTCACCCTCAGGCCATCAGAGCTGGCTGTGGGCCAGCATGGTAGGAGGAAGTGTGGCCCTTTGGAGTGGTAGTTGGCCCCATTTGGTTCCTGGGGCTATTTTTGAGGCCTGTGGGTTCCGGCTTTTACTGGTTTCTGGGGCTGGAGCAGCTGGGGAGGCCCTGCTGAGGTAGTGACCCTGTGCCCCCCAGGGCCACCTGAAGATTCTAGTTCTGAAACTCTAAAGAGCTGCAGGGTCATGTGCAGCCAGCCTTGTTGGCATTACCCGGTTGGCGGTGTGAGACTCCCTGCCTTGCCCTGCGGCTTCAGGGAGTCACTTTCTCCCTCTGAGCTGGGGGCTCCCTGCCTCCTTCTCAGAGCAGGGCAGGCTTGTGAGTATCAGGCTAAACCACAAAGCCACCGAGGAGAAGCCCCAAGCAGGACACTTGTTTAAAAACATCTTCCAAATCCCCATGTAAGATTTTTCTAATTAAAATGCTAATTATCTGGGCATGGTGACCTACAACTGTAATATGCGCGCACACGCACACACACACACACACACACACACACACACACACGCTCGCATGCGCACACTTAAATAAAGAAATGAGTGGTGGGGAGTCAGCTTGCAGCACCCTCAACTCTCTGGGCCTCCGTTTTATTTTGTAAAATATGGGATCTGCCTCTCCCTTGTACTCATTGCTGCTTGTATATGCCTCACTCTGGGCCATAAAGTGGACAGCCTTGAACATCCTCCCCCAGTTTCATCTTTGTAACCCTTAGGTAAGTAAGGGAGGTAATGGCAGGAAGATGGATGCAAGTTTGGGGCCAGCCTGCGCTACTTATTCAGATCCTGCCTCAAACACCCAAACATAAATAATAAATAAGCTAAACACATCGTGGGACCTGGAAAAATAGGAGCGTGGTTCGTTACCCAGAGACGCTGTTAGCCTTACACTCTTGCCCTCTGTCTTCTCAAAGCCTTTCTACTGCTTAATAGTCTCTAGAGAAGATTTTCTTATTCACACTTTTCACTTATTCCCAAAACCTTCTCCGTATTTTCAGCCTTATTTAAATGACTCCATGCTAGTTGAGTTCTGTGCTGTAATTTACTAAATTGGTTTCGTCTTGTTGAAAACTTTGCTTGTATCCAGTTTTTCGCTGTCGCATTGGCTTGCCACAACCCTTTCTGTACACGCAGGCTCCTGTATTTGCCTGGCAGCCTGGAAGGCCATTCTCTCAGTCTGACCCCCAAAGGTAGGGCTGGGACCATAAGTAGGGGACTGATGCTTGCCAAACATGGGGAAGCTGTCTTCAAACAGTTGGTACGGACCAGAAAGGAGGGTGAGCAGCAGTGGGTGAGCAGTGATGCATCGCCCAGCACCAGTGCAGGCAGCTGGGGAAGGAGGCCGCGGGCCGGCTCCCGGCCCCTCTCCCTGGGGTCTCGGGCCTGCTCCTGCTTCTGGAAGTGGAGGCTCCTTTGTTCCCTATCCAAGGACAGTGAGACTTGGGAGCCTTCCCTCTTGAGCACAGGCTAGGTGGGTTCTCCGTGTGCATCTGTACACCCGCCTGGTCCTCACCGGGGCCTAGGCCTTTCCTGGGCCTGCACCCCTCCTGCAGGCTCACGCGTGGCAGCAGTAGCTGCCCCTCCCTTCTACTCATTGTTACTTGTATATGCCTCACTCTGGGCCACACAGTGGGCAGCCTTGAGCAATCCCCCCCCACCAATTTCTTCTTTGTAACCCTTAGGGAAGTAAGGGCTGATTCCATATTTTACAAAATAAAATGGAGGCCCAGAGAGTTGAGGGTGCAGCAAGCTGACCTTTTCCCCCCATTTCTGTGTGTGTGTGTATGCATGTGTACGCACGCACACATACATGCTCCAGGATCTCTTGCCATTGCAAACGAGTGCCTGTCCACCTGGGGCATTGAACTCTGAGCCAGCAGGCTTTACAGGCAAGTGCCTTAGACTGCTGATCCATCTCCTCAGCCCCCAACTGATCTCTTCTGTCTTCTTGGGTCTGGGTGCAGTCAGCTTTCTAGAAGTTGGGCTTTACTGCCCAGCACCCAAACCCTGCCAGAGGATTGGAGGCAGCCAGGATCTCTGGTGAGATAGACACAGGCACCCCCAGCAGGTGGCTACCGGGCCACTTTACACTGACTTTAAAGAGCCCTCAAACATGTTCTGACCAGATGCAATCTCCCCAAATGTCCTCGATGTTCTTGCTTCTGGGCCCTACCTGTGGCTGCCTAGCTGGAGCACACAGGGGGTTCTTGAGCTATGACGTGCTTGATCTGGGTCAGGGGCCACTGGGAAGTTGTCACTCTTGGTCCAGTGGCAATCCACAGTGGCAATCCCCATTTGATTCACCCATATCTCAGCCCCAGCTTCCTGACTGGCTTGCCTACCTGAGACGACCCACTTACTACCACATTGTACTGGGCTGTCGCTCGGCTATGTCAGAGCCCCCGCCCACAGGCCCAGCCCGAGAAGCCGTGTGCATATGTGAACCCAGGACGCTGTGCACGCTAGACCAGCACTCCACACTGAGCTGCATCCCAGCCTTCCTGGTTGGGACCCGGTATGTCTACTTCTTCCCACATAGGCATGAGTTTAACTACCCCGCGGGTCCTGGAGTCTGTGGTATTAACATGTCTCCTGTGTGACAAGGAGCAACACTCGAGATTGGTGGCCACGGATCTGTGCCCTTTCTCCATTTTGTAGGTGAGACTGCCCACCATTGAGGCTTACAAGGAGGGGGCGCCCGTGATGCCTCCCCTTCGTTCTGTGAGTGACCTGTCCTAATGCCCAGCTGCCTGCTCTTGGCCTACCTGCCTAGCTTGCTGATTGCTGGCAATGTGAACGTGGTATCCTCAGGGTTAACATTCCAGCAGAGGTAGGTGGGAAAATGCTCTGAAGAGGGGCATCCGCCCCCAGGTCTCTGTACCTGAGCCAAAGTCGAGCTGTGCTCTCAGGGAGACAGGTTGCCATCAAGTCCTGGTGACAGCTCAGTCCCACCAAGGGTGGAGGCTGTGGGCTAGACCTGTCCGAAGCACCATCCTGAGGGACAGGCATTCTGGAGTTTCCATTCTGGCTTCCACTGCCACCAGTGTTAGGGAGATGAGGAGAGGGTACCCCAGCCCTGTGTTCCCGGTCTCCTGGCTTTGCAGAATGTCGTGGGATGGAAAAGGAATGATCTTAGGATACAACAGCCTAGACCTGTCATCTGTAGCAGAGACTCCAAAAAGACCCTCAGTGGCTCACACAGAGACGTGAATTCAGGAGCGAGCAAAAGCTGCAATGCCTGGTCTTCATATGTATTTTTTTTTAAGTTTTTTTTAAATTTTTTTTTAATTTATTTGAGAGCGACAGACACAGAGAGAAAGACAGATAAAGGGAGAGAGAGAGAGAATGGGCGCGCCAGGGCTTCCAGCCTCTGCAAACGAACTCCAGATGCGTGCGCCCCCCTGTGCATCTGGCTAACGTGGGACCCGGGGAACCGAGCCTCGAACTGGGGTCCTTAGGCTTCACAGGCAAGCGCTTAACCACTAAGCCATCTCTCCAGCCCTTCATATGTATTTTTTACTCATTTATGAGAGAGAGAGAATTAATGAATATACCTGGACCTCTTGCCATTGCATATTAACTTCAGACACCTGCACCACTTTGTGCACCTGGCTTTATGTGGGTACTGGCAACTCGAACTTGGGATATCAAACTTTGTAAGCAAGTGTCTTTTAGCTTCTGAGCCATCTCTTCAGCCCAGGAGCTAACAAGAGCTGAAATGCCTGATGAAGAGACTGAGGCCCACTGGTGGCGTGGCAGTCACAGTTTCCTTATTTCGTGGTGGTACTGAGGCCAGGAGGTGTGGCGCAGGGAAGAGCTCAAGGATGTCCGTTCAAGGCCCATTTGGCTGCAGCGTGGAGCAGGCGAGTTGTGGTTGGGTTGTTTCCACTGGCTATCCCGGGATACGCAGACGCTGAGTTTGGGGAGGGCTTTTGGGATGGTGGGGCACCCTTAGCACTGCCCAGGCTTGGAGAAGAGACACATCACATCAACTCACTTTTTGGGACCCCTTCCTGCTTATGTGAGAAGACACAGATAAACATCTAACTTGCTTCATGATTTATTTAATTATTTCTTTTTAAATTTATTTATTTATTTATTTATTTGAGAGCGACAGACACAGAGAGAAAGACAGATAGAGGGAGAGAGAGAATGGACACGCCAGGGCCTCCAGCCTCTGCAAACGAACTCCAGACGCGTGCGCCCCCTTGTGCATCTGGCTAATGTGGGACCTGGGGAACCAAGCCTCGAACCGGGGTCCTTAGGCTTCATAGGCAAGCGCTTAACCGCTAAGCCATCTCTCCAGCCCTACTTATTTCTTTTTAAAACAATCATTTATTTGCAAGCAGAGGGAGACAGGAGAGAGAGAGAGAAAGAAAGAGAGAGAATGGGCTTGCCAGCCTCTTGACCCTACAAACAAGCTCCAGATGCATATGCCACTTTGTGCATCTGCCTTTATGTCAGTACTGGGGAATTGAATCTGGGTCATTAGGCTTTGCAGACAAGCACTTCAATTGCTGAGCCATCTCTTTAGCCCTATTTTGGGTTTTTGAGATATCGTCTTGCTGTGTAGTTCAGGCTGGCCTCAATCTCATGGCAACCCTCCTGGATCAGCCTCTCTAGTGCTGGGATTGTAGGTGTGAGCATCAAGTTTTGTTTGTTTTGTTTTCCTCAAGATCTCTAATCTGGGCTGACCTGGAATTCACTATGTAGTCTCAGGTTGACCTTGAACTCATGGTAATCCTCCTACCTCTGCCTCCCGAGTGCTGGGATTAAAGGTGTGCGCCACCACGCCCGGTTTCAAGTTTTAAAATGGTGTCTTTTGCTGCTCTCGAATGACCAGCATATGCTTGAAAACTGGCGGGAGTGTGCAGAGGAGGATGCGGTTGTCACCTGTGCTTTGTACGTGGTAGGACTCTTCGTGTCTAGTGGAAATCCTGTGCAGTTTGGATGGGCCTTGCATATTGAAAATGCTTTCCACATCTGGGACAGTACCTTTGATAAACAGTGAAGAACTCAGAATAGAAAACACATAATTTATCCTGATATGGAAGGTGCAATTAGCACTTCCAGTTCAGTGCTATATACCAGGTTTATTAGGCGGGTACTAACCTGGTGTAATCCTAGTAACCTTTTGGGGTGATTTTGGTCTCAGTTATGCTGCTCCTGCTTGGGTCCCTCTTTGGTGCACTGTGGATTCAAGTAGGCTGGCTGGGTCACTGGACCACTGTTCTGCTTTCTGGAGCTGGACACTGGCTTTTTCTGCTGCTCAAGCTGAGCCTGGCAGCTGTGGCCCCGTGCGCCTGGCACCGCCGCTGCTGGAGCCGCTTAGGCCTGCCTGTGTGGGCTCTGGATGCTCTGGATCTCTCCTACTTCTCTGCTGCCATTTTAATTTCTTATACACCTCACTTCTTAATAAAAGTGTGTATTTTGCTGGGTTTTTTGGGGGGGCTATTTCTCCCCTAAGCTGCTTTGGTGTGGTTCCTATGCCGCCATCTTAACTGGAAGACTTCAGGAATTTAATAAAAGCTTGTAACTTAGTGGTCCAGTCCTAAGGTGTTACTGGAGATGGGAGGGGGGAGCCGCCCACCCCTGATAAGCTTCTGGGGGTCCTCAGCCCCAGCTGGAGCTGCCACTGCCTCAGAGCCGAGGTCATCCTCATCTGAGTGTTGCAGAGGGAGGCTGAGCACCCCGACTTTGCTGAGCCCAGCTAGATAGGGCTCTCCCAAGCCTGTGTCATCCCCTTCCCCAGGAAGAGCCCCACATTGTGTTCCTGTATCTTGTTTGAGGGGACTTGTGGGATGGGGGCTGCCTCCCTATTGGCACATGGAGCCAGTGAGATTCGAGGGTTTAGGTATTTCAGGGTCCCACAGCAGCCTGGCTTGGGACCTAACTTCTGAACTCAGGCCATGGCCTGTCCATACTCACCTTCACATATATCTGTATCTCAGGTGAACCCCATTTGATTCTGTTTTGGGGGTGTCCTGTACTGACATCTGGGGAGTTACCCAGCCCTGATGTTCAGAAGGTGCGGAGTGAGTGAGCCAGCCTTGAAGTAGAAGAGACCAAGGATTGCATGATCGTCCAGGAGGCTCCCTGAGTCCTGGTCTGTGTGGCTTTGTATCTGGGCACGTGGGAGGAGCTTACGTGGTGCATGTGGACCTGAGAGCCTGCAGCAAGCTGGTGCTGGGCACAGTGTGGATGTCTGGGTCCCATCCCAGAGCCTGAGAAGAATGAATCAGTGAGTGCCCTAAGGAGGTTACAGCCTCAGCCTGGGCCCTGGCCACTTGTTAGGACCTGGTTGGAGAGAAGGGCGTCTGAGGTTCCCTGACTCTCCTCACCCTGCGTAGCATGTGACTGGAAGCCTGAGGAGGGGCGTGGCCACTGGCCTCCATCCCAGAAGGTGGGGAGTGGTGGAGGTGCTGGGGTTGCTGGTCCAAAGCTGTCCACTGGGCCAGGGCACCTTTCGAGGTGTCCGTGGGAGCCCGAGAAATGACTGACCGTCAAGGGGCTGTTTTCTGTGTTGGAACTACAGCACACTGGGAATTCCGATGAAGCCACAGTAGTGATGAACCCAGAGGTGGGAACCTGTACCTGGAGATCCTGTTGGCTTGAGAGCCGTGTGCAGAGAAGACCACAGTGATCTGGACATCTGGGCGGTGATGTGGCAGGTGCCATGTGGCACTGGTCACAGGAGCATGTGGGCACTGCTGCTGTAGCAGAAGAGCATAAAGGACGCTTTGTGGAAACTGTGGTTCAGAGGCTGCTCCAGGGGGAGCCCTCCAACTTCCTGAAAGGGACCTTGAGGTCACTGTGCTCAGGGCCGCACACTGTGCCTGGCACAGAGCAGGCCAGTCTCCGCTCTGACCATGACCTTGCTGGGCAGCCCGGACCACAGGGCCTCTATTTCCTTCCAAAAGTGTGAAATGGATCATTGGGAGGTCGCAGGGCACTAAGGATCTTACAGCATTGTGCCCGTCTGAGCAGAGTCCCTAGCAGGATTCTTATTTGAATTTTATTTTATTTTTTGAAAACCAAACAGGGAAAAAATGCATTTAAAGTTTAAGATAAGGAAAGAAGACAGAGGTCCTGTACAACAGAAGGGTCCTTGTGAGGGTCATCCGCCTGCTGACTCTGATCCAGCGTCTTTATAGGAAGGAGCATTCTATTAGGGAGGAAGAGATCTTGGGAGGGAGGCAGGTTCAAAGCAAAGGTCTAGGGAGGGAGGCAGGTTTAAGGTAAAGGTCTAGGGAGGGAGACAAGTTTAAAGAAAAGATCTAGGGAGGGAGGCAGGTTTAAAGCAAAGGTCTAGGGAGGGAGGCAGGTTTAAGGTAAAGGTCTAGGGAGGGAGACAAGTTTAAAGAAAAGATCTAGGGAGGGAGGCAGGTTTAAAGCAAAGGTCTAGGGAGGGAGGCAGGTTTAAGGTAAAGGTCTAGGAAGGGAACTCTTTCAAGGAAAAGGAGATAAAGAAAAGCCAGGCTCCTTCTTACAGGCTGAAGGACATTTCATGTCTGGCCGTTTTTAATTTGCTTTTAGGGTTACCCCTAAACTGTCTCAATCCCCCCTCTGAAGAGGTAACCCTACTGCTATTTGGGAATGGCGGTGACAACTGCTCTGGTTTCTTCATGCTGAGCAGGGTCATCGGGTAGGCAGTTGGGGTGTCCCTCCAGTGGCCTGTTTAGAGACTCCAGCAGTGCACTGGTATAGTTCGGCAATACGGTCCTCGGCGAGCTTGTTGGGGAAAAAGACCGAAAGTGAGAGGAGTCGGGGAGAGGTGTGCACTGAGTGCAGTGGGCTCAGAGGGGTCTTTAGGATTCCCGCTCTTGGAGTCTTTCAGCCCTTGGAGGGTGGTGGACTCAGGTGGATGGACTGGAGTGCTGTAGGGCCATCTGAGTGTGAGCTGACTGTAGATGAGAGGATAAAATTAAAACAGCAATGTCTAAAAAGTACCAATTATTTATTACCAGAAATGATAGACAGAATTCTCTCTTAGCATGAAGATCTAGAAATCCCTTTCTAAAGCTTTTTACCAAATGACATGCTCTGAGCCTGTTCTTATAGATCTTGTAAAGCAGATGAGACATTAGCAGAATTATCAAGAATATATACACAGCATTGAACCTTAATAATGGCATAAGTGGCTTTTTGAGCTTTTGTGAGCACATCTAAAGCCTCATCTTATCATTTGACCTAAGAATTAAGAAGGGAAATTCTTCAGGGCATGCTGGTGCACACTTTTAATCCCAGTAGGAGGATCACTGTGAGTTCAAGGCCACCCTGAGACTACATAGTGAATTCCAGGTCAGCCTGAGCTTGAGTGAGACCCTACCTCGAAAAACCAAGGAAAAAAAAAAAAAAAGAAGGAGGTAAAGTCTCTGGTCTGTGCCGCCGACCCCAAAAGGAACACTTTATTCTCTGGTTATACTTTTCTGGTGGGTGTTTAAGACTAAGTAGGTAGCCAAAGTATAAATATTTCATTATTTATTTATTATTATTTTGGCTTCTCAAGGTAGGGTCTTGCTCTTGTCCAGGCTGACCTGGAATTCACTCTGTAGTTTGCAAGTGCCCTTGAACTCACGGCGATCCTCCTACCTCTGTCTCCTGAGTGCTGGGATTAAACGTGTGCACCGCCATGCCCTGCTGTTTATTATTTCTATAATCAGTTTCAGCTCTTTAAGAGAGACTTTTGGAGACACTACTTTACCAAAAAATTAATTAATTTGATAAAGATTCAATAGACAACCAGAAATTATTCTTGTTAAGAAAACAACTAAGCTGGGCATGGTGGTGCACACCTTTAATCCCAGCACTCAGGAGCCAGAGGTAGGAGGATCACCATGAGTTCAAGGCCACCCTGAGACTACTTAGTGAATTCCAGGTAACCCTGAGCTAGAGTGAGACCCTACCTTGAAAAACCAAAAAATATAAATAAATAAATAAATAAATAATAAAAGAAAAGAAAGAAAGAAGGCAGCTAAAACAATAAAGTCCTGACATCTGTTTTAAGAATTTTTAAAAATTTTTTGTTTATTTTTATTTATTTATTTGAGAGCAACAGAGAGAGAAAGAGGCAGATAGAGAGAAAGAATGGGCGTGCCAGGGCCTCCAGCCACTGCAAACGAACTCCTGATGTATGTGTCCCCTTGTGCATCTGGCTAACGTAGGTCCTGGGGAATGGAGCCTCAAACTGGGGTCCTTAGGCTTCACAGGCAAGCGCTTAACTGCTAAGCCATCTCTCCAACTCTGTTTTAAGAATTTTTCATTGATAGCCTCAGGTAAGAGTAACTCTCTTTTCTCTGTTTGGAGCCACCCTGTTGGTTATAAGGCATATCCCCACAAAAGAGCTTATTCTTTCTGCTCTTGGGAGCATTGGGGACATATTTCCTCTAGAGGACCTTCCCAAACTCTAGGGGCTCTTCCCCTAGCTCCAAGGGAATGGTGCCCTTAGCAGAGACCTTGGCAGCCTGGTCAGCCGTCCTGTTCCCCTCTGAGGTTTCATTGATCCCCCCTGGATGTCCTCTGCAGTGTGGTACTGAAGCTCTGAGCAGAGTTCTTGCTGACGGTGGTTTGGGGGAAGCGTGAAGTCGCCTGAGTCCCTGAGCATGTAATTATTCACTGGGCGTTTGCTGGATATGTACTGTGAGCCCTCCGCCCGGCCAGCGCTATGCGACATCCCTCATAGCGTGACAAGATGGGCAAGCGCTCAGGATGTTGGCTTGGAGGCAGGTGCGGCGGTGGCCTAACCCTGCCACAAGGCGTTGGTGTCATGTCACACAGGTGTCAAGCCTGGGCCCTCAGTGTCTTATCAGGTGCATGAAGATCAAATGGGTGCTCGCGGGTGGAAGGGGTTGGGCCCCAGGCTTTAGGCAGCACTGGTGGAGGTCGCGGGCAGACCCTCGTACGTGAAGACAGAGCTACTCTCCGAGGCCCAGACACCTCTGCTGAGAAGCATGGTGGCTGAGGAGGTCAAGGAAGTGGAGCAGGGCTGGCGGCTGCATTTGGGACCCCCGGGGCGGGCTGTGGCACTGTCTGGAGAGCACAGCTTGTGTGGCGAAGGAGCCTAGACTTCCTGAAGAAGAATGTGCTCCGGCTTGGCCTGGTTTGGCCTTGTGCGTCATCCACACCTCGTGCTTCCCCCAGGATTGTTCAGGAGGGGACCCGGCAGACCGGTTCTTCATCCAGGGCCTCATTAAGCAGCCTGGGCCTCCCTGGCCCAGCTTCTTTGTGTTTTGTGCCCCAGGAAGGGAGGGCCTGAGCCTGAGGCACAAGTTGATGAAAGGCCTATTGAGGGCCACAGAGGCTTATTCATCCTTCCCAGAGGGCCAGAGGTCACCCTTGTGCTCTCCTCAAAGAGGCCAGTTGACCCCTACCTTTGGGATGTGTCCATCAGCAGGGTCAGCTGCTGGCCAAGCACACGCTGGAGGCTGTTATCTAGGCAGCCTGGGGATGGGTCAAGGCTAGGCACTGGTCCACGGACAGGCCACAGTAGAGGGATACCATCTTAGCCCTGCTCCCCTGCCCCCACACGCTTACTCTTGGAGTACTGAACCCCAGCCACTGACCCGGCCAGAGTGTCTATGAGGTCAGGCCCTACCGGCTCCATCCTGCTCAGATCTTGCTGCTAAGGCGTGTTCTCTGCCCTCTCCTGGCCCGGCTTCCTTCAGACAGGCCTTGAATGCTCTTCCATCCACCCCTTTCTTACCCTTTCTTTTTTAAATGTTTTGTTTATTTATGAGAAAGAGGCAGATAGAAAAATGGGCTCACCAAGTCCTCCAGCCACTGCAAATGAACTCCAGACATATGCACCACTTTCTGCACCTGGTTTTACATGGGCACCGGGGAAATGAACCCAGATTGTTAAGCTTTGCAGGCAAGCGCCTTAACCTCTGAGCCATCTCTCCAGCACCCCCTTTTTTGCCTTCTTAGCTTAAAGTTTTCTCTGGCTGGCAGCTGAAACTCTCTTTGTTGGTGAGTGCTGGTGGCTAATCCAGGGTTGCAGCCTGCCCTCCTGACGGTGCCTTCTGCCCAGCACCGAGATCTGCTGGGCCTGCCAGCAGCCGTGCTAGTGAGTGCTGGTAGATGTTTGTTCTCAACCCGGCACGGGTGAAGGCCAAGTTCGTGCTGAGTTCACAGTCCTCCTGGGGCCAGCTGTGCCCCTGGGCAGCCTCTCCCTGCCGCAGCATCCCCACTTGTAAAAACACAGCCTGCCGCTGGATCTGTGCGGCAGGGAGGAAGTGAGCATGGTGCTTGGCATGAGGAAAGCCCTTGCCTAGTCATGAACATGTTCCAGGTGGATTAAAGACGGGCAAGAGCTGAAGCGCCCCTGCTTCAGACCAGCCCCACGGGCAGTTCCAGACCACACTCTTACAATCTCCTAGTGCCCTCCCCAATATAAACATGTTCTCCTCTTATCTCATTTTATTAAATTCCAGCATTTAAAAGCTACAGTTATTAAAAATGCTTTGGGCTGGGTGTGGTGGCTCACATCTCTAATGCCAGCACTCAGGAGGAAAAGGTAGGAGGATTGCTGTGAGTTTGAGGACAGCCTGGGACTACAGAGTGAGTTCCAAGTCAGCCTAGGCTAGGGTGAGACCCTACTTGAAAAAAACAAAAACAAGAAAACAAAAGTTTTGGTTACTTTAAAAAAAATTTAAAATATTGGGGGCTGGAGAGATGGCTGAGCAGTTAAGGCATTTGCTCGCAAAGCCTAATGACCTGAGTTTGATTCCCCAGGATCCTCATAAAGCCAGATGCATAAAGTGGCACATGCGTCTGATGTCTCTTTTCAGTGGCTGGAGGATCTGGTGCAGCCATTCTCTGTGTCTTTCTATATCTTTCTGCTTGCAAATAAACAAAATATTTTTAAAATTTTTTTTGTTTTTATTTCTTTATTTATTTGAGAGTGACAGAGAGAGAGAGAGAGAGAGAGAGAGAATGCCAGGGCTTCCAGCCACTGCAAATGAACAACAGATGCTTGCCCCCCCCCACCCTTGTGCATCTGGCTAACATGAGTCCTAGGGAATTGAGCCTCGAACCGGAGGCTTAGGCTTCACAGGCAAGCGCTTAACCACTAAGCCATCTCTCCAGCCTAGTTTTTAAAAAAAATATTTATTTGCATGGGAGGGAGGGAGAAAGGGGGCATGCCAGGGCCTGTTGCCACTGCAAACCAACTCCAGACACATGTGCCACTTTGTGCATCTGGTTTTATGTGGGTACTAGAGAATTGAACTCTGGGCTAGCAGGCTTTGCAAGCAAGTAACTTAATCTGCTGAGCCATCTTTGAGAGAGAAAGAGAATGGCATGCCAGGGCCTCCAACTGCTACAGACAAACTCCAGATACATGTGACACCTTGTGCATCTGGCTTACATGGGCCCTAGGGAATTGAACCTGAGTTTTTCGGCTTTGCAAGCAAGTGCCTTAACTGCTCAGTTATCTCTCCAGCCCCTGTTTTTTATTATTCGAGACAGGCTCTTACTATGTAGCTGAGGCTAGCCTCAAACTCTGGATCCTTCTGCCTCAGTGTCTGGAGTGTTGGGATCCCATACCCACCCAACTATTTCAGTTAGGATTTTAACAGGCAAACTTGCTCAGGATACAAAACTTAAAAAGTACAAGAGGGGTTCAGAACTCTTGTCACTTAAGCATGAGGGCGTGGGAGGTCCTGAGACCACCAGCATGCATGTAAAATGCTGGGCATAGCCACATGTCTGTAATCCCGGTTCACGGGGTGGGGGTGGAGACAGGAGACTCAGTGGGGCTTGCTGATGGAAACAGCAGCTCTGGGTGGGGGAGAAGACCTATTCTCAAGGGCGCGCCCGATGAGCAGTAGAAAGAGCATGTGCATACAGGTGCTTAGCGCACAGGCACCTGTGCCCACCGTGCACGCACACACACGCGAAGGAAAGTGCCAGAAGACTCTTGTTGAAGAACCCAAGCCTTCTGTATTAGTCGCTTTCCTTTTTGTCCGCCGCCCTCTTTTGGTTTTTCAAGGTAGGGTCTTGCTCTTCTAGCCCAGGCTGTTAATACATCAGATGAGTCAGGGTTGCTCCCCTTGTGGTTTGAGTTTTCCTAGTTGAGAACTTGGTATCCCTTTTCACTTGTATGAGCCTCTCATTTTAGTTATTTATTTGAGAAAGCGAGAGAGAAAGAGGCAGAGAGAGAGAGAGAGAGAGGGAGGGAGGGAGGGACAGAATGGGCGCACTAGGGCCTCCAGCCACTGCAAACGAACTCCAGACGCGTGTGTCCCCTTGTGCATCTGGCTTACGTGGGTCCTGGGGTATCAAACCAAGATCCTTTGGCTTTGCAGGCAAATGCCTTAACCGCGAAACCATCTCTCCAGCCCTTGAACCTTTCTTTTTTACAAGTTCTCAGCAGGATACTTCCTCATTATTTTATGCCAGGTCCTCTTAAGTTTTCTATCAGTTGACTGATTTTTCAACTTCTGGTTTTCGCATGTGTCAGGTCAGGTATATGTCACCACACCATATTAATCTTACTACAGCCCTTACAGTTTCTATTATTCTGTGGTTCTGGTTTTTTTTTTTTTTTTTTTTTTTTTTTGAGGGAGAGGGTCTTACGTAGTCCAGGCTGGGCTTGAACTTTCTGCAGTCAAGGGTGACTTTGAACTTCTGAATCTCCTGCCTCAATCTCCCAAGTGCTGGGATACAGACAAGCATGCATGAGCCACCTGCCTTCATTTTACTGTTTATATTGATATCTGTAGTGAACTCACCTGTACTCTTCCCTGAGCGGGCACATGTGCTTGTGTGTATGTCTTTGCCCTCAGTTGTCCACCTTGCTGAACAGGACGAGCACGTTTCTTAGGTTCTAGTCATTTCTAAGACGCCCCAATAAGAGCTGGCGGAATGGGGAGGCTGGGGAGATAGATGGCTCGGTGGCTAAAGGTGCTTGCTTGCGAACCTTGCCAACCTGGGCTCAATTCCCAAGTACCCCCGTAAAGCCTAACACAAGGAGTGGTGTTCTGTTTTCAGTGGCAAGAGACCCTGCTGTGTGTGCACCTGTGCATGCACGCACGCACACGCACACACACATATTTAAACCCTTGTGCACATAAATAAATTAAGAAAAAAAATGAAGAACTGATAGAATTACCACTGGGCCTGTAACTCTTGCTGTTTTTTAGTTTTTATTTGAGAGAGAAAAGAAGGTGGAGAGAATGGCACAGGGCCTCCAGCTGCTATAAACAAATTCCTCACATGGGTCCTGGGGAATCAAATCTGGGTCCTTTGACTTTGAAGGCAAGAATCTTAACTGCTGAGCCATATCCAGCCCATTTTTTATTTACTTATAAGCAGAGAGAGGGAGGAGGGGGAGGGAGGGAGCATGAATGAGAATGGGCACACCAGGACCTCTAGCCACTGAAAATGAACTTCAGATGTATGCACCACTTTGTGCATCTGGCCTTACATGGATACTGGGGGAATCAAACCTGGGTCCTTAGGCTTTACAGGCAGGTACTTTAACCTCTGAGCCGTCTCTCTGGCCCCATGTAACTGCTACTCTTTTGAGAGTAGCTCTTGAACATTTTTCTCTCCTGTATACATGGCCGTCATTGTTTTGGCCTTCATGTGTATGAATGTGTGCGACAGCATTTGTGGGGGGTTAGAGGACAACGTGGGGTGCTGGTCCTCGCCTTCTGCCTTGTCGGAGGAGGGTCTCTGACTGTTCACTGCTGCAGTCCCCAGGCTGACTGGCCCGTAAGTTTTCAGGGGTTCTCCTGTCTCCACCTCCCTTGCTGTCGGAGCGTAGGGTCACAAGGCACTATTGTGGTTGGCTTCATGTGAGTGGATCTGAACTCAGGTTGTCATGCTTGCACAGCAAGAGCTTTTGCCTACTGAGCCATGTCCCCAGACCCATGGTCATCCTTTCTAACGGCCTGGTTAACCTGTGTGTAGTGGTTTAGAAAAGGATGGAATAGGTTTTGAGAAAAGTCCCCTAAAATCCAGTTCATGATTATTCCCAAGGTGCACTTAGTGGAAAGTTGTTCCAAGTTAATACTGTCACAATACCAGTCACCATTTCGAGAGTGTTTACTAAGTGCCTGGTGCTCTGTTGAACAACACCGTCAGCATCTCATGTGGCCTCACAGCAACCACAGGAGTAGCTGTTCTTGAGTTCGTTCAGGTGAAACTGAAGGCCTCTGAGGCCGAGTGCCTTCCCAGGAGGCAGCGCAAGAGCATGGGCCAAGTCTACGTAAGCTCTCGTCCGACAGAGGCTTCTCTAACTCCATACCGAGGTCACATTGAACACATGTGAAGCCTTGTTCCCTTCGTCTTTCAGTGTGTGTTTAAAGAATAATCTCTGTAGAAAAAAAAAAAAGAGTTTAATTCTGCTGAATTAGCAGTCTGCTGGGCACTGGGCCCCACTGACATTTTCCCTGGAGCATCCTACCTGGATGTCCTTTCTGGGTGCTGCAGATGTCCTGAGGGCACTTTAGGGCTCTCTGGTCACTCCTCAGTGTCAGGGCGGCAGAGCTGTCCCAGGAGATTCAGAAGAGTGTAGAAGCCAGCTGTCCACCAAGTGACCTCAGGGTCTGCTCAGGCTCCTCCCTCGTTTGTAACTCAACTAGAGGAATCCTGACCCTGCCTGCGCCTTGGGAAGAACAAGTTCCGTTTAGAGGGGCTGGGTTCGAGTCCCCGCTCTGCTGCCTGGGCCCAGGGGTGTGGGTCAGCTGATAGAGTGCTTGCCTAGCGTGCAGGAAGCCCCGAATCCAGTCTCCAGCCCACATCTAGATCTGGTGGTGCATTCTGTAATCCCAGCACCAGGGAGGATCAGAAGTTCAAGGTCATCCTTAACTATCTAGTGAACCTAGGGAACATGGGACCCTTGCTCAGAAATAAGAGAAGGCAGGTTACACACTGTGCTGCAGCTGTACCCACAGAAGAGGGAACGACGGAGCTTCATAACTGCAGACTGTGAGATCCACGCACACGGCGGCCGGGAGCCGCAGAGCCGGGAGCGCGCGCGGTCTGTCGTCCTTCTCCCTCATCTCTCAGAGCAGAACTGTGGAGTTGCCAGCTCTATCTATTGTGGAGCAGAGTGAGGCCAGAGCCCGCAGCAGAAGAGGGTGTGCTGGGGTGAGGGATGCCCAGGCCTGCTGTTTGCCCCAGTGTGCCCACTCCCCCTCTCAGCCCCGAGCCTCCCGTCTGCAGAGGGCCCTGCCACTGCTGGAGTCCACAGGGTAGTTTTCAAAGCAGGTTACTTGCTGGCAGGAGAGGCAGCCAGACTCAGTGATGCCATTAGTTGGTAATAAGAGTCAGTGTTCAACCTCATTGTTCATGAATTCTATATTGTGTTTGTCCACTGATTAACATTTATATAAGCCCACTTAGGTATTCATAACATTTCATGGTTGATGGTGGGCATCACAGAATGGCAGAATGGTCATCTGACATGTAGGTTTCCCTCTGAGATTAACTAGGTGACAAAATGACAGGCACTCTACCTCCCTGTGTAGTCTTCAGGCACAGGAAACAGCAAAGCTGGCCAATGGAGTACTACCTCCCAGGGCATACAGGCAGATCTCAGAATTACCAGGTAGGCCAAAGAGGTCAGGCTCCCGGGGCTGCAGTCTGTTTGGGCATGAATGCTGTTGGCTGAATTCAACGACAATGGATGACCTGCATATTAAATCAAATGCGAAATGAGGTTATGAGTTGATAGGTTGATGAAAGTGTGACCGGAGGCTTGCAGTAGCCCAGCCTTGTATTTCTCCAGGGACAGTGGATCAGTATTAGGTAATTTGGTGTTGGTGTGTACTGTGTACAAAACGGGGACCGTGGGTAAGGAGAGGTGACTCATGGCGCTGCCAGCCCTTAGGACCCCAGCAATCTGTGGAGGGAGCTGTCCATGGTGCTGCTGCAGCAAGTGGTCAGCTGCTGGCTGCGTGGCTACCCGCAGCCCCTGCCAGCCTGGTGGTAGGGGCGAGAACGGAGTGTTTGCAAGACTGGAAGCTCCCTGTTGGAGTGGCAGCCCCTGGGCGGCATACCACGTTTCTGCTGGGCAGGCCCGGGGAAGGGAAGGGGGAAGAGGCTTACCTGTGGGAGAAATGGCCGTGGTGTCTAAGGCCGCACAAGGGTCCAGTTGCCCCTTGTGTGCTTTTATACACGGTGACTGCCATGGGGGAGAGCAGGCTGGGAGGCTGGGATCCCGATTGCAGTCCAGCAGAACCCACCCACAGCGGCAGCACAGAGGGTCCCGCGAGCCACCGTGTGCCCGGCACGTCACAGCTTACCAAGGACTTTCCCTTGTCTTCCCTCCTGCCTCAGCCTCTCACGTTCTGGGATTGTGCGTGTTAACCCCCACACCTGGCCTCAGTGGGTTTTTTGTTTTTTACTATGTATCCCTTGATTTGCTGACTTCCACTACGAACGCTGATTGCATTAGCAACAAAGCTATTTTTTATTGATAGCTTCCATAATTATAGACCATAAACCATGATAATTCCCTCCCCTCCCCCACTTTTCCCTTCCACTCTCCATCATATCCCCTCCCCCCTCAAATTAGTCTCTCCTTTATTTTGAGTTCAAGGACAAATTTGTGCAGTTAAAAATAATTTGCAGGCTGGAAAGAGGGTTCAGCAGTTAAGACACTTGCTTGCAAAGCCTGAGGACCAGGGTTTGGTTCCCCAGTGCCCACGTAAAGCCAGATGCACAATGTATTACATGTGTCTGGAGTCCATTTGCAGTGGCTGGAAGCCCTGGTGCACCTATCCTCTCCTTAACCCCAAAATACAATTTTAAAATATGAAAAATAATTTGCACATGCCAGTAATCCAGCATTTGGAATTCCTCAGCTAGACCTTCAAGACCAGCCTGGGAGACATGAGACCTTGTCTCAAGCAAGCGGACAAAGACAGTGTGGTTTTCTGAGTTATGGTGCAACTCACGTATCCCCACGGTCTTGAGGGCCAGGCTTTCATTTTTGGTGTTCCACTTGCTTTGCTGTCTGACCGGTTCCTCTGGCACATGGTTTTCATAAGTGGCCGAGATTATGAAGTCTTGCTATATTGCAGGGTTGTTTGTGTGGATTGTGGAGCCTTGCTGTGTGGCACTGGCCGTCTAGGGATCATGAGCTCACTGTGTGGCCCGGGTCGCCTGTGGATTGTGAAGTGTCACTGTGTGGCCCAGGTCACCTGTGGATCGTGAGTCCCCGCTGTGTGACACGGGTTGCTGTGGACCGTTGAGGCCCTGCTGTATAGCACGGGTCGCCTGTGTGGGTTCCCTTTCTCCTGCTCTCTTTGGTTTGGGTGGTGCTCTCTTGAGCGTAAGAGGAGTGTGTGATGTCTGTTCCGAGCAAACCTTGGCTATTTCTTTCATGATTCCTGCTTTCAAGTATTGTGCGGCCCAGAGGTGGAGATGTTCCATGTCACCTGTCTCCTCTGTGCTACTCTGTGGCTGCATTTAGGGCCAGAGCTTGGGCACCGGTAGTCCTAACAAGCTAGGGTCTTCCAGCCTCCCATTTTCAATGAGCCAGTTAAGTAGACAAGTAAGACTGAAAAGCAGAGGGAGCACTTATTCAACCGGCCACTTTAGAAAGAGGGACAAAGTGACACCAAACTCACCTCCAGGGTTCTGACATGTGTCTTAGGTTTAAATAGAAGGCAAGAAGAGTCTAACTCAGCAGTCCTGGTTAAGGTGTGGCCCCACTATCAGTGACCCGTCACTGTCCCCTTCCAGTGCCTTCTGCAAGGTGGTCTGACAGGTGGTCAGAACTGTGTGAAGTCTCCTCCTGGAAGACAAGCTCCTTTTGGCTGGCACTAGCTGTTGGCCTTTTTCTCCTCCCAGCAGGAGATTCTTGGAGAAATTCCACTTTCTTGCAGACCATTATTTCAGTAGTCTGATAGCCAAAGGGAGAGGCACAGAGCCCCTCTTTAGAATATCTTCCCTCCACCCAGGATGTCACACTTGGGTGACTCTGGTGAGTTCCCTGGTAGACTCCAGCAGGGTCTTCTTTATGGAGCTTGGTAGCCCGAGAGTGTCTGCGACCACTGCCCAGCTCTCTGATGCATGGAGGTGGGAGGTCGGGGACTTGGAGGACCCTGAGCGTCAGCCTGTCCTGCTTGTCCCTTGTGGGTATCTGACAGGGGCTCTAGTCCTTGTCCAGGCAGCTCTCCGCTCAGTGAGCAGGATGCAGCCTGGTCTCCAGTGAGAACCGAGGATGCTTTGGAAGCTTGCAAGTCAGGGGCCTTGAGGCAGGAGGACGGCGGCCCCCAGCCTGCGGCGGCCACAGCCTGCAGTCCTTGTGGACCATTCTAGGCAATGGCAGTGGTCCTGTGCCCATCTCACTGACAGCTTGTTTCCTGTTCAGTTGGGGCAGCCCCTGTATTCAACGTGCATTTTCTGAGTGCCTATGTGTGCCTGGCAGTGGTAACTAATGGACACTCCGATCAAGTCCCTCCTGCAGGGATAGCATTGTGCAAGGTGGGGGCACCCACTGTGCTAGGGCTCTGATGGCCACAAGACAGGCTGATGGACAGGACCCTCCCCACCCCCTATTTATTTAACATGGTTCTAGGAAAGGCCCTTTGAACAGGTACGTCTGAACCAACACTAGAGGGGCAAGGAGCCACCTGAGGGAGACTAGGGACAGGCTGGGGGAGGGAGGGAGAAATTCATCCAGTGTCACAGGGCAAGAGCCAGTGTGGCCAGGGGACCATCATGGAGCACTGGGTAAGAACTTGGGAGTTTATTGTTGATTGGACAAGAATCCCTATGGGAAGCTGCAGGAGAGGATTTTTTTTTTTTTTTCGTGGTAGGGTCTCACTGTAGTCCAGGCTGACCTGCAATTCACTATGTAGTCTCAGGGTGGCCTCGAACTCACAGTGATTCTCCTACCTCTGCCTCCCGAGTGCTGGGATTAAAGGCGTGCGCCACCAGGCCGAGACAGTATTGCTGTGTACACCACCCACTCCTGGAACTGGCAGTCTTCCTGGGTCTCACAGATGTGTTCCGTGTCCAGTTTAGGTTAGTATTTTTTTTTCAAATATTTTATTTGTATTTATTTACTTGAGAAAGGGAAAGAGGAGGGAGAGAGAGAGAGAATGGGTGTGCCAGGGCTTCCAGTCACTGCAAACAAACTCCAGATGCATGTGCCATCTTGTGCATCTGGCTTACGTGAATCCTGGGGAATTGAACCAAGGTCCTTTGACTTTGCCAGCAAGTGCTTTAACCGTGAAGCCATCTCTCCAGCCCCAAGGTTAGTATCTTTTAAGCAAAGCTCCTCCAACTGTGGAGTATAGTGAAGGCTACTTGGATAGAAGTGGTAGCTGAAAGCTGATCAGTGAGATGCTGAAGCAGGATTTTGGGTCTAGGGCAGGATTAGACTCCATAAAAATTCAGGAGATCCTAGGCCCGTGACCCCCAACTTTTGGGTCCTTGTCCAAGTTAACAAAGAATTAATGACGTGGACTCAGAGATGGGTAAATTATGAATTATAAGGTTTCTTTTAGAAAGAGTTAGGATCCAGATGGAAGCTAGCAGGGAAGCCCAAGCCAAAAGTTCTCCCCCTAGCCTGGCTGGGAAGGGCGAGGGAGATGGAGAAAATACCTCCTCATGTGTATTGAGTGGAAGGCTCTCGGGAAGACGCGCACACACGCACAAAAAGCAGAGCCCAGGCCTAAAGGTCCCTCTCACATAGGGGGACAGAGAGGATTAAAAGGGAGGAGGGAATGATTGCTCAGCAGTTAAAGTACCTGCCTGAAAACCTAGTGACCTGGGGTTGATTCCCCAAAGTCCACATAGGCCAGATGCATCTCGGGTCCATTGGCAGCAAGTAGAGGTTCTGGCGCGCCCATGCTTTCTCTCTCCTTGCAAATAAATGAGATATTTAAGAGAGAGAGAGAGAGAGACAGAGTGGAAGCTTAGAACTTAAAGATCATACATACATGTGGCAAAAGAGAAAAGCATCCAAAAGCAAAGCACAGGTTGAGAGCAAGCAGGAAATGGTCGGGGAGAAGAAATCCTGTCCTGGCTGGGAAACAGGACAGCGTTCCAAGGGCCAGAAAGCAGGAACCAGGAGAGAGAGTCACCCATGGTTCGGTTCGTGAGATCTCTTTGGCTCAGCCGTCAGGCAGGTGTGTAAGGGAGACCTGATTGGTTGGGGACTTGAGAGGCTAGCTCAGGAGGGGCCAGCATGCGCGCCCACCCGCGAATGCTCGAGGAAGGGGCAGCAAGCGCTGCTGACTTGTCGCTTGCAGCCATCTTGAATGAGACGAGGTCAGTTACCTTTTCTTGCAGTTACCGATCCATAGCTGACGCAAACACCCATCAGCGGCAGCTTATGGTCAGGAAGGGCTTATTTCAGGCCTCCAGTTTCCAGGGGAAGTGTCAGCGTGGCAGGACAAGCTGGCTCACTTCACCACACATCCAAAGCAGAGAACAGACAGAGTGGACACCTCAGGGTGGATTCAGCATCCACTCTCAGCGACACACCTGCTCTAAGCTGAGGACTAAGTGGGACTCTTAATCACAAACCCCTGAGGCTATGGGGACACATTACACTTAGACCACTCCTCATGGGTTCTAGCCCCACCAGGGCAGGCTGACACCTATAAAAACAAAGCTGCCTTTCTCCTGTTTTCTATCAGTGGCACCAGCTCAGAGGGGATGGTGGTAGTAGGTGGTGCCCACTGGACTCTGATAGCCACATGGCTTCTGTGGCATGCTGTAGGCACACACATGAGCAGGACTGCACCCCGCGTGTATGGCTTGTTAATCTGAGCATGTAGACCCTAGTCGGCCAGGGCTGGGTCCTAGGCCCCAGGATCCCTGTTCCCAGGGAGCTGTCCTATCATATGAGGGCCACACAGGCAGGCAGCTTGCCTGGGTCACCCAGGTGCTTGGGAGCCCAGTGGAGAATGGGCTCTCAAGAGTGGTGGTGGTTTGAGATGGGGTCTCGTATCCTCGGCTCACCTTGAACTCTATGAACCCGAGGATGCACTTGAACTGATGCTCTTGCTTTTGTCATCGAGTGCTGGGATTATAGCTCAGCCCAGAAGAGTATTTCTGACCCCACCTGGCCCCCTGCCCTGCACAGAGACCTCCTCCAGCTGCTCCCGCACCCTCTTGCCCCCTGTGGCCCTGGGCCTGTCTGCTGTCTGCAGAGGGAGGTTCCTTTCTTCCACCAGATTGTTGAGCACAGGGAAATTCCAAGGCCTGCATGTGGCATCTGGCAGATCAGTTTCTAAGTCTGGGAACCAGGGTATGACCTGTAGCCTCTTTTGTGAAACAGGGCAGTGATTATAGAAACAGTCCACCTAGAGCTCTTTGCCTGAACAATGTGTAGCCAAGTCTACCATCACTATCTGTTTTGGAAGGATGTCCTAGAAACCGCTTTCAGGGGACTTGCTTTTTCATGGTACTGGGTAGAGGTGGAGGCCAGGGCCTTGTACATGCTAGGTGAGTGCTCATCCACCAAGCACCACCCCCCAGCACCACAGCTGACTTGTATTAAAGATAAAAAGCGCTTCCCCCTCCTTCCCAGTGACAGGTGTGAACTTGCCATGCTGTGGAATGGGACTGAGTCACAACTCCCTGCTTGTCAGGCCAGAGTCGCTTTTGTAACTACAGAGGGTCCAGGAAGCAGTGGGCATGACCATCTTTACAGTCTTCATCTGAAAGGCTGTCCGAGGGAACTGAGTGAACCAGTGGGCTGTAGAGATGGCTTAGCAGTGAAGGCGCTTGCCTGCGAAGCCTAAGGACCTATGTTCAATTCCCCAGGACCCACATAAGCCAGATGCACAAGGTGGCACATGCATCTGAAATTCTTTTGCAGAGGCTGGAGGCCCAGGTCTGCCCATTGTCTCTCTCTCTCTCTCTGCCTCTTCTCACTCTTTCTCTTTCCCTCTCTCAAATAAATGAATAAAATATAAAATTTGAAGAAAAAAAAGCGTGAACCAGTGCTGGGCAAAATTGGAGTTTTACCTAGGGACCCTGCGCTGCTGGGTACTGAATTGGGTACCGCCTGGGGCCACAGCACGGCAGGAATTGCCAAAGTGACGCAACCCCGATAGAAGGTCTCACCTGATGCCGCGAGCCTGGGGTGGCTGGCGCTGTGGCTGGCACTCCACTTTCTCCCAAGGAAGCTGGCTCCTTTTCTCCTCCTGCCCATGTGTCAGGCCACACAGGAGTGGGGAAGATCCCCACTCTGTTAGCAGGGGGTAAGGGCTCACCTTGAGCCCTGCAGGTTTCCGCTTGGTACCGGGCTGGGCACTGCTGCTCTCAAGTTGCCTGTGTCTAAGTGTAGGCCTTTCTGGCAGGAAGACTTAGGGGAGCCAGTGTGCTGGGGAAAGAAAATAACCACAAAGCCGGGCGTGGTGGTGCGCCTCTGATCCCAGCAGAGAGCTAAGTAATGGTTGTTACTCGGGAGGCAGATGTAGGAGGGTCACCATGAGTTGAAGGCCACCCTGAGACTACATAGTGAGTTTCAGGTCAGCCTGAGCTACAGTGAGACCCTAACTTGAAAAACAAACAAACAAACAAAAAAAGTGGGCTGGAGAGATGGCTTAGTGGTTAAGGCACATGCCTGCAAAGCCTAAGGACCCAAGTTCGATTCTCTAGGTCCCACATATGCCAAATACACATGGTGGCACATACATCTGGAGTTTGTTTGCAGTGGCTAGATGCCCTGGTGTGCTCATTCTCACACTCTTTCTCCCTCTCTCTATCTCTAATAAATAAATAAAAATAAATAAAATCTTTTTAAAAAATAACCACAGTGATCTGATGTGTAGAGGAGTAACGTGTATTTACATTTGCACCTTTGCTGACCCTGTGGTGTGCAGCAGCATGTGTTTACATTTGTGGGTTTCTCAGAAGGAACCCCACATTTGCTGACCATGCGGTCCGCCTGGCACTGGCTGTTCCAGCTGTGGTGCCAGCTACTCAGCATGTTCCTCAAAGGTATCTGGCTGGCTGAGCCGCCGCCCCTTAACATAATCAAGAGCAGAGCTGGACTGCCAACCCAGACTATCAACACCTGTTATTTTTCCCCCTCTTTGTGCAGGGGAAGGTGACACACTGATCATAGAGAAATGCCACTTGTAATAGAAGGTCTGCAGCAGTCAACCCGGCAAGCTCTCGGGGCTTCCTACCGCCAGGGACACTGGTTGGCTGTCCCTTTAAGTGGGATTCTCCATGGGAATGCCGCAGCCTGTGGGGGAGGACTGGGGATGTCTGCCTGGCGGCTCTGGAAGATCTTTCCTGCCCCGCCCGCCCCCCTCCGCGCCCTGAGAACTCCCTTCTCTGCAGTTGCTGATTCATCCCCAGGCTGGAGGCAGCCCTGCGGCGGTGCTGGCTGCCTCCCCTCTCCGCCGGTGGAGGCCTGGGCCTCCTAGGAGCGCCCCCAGCCTCTGGGATGGCGCGGGCGGGGGCGGGGCTTGGCCAGGGTCCCGGCCAGGGTGGTCCCTTCTCACGCTGGCCTCCTCCTGCAGGCTGCTTCAAGGACGACCGCGTGGTGTTCTGGACGTGGATGTTCTCCGCGTACTTCATGGAGAGGAGGGCTCCGCGGCAGGACGACCTGCTTTTCTACGTGCGGCGGGGACCGGCCTGCGGGGGCTGCGAGCGCACCGTTGACGGCAGGAAGGTGGGCGACCCTCCGGCCCGCCCGCGCCCCAAGCATGCCGAGGGGTCTGCTCCTGGCCCGCAGGGTGGGCTTGCTGGAGGGGGAAAGGATCCTGATCTCCTTCCACAGCCCAACAATCCGGCGGACAGCTGTCTGTGCTGTTCTCACTGTGAGCGGCAGGGCAGTGGTTTTAGCACCATGTACCTTCGAGGGAACAGGCTGAGGGCCAGCTGCTGTGCCGGGCTCTCCCAGCTAGTTTGTGAAGGGTCGTGTAGAGGCCCAGAGCCTCGGCTTGTCCCTGCTGTGGGTAGGGCTGCGAGGCAGGATGGTGATGGTGATGTCGTTGGCATCCTGGCACTCAGATCTACCGCACACCTGACAGAGGACTCAGCTCTGTCCTTTTTTTTTTAATTTTTAATTTTTAATTTTAATTTTAATTTTTATTAACATTTTCCATGAGCCCTGTCCTTCTTGGTTGCACTGTGACCCCCCCACCCATGTGGGATAGACAGATGAGGCTCAGAGAAGACGTGACTCACTAATGGGATTTTATCCACTAAATTCAAGTGTGTGGAGGAGTTAATAGAACACATATTGCATACTTCATCTGTTTTCAGAGGCTCGAGGCTGATAAAATGTTTAAGTAACCCGGATGCTGAACATCAAAATGCTTTGGTTTTCTTATTGAGCCAAAAGATCAGGTTGTGGCACCAAACCTTGGACTTGCAGGCTGCCTGGTAGAGGAGGTAGAGGAGCCAGGGGAGCACCCAAGGGGGCTGTGGACTAGGTGAGGGACCAGGAGGCCTCTCAGAGCAGTCTTGGGTGACAGGTTGGTGCTCAGGACAGAGTTGAACACGGGGCCTGGTTAGTAGGGCCATATGGCAAGCGTCTGTGGTGGCAGCCGTGGGCACCTTCTGTAGCCCAGCCCTGGGCTCCTCAGCCCGCTTCCCCACAGCGCCCCCTCTCCAGTGCAGTCAGGAACCAGCTTCTCCCCTCTGAGTAGCCACGTGCATGCGCCTGTGTCCTGGGTGCCATCACTCTGGGCTCGGGAGACGGTATAAGGCCAATCCCTCCCTTCTGTCATGCGTTCTGTGGGGCTAGGATGCTAGGGACCGGTGTGACCACAGAGATGCCCTTGGCAGAGAGGGGGCCGGCGCTAAGGAACTTTCCACGCTGGAGATCTACATTGTGGGCACTTCCTTCTCCAGCCCCAGCACAGCACGAACCCACCTGTGATTCACCTTAGGGAACAAGGGCCCGTAGGGTGGCAGGGACTGTTGGTGTCTGGTGATGGCAGGTCACAGAGAACCAGCTTTGTAAATGTCGGTCTTCCCCTGGGCTGAAGGCAGCTGCAGCCAGAGCTCTGAGGCGGCTCAGGTGAGGCACTCTCTGCCTCTTGCATGGCTGTTCTTTGAGGGGCTGCGGGAGCAGGCGGGGGGGGGGACAGGTGGCGAGGAGTGTGGGCTGAGCAGGTGATGGCTCTTTCTTGAGAGCAAGTGAAGTAAAGGTGCAATTGCATGGGGGTCCAGGATGGGGGAGTTGGAGTGGGGGCTGGAGCTGTGTCCAGACACTCGAAGGTTTGGGGAGCTAAGACCAGGAGCACCGAGTAACCCTGAGCCGTGTGCACAGAAATGACCTGGCCCTGCCCGTGAGGAGCCTTCAGCCTGCCGGGAGAAGCAGCATGGCCCGTCATGCCCGTAGTGGGAAGAACAGGGCATGACGGCGGCTAAAGAGGAGGCATGTGTGGCACAGAGCGAGGGCAGCTGTTGACCGAGGACACCTTCTGGGAGGAAGGGGTATCAGGCACATGGGACCCAGCGTGTAATATGCCATGTGACGTGGTGTATGACAGTCTGTGACACAGAAGCAGCAAAGCACCCTGACCTGAGACATATATTGGAAAGAAAGCATAGTAACCAAACAGGGCAGTGAGGTGAGACCAAGAGGGGCAGCAGTCTTGTTGGGGGGTGACTTTTCACAACCACAGACCATGGGAAGTGGGAGCCCCCCCACCCCAGAGGGCTACCTACCTCTTTTACACTGAGGCATGGTTTACCTCAGCACCTCTGCTGATCGGTGTCTGGCATGGTGGCTGGTGTGCTAAGCCTGGGGTCAGACAAGGCCCCTGCCCACCCAGACAACATTTTTCTCAAACCGGCAGGCTGTAATGTGGAGGGTGGCCTGCAGGGGGCGGGCTGGAGGTGCAGCAGGGAGCTACCTCCACCCTGCCAAGAAGAGGGCAAGGAGCCCTTGCTGCTGAATGTGGGCTAGCACGACTGCGCACTAGGCGTATTCTGCGGCGAGGCTGCACTGCCTCCCACCCCTCCCCATCCTGCTGGCATGAGTTGCCATGGCAGCAAGCTGGGCTCCCTGCCTTGCTGAGGAGGGTGGATGGGCAAAGCCAGAGCCACAGTGTGGGTGGGCAAGGATGCTGGGATCCCACACCTTGCTCCAGAAATTCCTTGTGGATCCTGACCCTGACTTCCGCAGGATGTCCTGGATTCCCTGTACTGTCTTCTCATGTCACCCCAACTCTCTGTTCTCAGCAGACAATTACTTATTTTTGCTTTTCAAGGTAGGGTCTTGCTCTGTGTAGTCTCAAGGTGGCCTTATGCTGACAGCGATTCGATTCTCCTGTCTCTGCCTCCCGAGTGCTGGGATTAAAGGTGTGCACCTCCATGCCCAGCTTTAGCAGCCAATTTTGTCTTCGGCAGTGAGGGACGCTGGTCGTCTGTAGCCTCGTCTGTGCTAGTGGCCTCCACCTGACACCCCCCGCGCTTCCCAGATGCACTCACAGACAGCCGAAGCTCAGGGATGGCGAGGAGCCTGCTGTGCGTTCCAGCTTCCCAGTGGAGGGAGCAGCTCTGCCCGTGCCTTGCTCTCTCCTCTTTCGTAGAAAGGTGCTCAGACCCAGGCAAACAGCTTGATGGTCTCTGTCAGGGCGAGGCCAGGGTCACCGATCCAGATCCAACCCCGAGCGTGACCAGCATGCTCAACCAGCCAGCAATGCCCTCTTGAGCGCGGCTGCCCGGGTGGGCCATGCCTGTCAACTGTGGGTGGCCGTGTGCACTCCAGCCGCCATGTCTTGTGTGCCCGTCAGTGCGGGTGGCTGTGATCTGTCAGCCTGGCTCCTGCTCTTGTCCTGAGTGCACTGCACCATGCACCTGCCTTCCCTTGCGTGGACGTCTGCATGACTACGGCATCTTCTTGGATGTGTTTTGGTGACACACGGGGAGCTCCCTATCCTGCCGTGCACCGCTGTGGTGCTGAGCTGCAGCCACTGGGCCATGTGCGTTTTCTGCCATGCACGAGCCAGCAGGTTGGCCGAGCACCCATGGGCACAGCAAACATGCTGGCTGCCTGTTTGGCATTTTCATGGGGGAGAGTAAAGAGCATGAAAGGAGCAAGAGCTCCAAGCAGACCAAGAAGAGCAACAAGGAGCTCGGCTGACTCCCAGCTCAGAAGCCATGGGGAATGTCCCTACCACACTGAGGCATCTATGCATAGATCCCAGCTCCGTCCTTGAGGGTGCCCAGGAGGCCTCTGTAGGAGGTGGCAGGTACTCCTCAGAGCTGAGTCTGCAGGAGCTGTCCAGGGTCTAGCAGGGATGCAGGGCTCAGGCTGCCCACCAGGGCAGATGGCATCAGAATATGCTTTTGGCATCTCTTGGACACCACTGCTTTTTGGAGAGTTGCTACACTAGGCTTAATGATGTCTTCTTCATAGAGCTGATGTTGGGACAAAAAGATTGATAACCTGTAAAACACTCAGCCCGGTGCCTGCTGCCCCCCGGCCAGTAGGTGTCACTGTTGTGATTGTCATTAGCAGCACGTGGGGAATTCAAGCTCTTTTAATCATCATAACTTTGAGAGAAAGATCTTCTTAGTCCGTTGTACAAGTGAGGAAACAGGCTCCAGGAGAGCAGATGAGTAGGGAAGGGAGGAAGTCTCGTCCCCATTAATGTCTCCAGTGCAGAGGTCAGTGTGAGGACGTGGGGGTGGAGGGCCACCGTGGGCACCGGACACTGAGTTCCCTCCGGTGCTGCAGGTGCCGGAGGCCGAGCCTGAGGTGGAGGTGGAGGTGTATCGGCGGGACTCCAAGAAGCTGCCGGGCCTGGGAGACCCGGACATTGACTGGGAAGAGAGCGTCTGCCTAAACCTCATCCTGCAGAAGGTATGAGGCCTGGCAGCATGGGCGGTCCACAGTGTGAGAGCGAAAGCAACGCCCATGCACACCGGCCTGTGCTCTCTCCTAGCTGGACTACATGGTGACCTGTGCAGTGTGCACGCGTGCCGATGGAGGGGACATCCACATCCACAGGAAGAAGTCCCAGGTGAGCCCTGCTGTGGGAGCATCCGGCCTCCCAGCGGCCTGGCCGCCTGCTGCCTGTGTTGGAAGGATGTTTCCTCCTCACTTAATTGCCCTTAAGGCAAGGGGTCCGTTCTAGGGGTCTCGAATCCTGTGTCCATCAAGGAGCACGCAGCCAGTCTCCCCCCACCCCTGCAACCAGCTTCTCCAGTGTAGAGGGAGGGCCATATGGCCTGCGGTGGCTTTGGGCCTCTCAGCTGATAACATTTGCTTTCTTTCAGCAAGTGTTTGCATCCCCCAGCAAACACCCCATGGACAGCAAAGGGGAAGAGTCCAAGATGAGCTATCCCAACATCTTCTTCATGATCGACAGCTTTGAGGAGGTGAGCACTGGCCACTCCTGCTCCCCTTCCTGTCTGGGGGCTGGGGCTGGGTCTGAGCAGTGACCTGTGGCTTCCCAGGAGCCATCTGGTGGAGGAGGGAGGGGTCTGCATGTAGGCCAGCACAGCTCCCCATCTTCCCAGTGTTTGACTTGGGACAGGCGTGTTCTCCTCGCTTGCTTGAAGCTCATTTTCTTTATCTGTAAAGTGACCGTGGTGACTGGGGCACTTCAGGGTTGGTGACTGACTTGAGCAGGAGAGTGGATCATAAACACGGCCAGTGCTGCCTGGGCAGGAAGAGCCCTTATTTCTTTGTGCTGTGAACTCTCAATCCTCTTGCCTCAGCCTCCTGAGTGCTGGGGATCCCAGGTGTGCCCCTGGCTCAAAATGGTACATTTAAAAAAAATTTTTATTAGCCTTTTCCATGATTATAAAAAAAAATCCCATGGTAATTCCCTCCCTCCCTCCCCACTTTCCCCTTTGAAATTCCATTCTCCATCATATTACCTCCCCATCACAATCATTGTACTTACATATATACAATATCAACCTATTAAGTACCCTCCTCCCTTCCTTTCTCTTCATTTTATGTCTCCTTTTTAACTTACTGGCCTCTGCTACTAAGTATTTGCATTCTCACGCAGAAGCCCAATCACCTGTAGCTAGTATCTACATATGAGAGAGAACATGTGGCGCTTGGCTTTCTGGGCCTGGGTTACCTCACTTAGTATAATCCTTTCCAGGTCCATCCATTTTTCTGCAAATTTCATAACTTCATTTTTCTTTACTGCTGAGTAGAACTCCATTGTATAAATGTGCCACATCTTCATTATCCACTCATCAGTTGAGGGACATTTAGCCTGGTTCCATTTCCCAGCTATTATAAATTGAGCAGCAATAAACATGGTTGAGCACGTATTTCTAAGGAAATGAGATGAGTCCTTTGGATATATGCCTAGGAGTGCTATAGCTGGGTCATATGGTAGATCAATCTTTAGCTGTTTTAGGAACCTCCACACTGATTTCCACAATGGCTGGACCAGATTGCATTCCCACCAGCAGTGTAGAAGTGTTCCTCTTTTTCCACATCCCCGCCAACATTTATGATTATTTGTTTTCATGATGGTGGCCAATCTGACAGGAGTGAGATGGTATCTCAATGTAGTTTTAATCTGCATTTCTCTGATGGCTAGTGACGTAGAACTTTTTTTAGATTCTTATATGCCATTCGTATTTCTTCCTTTGAGAACTCTCTATTTAGCTCCATAGCCCATTTTTTGATTGGCTTGTTTGATTCCTTATTATTTAACTTTTTGAGTTCTTTGTATATCCTAGATATTAATCCTCTATCAGATATATAGCTGGCGAAGATTTTTTCCCATTCTGTAGGTTGCCTCTTTGCTTTTTTTACTGTGTCCTTTGCAGAGCAAAATCTTTGTAATTTCATGAGGTCCCAGTGATTAATCTGTGGTTTTATTGCCTGAGCAATTGGGGTTGTATTCAGAAAGTCTTTGCCAAGACCAACATGTTGAAGGGTTTCCCCTACTTTTTCCTCTAGCAGTTTCAGAGTTTCAGGTCTGATGTTAAGGTCTTTAATCCATTTGGACTTAATTCTTGAGCATGGAGAGAGAGAAGAATCTATTTTCATCCTTCTACAGATATATATCCAGTTTTCCCAACACCATTTGCTGAAGAGGCTGTCTTTTCTCCAATGAGTATTTGGGGCATTTTTATCGAATATCAGGTGGCTATAGCTACTTGGGCTTACATCTGGGTCCTCTATTCTGTTCCACTGATCTGCATGTCTGTTTTTGTGCCAGTACCATGCTGTTTTTGTTACTATGGCTCTGTAGTATAGGTTAAAATCAGGTATTGTGATACCACTAGCCTTATTTTTGTTGCTCAGTATTATTATAGATATTTGAGATTTTTTGTGATTCCAAATGAATTTTTGGATTGTTTTTTCTATTTCCATGAAGAATGCTTTTGGAATTTTGATAGGGATTGCATTAAATGTGTAGATTGCTTTTGGTAAGATTGCCATTCAAAATGGCAGGTTTTAAGAGAGGTGACAGCGTTGCCACTCAGTGTTCCTGACTCTTCGTTACGCCCCTCAGGTGTTTAGTGACATGACTGTGGGGGAAGGAGAGATGGTCTGCGTAGAGCTGGTGGCCAGCGACAAAACCAACACGTTCCAGGGTGTCATCTTCCAGGGCTCCATCCGCTACGAGGCGCTCAAGAAGGTGTATGACAACCGCGTGAGTGTGGAGCAGCCACAGCCCCCTTGTCGCTGCGTCCTGGGCGCTTTGTGCCTGTGTGTGCTGTGAGCGCCCCGCCTCGGCACCCGCTGCGCCTCTGGTCCACGCTTGCCTTCGGCTCCTTCTTTATCTTTGGCCCAGCTCACCTGCATCCATGTAAGGTGCAAGCAGGGGCTTCCCACGCAGCAGCCCCCCGGGGTGAGAGCTAATGGTGCACTCGGCTCCCTGTACCACAAGCCCTTTGCTGCCCGGGGCCTGGTGCTGGGGACACTCCTGAAACTGGACCCTGACTAACTTGGCCGAGGGAAGAGACCAGGTGGACAGGCCACGCTGTCCTGCTGCTGGTGTCATACTGATGCCAGCCCCGGCCTGGCCTGGGGTGGGGTGGGACAGCCCCTCCGGGTCCTGGTGGAGCTCGTGCACCTTCCTGTCCGTGCTGTGGGTGCTCACGGTGAGAAGAGCCCTGGTCGGGGATCCCGAACACAGCCCTGGACGGCCCCTGTCTGCTCATGGGCAGCCCTCAGGATGGTCACCTTGCCTGCTTGGACCCTGGGAGGGACCCGTGGAGCCAGCCCCACCCTGACTCACTGTACTTTTTGCCTGCCACAGGTGAGTGTGGCTGCTCGCATGGCTCAGAAGATGTCATTTGGTTTCTACAAGTACAACAACATGGAATTTGTGCGCATGAAGGGTCCCCAGGGCAAGGGCCATGCTGAGATGGCAGTGAGCCGTGTGTCCACAGGTGACACATCCCCCTGTGGCACTGAAGAGGATTCCAGCCCAGCTTCCCCCATGCACGAGCGGGTAAGGGCCTCACAGCTGGGGAGAGACCTTCTGTCCCATGGATTCCCTCCTTTGTCTCCCTCACCTCCCAGTCCCTGGGTGAGGGGTCCCATCTCCCCACCCTCACCCCCATGTACACCACCATTGCTGAGGTTCAGAGAGGGAAGGTGACTTGCCCAAGGTCACCCGGCAGGCTGGTGCTGAGTTCTGAGGGTTGTGGATAGATTGAGTGAGGAGCTGGGCTCTGTCCTGGTGCCTCCTGAGTGTGCCTGCTGGGCTGCTATGGCCACTGTCAGAGAGAGGCGAGGGGGAGTTGGCCTGCCTACTGCCCCATCAGGATGGCCAGTGTGCACAAAGGCCTTGGGATCACCCAGCTCTTCTCCATGCCTGGCCACTTGTTTTCAGGAGTTGCAGCCATTGTCAGGAGCCCACAGGCAGGCGAAAGAATTGCTGTCCAAAGACTTGGACATCCAGCTACAGGTCAGGTGCCTCTCAGGTCTCACCACTGAGTCTTGAGCCTTGCTCTTTCTGAGCTTTCAGTATATCCATCTGCAAAGCTGAGGCCAGTGGCCTTATTGTAGACCCCTGGTCCAGGCATGAGAGTGGTTCCACCCACTGGGTGCTATGTCTCGCCTGGGTCTCTCTGCTCAGAGCCTGAGTAAGTCATTGCACTCACTTGCGGGCCAGCCCTTGTCTCGGAACCCTTATGGGCTTGGTCCAGGTTCTGCTGCCCATTAGACCTTGGCAAAGCCTCCTCTTCTCTGAGCTCTGTTCTCTCACTTATGGATTGAGAACCTGAGTCCCGAAAGGTGAGAGCCTAGGAGGCCTCTTGCTGGGTAGGTCTCGGCCCTGAGAAGGGTCTCCCAAGTGGCAGCTGAAATGATTACTGTCTGCTGCTGACAGTTCCTGGAGAGGTGACTCTTAGGCACAGCTCCTGGGGACCTGAGATGAGTTTGTCTGTCAGGTCACCTCTGTTGAAGGCTGGGGCGCAGTGCCCGCTGGCCAGCTGTGGCTGGCTGTCCTCCTAAGGACCAGCCTTCTTTCTTTCGGGATCTTCTATGATCAGTGTGTTTGATAAACCAGGCGAGATGGAGACACACTCCTGGGGCCTGTTGTATGTGAGGTGGGCATGGCTGGTGTTCTAAGTTCTGGTCTCAGACCAGGGGCCTAATTCCACCTGGCTGTGCCTTGTGCACCTGAAAAGATGTGTGCTTGTGACAGTCCTGGGGAAGATGTGGCCAGGGACCCCAGGCTGCGGGGACAAAGCCGGGTGCTGAATGTTTACTGAGTGACCACAGGCACATCACCAGACCCCCTCCCAAGCCTCAGTTTCCCCATCTGCCAAGTAGGAGTGGCCATGAGGGATGAGAAGCCCGGCTCCATGCTGCAGGAAGGCCTGGCATCCAGGGGAAGGGTTGTGGGATCCCCAGCCCCCGCCCGCGGCCCTGGTGCACATCGCCACTCGCCCCATCCTCGGGGCTCACTCGTAGCCAGGACACAACAAATGAAGACTGTGTGTATTGTGGTTTCTGGTGTTTGTTTTTATCTTTTAAAACCTTCCCTGGCTTGTGGGAGAACCACTTGGAGCCCAGCAGCCGCCGGACTTTGGTGGATATCGGAGCTGTGACGAGGGAGCCGATGGGCCTCCGGACGTCTGGGTCCCTGCAGCTCCGATTCTTGTTTGCATGGGGAGGAGGGAGGAGATGGGCCTGGTTCCCTCTGCCTGGAACGCCCTTCCCCCCCTTCTTCACCTGGCGAACTCCTCCTCGTCCTTCAAGACTCAGCTCAAGTGGGCTTCCTGTGAGGGGCCTCCCCTGACACCCCTCCTTCTCTGTGCTGCATCCGGGGCTTCCCTTTCTGTCTCAGAACCAGCATGCAGTCTGTGCCTGTCACCCCCAGCAGACTGTGAGCTCCTCGAGGGCAGGGACCTGTGTCTAAGCCTGTCTTCACCCACCTCACCCCAAGTGGGTGTGGAGAACGTTGGTGATAGGCACCAGACATGCTTGGGAGAGGGAGAGGTGGGTAGAGAGCTGCTCATGGATGCGGCTGGAGGCAAGGGCAGGGCCCTGGGGGCTGGGAGACATTGGCGGGGGTGACCTGGGGTGCAGCCCCGGTCCTGCCACTGTTGTGCTGGGCGGCTTTAAGCAGGTCTGGGTTGCTCTCCTGCCTGGATTTGCTCATCAGTCAGATGGGCCAGCATGAGCCCTTGGGTGTGGTTGATGTGGTGTAGCTAAGTTCCTGAGGCCCTCAGCAGCCCCTCCCTGGGATTGAGAACTGGAGAAACAGTCCTTTGGTTTGGTGGCTGCTCCTTCCCCCTCAGACAGCACTGGCAGTGGGAATTCTGCCAGTCTTGAGGGCCCACGGCCCCTAGCTGGGGTTCATAGCCATAGCCCCAATCCCTGCTTAGGCTTGGTTTGAAGACAGGACATGAGGGTCTTTGGCCCATGGTGAGCCATGCTCGCGCTGCTTTGTGATTTGGCCCCTTGTTCCCAGGTGACCTCCTTCAGCACCCCTCCCACCCCGGAGCGGAATAACCGGCCAGCCTTCTTCTCCCCGTCCCTCAAGAGGAAGGTGCCTCGAAACCGCATCGCAGAAATGAAGAAATCCCACTCAGCCAACGACAGTGAAGAGTTCTTCCGGGAGGAAGACGGAGGAGGTGACGAGTCCCGTCCCCCTGTCTCCTCATCTAGACGAGTGCCCCTCTCTCCTCTGCTCCTCGGTTGGCTCATTCACACAGCAGCATTCAGAGAGTGGTGCCCTGTGATCTGGGCACGGGGATAGTGCAGGGACCAGACAGTGGCGTGCTCTCGCAGGCTCCGGTCTCCCCTAGCCTGCAGAAGCCTTTGCTGGCCCCACTGAGGCCCATGCTGTGGGTCTGGCTGCTCAGCCCAGGGCCTGGCTCTGGCTTCCCTGTGGTCCGCGGAACCAGCTGCCCTTCCTCTTGAGTGTCCATTGTGGGCGGTCCTCAGGGTTGTCCTGCCTGTTTCTTGCTCTCGGGTGAGTCACCTTGGCTCACATCTCTTCCCCTTGGGCTCCAGCCACTGGCTCCCTGATGTTTCTGCCCAGAGATCCCCAAGACCCTTGGTTCCACCGGTCCATGTGCTCCCTGCACACTGTCCCCTTCCCAGCATCCTTGCAGTCAGTGAGTTGGGCTGGGATACACGAGTCTTCCATCTTATGGCCGGGGGGTCAGGGGTTGGGGGTGGGACCCCTGACCACTCCAGCCATCCTCAGGGAGAGTGGTGGTGGTGGAGGCCGGCTGGGAACTCTGGTGCACCCTGCTGGGAAGATCTGGGGACACCCTCTGTCCTCAGGGATGCCAGTGCCAGGCCAGCTCCATGTGCGTTTGTTTCTTAGAGGAAGGGTCTTACTCTAGGTCAGGCTGACCTGGAATTCACTATGTAGCCTCAGGGTGGCCTCGAACTCATGGCAATCCTCCTACCTCTGCCTCCCGAGTGCTGGGATTAAAGGCGTGCGCCTCCACGCCCGGCCCATGTGCGTTTTTTTGAGAGAATGGAAGAATGAAAGCTTCACTGAGGTTGACATGAGTGTCTTCCAGATGGGGCCCAGGAAGAGGTGGGCCCTGGTGGTTAGGAAAGGTTGAGGGCCAGGTGGCGGCACTCAGGTGTGAAGGCCTGGGGACCTTTGTGTGCAGCTGGATGTGATGTCAGCTGGAGGGAGCAGTGTCCTCCTGCTGCTCCCCCAGGTTTCCCTGGAGGGTGCCAACCTGAATTTCTCCTCTCCAGCCGACCTGCACAATGCTACCAATCTACGGTCTCGATCCCTGTCTGGCACGGGACGGTCCCTGGTCGGGTCCTGGCTGAAGCTGAACCGAACCGATGGCAACTTCCTTCTCTATGCACACTTGACCTATGTCACCTTGCCGCTGCACCGGATCTTGACAGGTAGTGGTGGCATGATGGGAAGACCCCCTGATGGGCAGCTGACTCAAGAGTCGAGAGTGGCCCTCGATTGTCCTGGGGGCACGCCCTTTCCCACACCCCAGATGGGCTGTAGCTTCCAGAGCTTGTACACCTCCCCGCGTGCGTGGCTGTAGGCCTTGGGCTTGTAGCTCACCGCTCAGCCACTGCGCTGGGTGGTGGCACTGTGGGGTGAGCTCCAGGCCCTGCTCCTGGGGGGAGCCCCTTCACTCAGCCTCCGCGGGGCTCTGCAGCTGCGCCTGCCCTCTGCTCATCTGGGAGGGCGAGCGGGTGGGCCCCTGTAGCCTTGTGAGGCCTTCATCGAGTGCTTGGCTCCCTCCTAAGAGGGGCCATTTTGGCCGTGGCACAACATCCTGCTTGTCCCTAGACATCCTGGAAGTGCGGCAGAAGCCCATCCTGATGACCTAGTGTGCGTGGAGCCCGCACGGAGCCCCGGCCCTGCCTGGCCCTGGGAGTGCTGCCAAGTGCCTACCTGTCACCGCCATCGCCACGGGGTCTTCTATGACAAGCCAGCGCCGGAGCCACAGCCAGGCGGGGCCACTGGACTCCCTGGGCCAGGGCCAACTCCATGAACACCAGCCCAAACTGAAGTGCCTCGTCTTCCTCCCTTGCTGGCTCTGCCCCCATGCTGTGCCCTTGCCCGGCCCCTCCACCCATCCTGGAGAACCCTCTGCACCCCAAATTGGCCACAGAGCACGAGGAGTCGCCAGCTTCCAGAATGTGCCCAGCTGCTGTCTGACCAGCAGGGAAAAGGCACCTGCTGGGGCCCTCAGCCAGTCCACCTGTCCACACTCCTTCCTCAAAATCAGTTGACGATTTTGTACTGCAGTACTGGTGAATTTCAGTGCCGAAGTCAGTTCCAATTTGTCTGTCTTTAGTCACCACTTTGACACAGCGGGTTCCGGCCAGGAGAATGTGAGCTGCTTGGCAGCTTCCTGGGCTGGAAATACCTCCCCCATGCCAGTTCCTGACCGGCCTCGACCTCGTGCTGAGCAGGCCCTGATCCCCCAGAATGGCCTTTGCTTCCAGCCAAAGAACACCACCACACACGCCTCCACCGGGGACACCTCGCACTGGCCTGGCTGGAGGGTTCTGAGGGCAGGTGGGAGGGCACTTCTGCTGCTGAGGGGTGTCTGATGGGGACTGGCCAGAATGTTCTAGGCAGAGCCATGCTGGCGTGGAGTTGGCACCACTTCTCTGCCCTGGTTTCCTGGAGCCTGTTCTCTTTGGCTAGTGTGCTGGTCCTGTCTCTGACCAGCTCCCTAGGCAGAGGAGTGGGCACTGCACCGGGGGTTATGAACAGCCCGAGGGCAGCACACTGTGCTTTTGTGAGCTGAGGCCTTCCCTGCCCACCTGGCATTAACTGGAAGCTGGGCCTTCTTTTTCTTTTGGGTTTGACATCCTGGAAGACTTGGGCAGGAGCACATCTCCATCTGGCTCCATTCTGTGGGCTCTGGGCTTGGGGACTTTGGGGTTTTCTCCAGATTTTGTATGTTGTTATTAAAAGCGAGCTATTGCATTTCATTCTGCCTCAGTTTGCCCACCTGTACCATGGGGCTAATACCACCTACCTCAGTGAAGTCTCCAGGGTTCAAGTGCATGGCTGGCCCAGTCGGGGTACAGTCAGTCATTCTGCATAGCTCCGGTTGGGTGTTTAGTAAGGTTAGGGGTTAGTTAGCTGACTGAGGCTCACCTCCCTGCCACTGTGGAATCACTTCTGAAGAGACGAGTGGTGGGTGTACTCACACACTGGCATTGCTCAGCACCCAGCTCACGAGGAGCACAGATTCCTGTTCTAACCAGTGTCTTGGGGCAGCAGGGTCAGGTCTTGCCTCAGGATGTCAGCAGAACCTCAGGGCCAAGGGCATGGTCCAGCCATCCTGGACACTGTTTCTTCTGCAAGAGCACAAAGGCTCTTCCCAAGTTTGCGTGTGGGGGGGCGGTTGCTGAGTACACTTACTCCCTCAGCAAACATTTGTCCCTGGTCAGAAACTCAGGACCTTAGATCTTGGGGTGAATGCAACCTGATGTCTTCTGTGGAAGGGTGAGGTGGTACTAGACTGATGGGAAGCCCCTTCTCCAAAGCCAGGCTGGCCCAGCAGTTGAAGCTCGGCCATGCACTGGCTCTTTGGAGCTGGGGAAACAGGACCCTGTACTGCTGCTTCCCGGGCTTGGGCAGGGAGGGCGTGGAGCGGGTGCAGGGCGGCTCGACTCTGTAATGTCTTAACAATGTGCACACCATCCCTAACCTTACTTCCATGGTTTTTCCATTGTATGGGCAGGAGAGCAGCCAAATAGGCTGAGCTGCCCAGCACTGAGCCACAAGCAGTGGTGACAGAAGGCAAACTGGGGGCAGTCTCAGTCAGTTACACTGGAGGGCCACAGCTGCCGTTCTCTTCGTAAATCCTCCACGTTCTGATAGTGGATTGAAAACATGCTCAGAGGCACCTACTCTTGGGGCTGGTAAGCTGTCACTCTGATGTCCTTTCAAGCAGACAGCAGAGAGCCAGGCATGGTGGCCCATGTCTGCAGTCCCAGCGTTCAGGAGGCTGAGGCAGGGGATTGAGAGCTCCAGGCCTGGCTGGAGCTCTACACAGCAAGATCCTGACTTACAATTGCAGAGTAACAAGTGACCGAATCCTAGCGTCCTACATGGGCTCACCGACTGCACTGTCACTTCCTGAAGGCTGTCTTTGATTTTTCTGGGAACAAGCCTGACTCTCGTACAATACAGGACGACCAGAGCATGCATTCATGTTGATGAAAGTTGAAATTAAAGTTCAGTTTTCCTTTGAGGAAACTTGAGTCAATTCTTATGACAGTAGAAGGTTTTTTTTTGTTTTTTGTTTTTTTTTAAAGGAATGCCATGATCTCTCTGTACTTGTCACCATTTAGATCTTGCAGTACTGGAAGGTTCAGGGTGTTTGTCTTGTCTTCTGAGGTCTTACTGGAATCCTAGCTAGCTATATGAAAGGCTTTCCCCAGAAGTCTTATTTAAAACACAGGAAGTGGAACAGCAGTCAGAGGAACAGAAGGAAGCAGAAGGCCCATGTTGTGGGTTTTCTGATGAAGATCTGTTAACGTTCTTATGCTTTTTAAGGACCCATAAAAAACTGTCTTACAGACCAAAGTGGAGTTAGGCTTCTGTCCCAATGCAGTGTGGTAGCAATAGGATGCAGGCATGTTCCTGAAGTTGGGGTTTTCCTCACCCCCCAAATCCAACTACAATCAATCTATTTTTGTTGTTATAACCCGACTAGTGAGTAGACTTTTGAAAGACGAAGGAAAACTTTTTAATGTCTAGGTTCCAGTTCTAGGCGTTTGGTGTTCTCTGCTTGAACTGTGAGGATGTGTGTTAGACAGCATCACGTGGCGTTTTAAATTGTTGGCATCTTTATCCTAGTCTGCCAGCTTGCTTTTGACCAGAGCGGACTTTACTCTGACAGCTTCTCTTCCGTTTTCCAGGTTAGCAGGACTTGTGTTTAGTTTCCTATTATGCCCAGGGTGCTCCCACATCTTGAGCTGTCTGCTCCACTATGCTGCTCAAAGCATTGCATTTCTTACCTTTCTTCTTTCCCTCCCTTTTCCTTCCTGTTTCCTTCCTTTGACAGGATTTCATGCAGCTCAAGCTGGCCTTGAGCTTCCTATGTGGCTAAGGATGGCTTCTAAACCTCGGATCCTCCTGCCTCCACCTGCTGAGGGCCAAGATTATAGGTGTGTGCCACCATGCATGGGTATTTTGTGCTGGGGTTGGAGCCCAGAGCTCTGTGCATTCAGGCAAGCCTTCTACCAGCTGAGCTGGGTCTCCAGCTCTTTCGACAGGAAGTTTCGCTGCAAGAAGCAGTCTTAACAGTCTCCAAACTCATTTTATGTAGGAGAGTGATCAAATCTGCAAAACTGCCGAGATCTTTTCTTGCTACTTTGAAACTTGACTTGTGTTTTCTACAATACATGTTTTCACTAAGATACTGCAGGGCATGCACTGTACGTGGTAGTGTGCTAACTGCAAGCGCTATTGCCCCAAACACCCCGCTAACCGATAAACCAGCCTCCACACCGAACAGCGCACCTCTAGGCAGATTTGCAGGTGGTGTGAGCTTAGCTTTTGTGATATTTGTGTTTCTCTGCAGTATTAAATATAAAAGTTATTTTTCTTCTTCTTTCCTCCAATCTGTACCTAGTTGTTTCCAAAATATACATTTGAGGTTAATTACAGACACTATAGCTAAGCAATAGCATAAGGATTGAGCTTTAAATTTGCCCCAGAGTCCTTAAAAATTTTTTTTTGGGGGGGGGGAGCTTTTCCAGAAGACACTAGTTTGAAATTGGACACGTTGAGCTGAAAGAAATTATCCTATGAGGCTGGGCATGGTGGCGCGAATCTTTAATCTCAGCACTTAGGAGGCAGAGGTAGGAGAATCGCTATGACTTGGAGGCCATGTTGGGACTATAGAGTGAATTACAGGTCCATCTTGGCCAGGGTGAAACCCTGCCATGAAAAAAATAAATAAATAAATAAATTACTCTATGCTGTCAATTACTGGCCAGTGGAGAATCTGAGGGGACAGTGACCAGGTTGGTAAGGTGTTTGCAGAGTTGAATCACAAGATGCCTTTTGGCCCAGCTCTCAGCCCGCATGGCGTTAGCGTACACCTTTGCAGTACTCTGTTGTGGAAACTCCCTCTGTAGTGGCCCTTATGGCAGTGGGAAGATGGGAGGGTCTAAGTAAGCTATCTGGCCTCTGAAAGATGAAGGTTGGGCCAAGCCTTCCCTACCGTCTGGCACCTCTGCCTCTATGTGGAATGCTGAGCAGACAGGTGTTTTCTGCCCGATCTTCCCAGAGCCTGCCATCAGCACAGGATCGCCATAGGTGCAGTGTCATGGTCACCTTTTATGTACGAGTCTTTAAAACGCACCAAAGGAACTTACAAGGTAATGAACACAAGGACTACAATACCACAGTTAGACTAGAAATGAGAAAGGGTCAGGGAGGAATCCTGTAAGAACTGCCTTAGCAACACCAGACTCAGGTTTTCTGACCCAACACCCACGGGCTGACTATAGAGGTTGCTTAGCAGGTAAGCCAGGCCTTCCTCCTTGCTAACTACATCAAACCTACTTAAGTGGCTGGGTAGTTCTTTCAAAGTTCTGCACACCAGGGGCTGGAGAGATGGCTTAGTGGTTAGGCGCTTGCCTGTGAAGCCTAAGGACCCCGGTTCAAGGCTCGGTTCCCCAGGTCCCATGTTAGCCAGATGCACAAGTGGGCGCACGCATCTGGAGTTTGTTTGCAGAGGCTGGAAGCCCGGGCGCGCCCATTCTCTCTCTCTCCCTCTATCTGTCTTTCTATGTCTGTCGCTCTCAAATAAATAAATAATTAAAAAAAAAAGTTCTGCACACCAAACATCCTTGATAGATTCTGGAGAAGTCTATCTTGGAAGCTGCCTGTAATACCCTTACTCCAGTTGCTAGCCTGCTACAGAAAGCAGTTTGGTTGCTGTAAGTCTTGAACCTTCCAGAGTGAAAAATGACACAACAGCTAGAAAATTTACACAGGAGGAAAGACTTGGGTTGGGGTAATGGTGTCTTTTTCTTGCTTTCACAGAATTGCTTCCTAACAGTTTCTATGTATGCCAGCAGGCTAATGAGTTTTTTTCCTTCTCTATGTGGGTCTTTGATTTTGAAATCTGACTTTAATAAAACAACTGGGTTGCTATAGTTTCTAGTGAACTTTATATAATTTGAATAAACAATCTTCCTTCAAAAACATACCAATTCCAGAAACCAGTCAAGTCCAGTCACTTCATGGGCTCCCTTAATGAGCCATGTCACCCTGGCTTGTCATCTGACCCCATGGCCTGGGCTTCTAAGGGGCACATCACTCGTGCGAGTGAAGCAAGACAAGGTTGTTTATGAAAGCTGGCAGAGCTCCTGGCAATGCAGATGCTAATGGCATCTGGTAGACGGCAGGGAGGTTGCTTCCAGTGGTTCTCAAGCCTGGCTGTCCAACAGAGCATCTGTCCAAACCCAATTCCTGTGACCGTACTGCACCAAACAGGGTGAACTGTGTTACAACTGTGCCTCAACATGAGGTTCTGACCCAGTGGGCCTAGGGTGAGCTCCACAGTTCTAGGAAGTTAGGGCCATGACGCCTACTGTGGCACTGGAGAACATGCTAGGTCAACCAGTCCCCCCCAGTGCTTCTCAGAAAACACCTATGTGTCAGTGAGAACTCCCATGGTCAGGAAGAACATTTTGTGGGATAGCTTGTCTTTTAACTTTTTTGGTGGGGGGAAGCCCAATAGACTGGCCTTTTTTTAATGCAATGGTGAAAGAAAACCGGGGCCTCCAGCCATTGCAATTGAGCTCCAGATGCCTGTACCCCTGGTGTGCATGTGCCACCACGTGCACTTACGTCACTGTGCATCTGGCTTAGAGTTGAGCAAGAGTCCTCAGGCTTTGCATGCAAGCTTAACCACTAAGTCATCTCTCTAGCCCTGTAACATGTAGTTTTTAAACTAGGGCACACAGTCAGATAAATAAATGCTGCATACCTTAAGGCAAACTCAATAATTAAATCCTAAAGCACTGCAATGAAATTATTAAAATGTAATACTAATTCCTTAATAGTGGCTTTTCCAAGTTATCTAAAGTTGAAAATATTTTTGATCATTTAGTTTTAAAATGCCCTTAAGTTTGTTTTCTCCCTGAGACAGACCTAAACATCAATCTCAAGTTCATTTGCTTGTTAACTGTTGAGAGACACTTAACCTTCACCTCCAGTCAATGTCCCCAGCTACCCAGCAGTATTCAGCACACAGGCCAGCTAAGGACCTGCAATGAGTCTGAATCTCTGCCCTGACCCCCTGGGGCAGGTGGCTGGGAAGCGGTAACCCATACGAAGGAGCGGAGGGTGAACTGTCCTCTTGCCCCCGGGTCACCCCTCCTGTTTCAGAAGTTTCTGGACACTGCTTCCGTGTGGTTTCTTCCCCACAGGGCTACATGCTACACAGCAGAGGAACACAAGTCTCAAACACTGTGGGCTCTTCCCATTTATTCACATTTCACGGACTGTTACACTTGTTCCATGGGATCATTCAAAAACCAATGCAAACAGAGCATATTGACAATTCAAGTATTGTAGTTTTAGAAAACAACTCCCTTACAAAATGTGTCTGCACGGCAAGGACAGTCCTTAGTCCTGACACATGTGCACAGGGCTGGAAGGAAGACCTGCCACTAAACACCCTGCAAGGAACAGATGTCATCTTTCTCTTGAAACTCTCACCTCTGGAATGAAGACATGGTGTGCACAGCTGTCAAATGCACTGCCTTTGACTCTTTGGAAACGTGAACATGATGGGCAGGGATGGACGCTGCTGCACCGAGAACACTCTGAACTCAACAGTACTATGGAATCAATTTCTACCCCAGAGCAAGGTGTGTGTGTGTGTGTGTGTGTGTGTGTGTGTGTGTGTGTATTTTTGTGGCATGCATCATGTAAAAATTGATTTAGAATTAAAATTGTAAAACAGAATATGAATCCATGAATAACCAGACATGTCTATAAAACACAGTCCCAAAGTCCCTTAAAAATGACTCATTTCTGGTACAAGGTCCTAACAGGAAGACACTGCACGGTTTTGCTTACTGGAAATGTGTGAAAAGAAGGGATGCACACATCAGTGTAAAAGACCACAGGGATTCCATTTGTTAAGATGCAATCAGACTCAAGGAAAAAACAAATCACTTTAGGCCAGGTACAAAAATCTTCAAACTCAAGATAAAAATTTCAGTTCACATTAAACAATGCAATGCCTAATTTTTAACACAGTTATAACATAAACTGAACTAAACACATGGGTCAGAAAGCAACTACCAATGGGAGGGAAGTAGGCAAGGCCCCGAGGGCCACCCTCCAGCCCCACACGAGGAGCTGACATGGGGCCAGCGCTGGCTGCCCACTGCAGGCTTCCACACTAGCATGTGGACAGCGACAAGCCCCTGAACGGACTGTGCGCACATCACATTCCCCTGCAATTTTCACTTCCAAAAGTGATAGTTTTAGCAGCAAACTTGCTGGGAATGTTTGGAAAAGGGAAGGCCTTTTCACTTATTATAATGGTTGGGGAAATTTTTCAAAGTAATCCTAATCCAGTCATTTTGAGTCATTTTGAGTGTGGTGACTATCCAGGACACATGGAGATGTCAACAAGGTACCATGAACAGCAATGTCCTGAAACTTGTTCCCCTCATCTCCTCCTTTATTAAGAATCTGGATAAGCCTAAGGTGAATGGGTTGGGGCCAGTTATCAACATCTCATACAAAATGTCAGAAACAACTCTCAATTCTGTCCCACGGCAGCGCAAGCACACTGCATACATGCCCGAAGTCACACACTGGGCTGAACCCTACCCCTGGGATCAGAACTCTGTAGTACAAGGCAGCAGAAGGATCTGATAACAAACACCAGCCCAGCACTTCAAGAAACTGTTAACCAGGTTCATCACAAGACACCACAACACGCATGTGCACACACACACTCCCCTTAAGTTTGAGAAAGCAACTGTCCTAACCCAGAATACATTAACAACCAAGATATACAAGTGTGAGCCTGTGGATACAAACCCTGAGTCTTGAAACAAGACCACCTGGTACCAGCATTAAGTGGTTTTATGAGGAATGAAAGTGGAAATCCTGGACAGGTTGGCCTTGAACTCTTGATGATCCTACTCCTGCCTCAACCTCTCGAGTGCTGGGATTACAGGTGTAAACCACCGCGGTTGGCTAAACATCAAATCTTGCATATTTCATGTGTTTAGTTTTCAAAGAATGCTGGTATTAGTCACCTAAGAAGTGACATGGACAGTCCTGTACATAACCATGGCTCTCTTCCAAACAGACACATACCTTATTTTTTAAAAAGTGGGAATTTTCAGATAGCAAATGCACAGCACTGCTGTCTGTAGCCAAAGACAAAGGTCACCCACAGTGCCCATCTCCTCAGGTCTTCCCAGCATGTGGCCACGGCTCATGTGTCATCAAGTGTGCCTCCTTCAGTCCGTCATGTACACAGGGGCCACTGCAACACAAATGATGGTTCCACTCTTTTCCCAAGGGCTTACTGTTCATGGAGTAGAAATGATAAAACTACCGAATTTGTGCTTTTAAAATCCACGATTCCTAGCAAACCCTACTGTTAACTGTCTTTGGGGGAAAAGTAGCAGCACCACATGAATAAAAACTCACAAAATCAAATGCATAAAACCCAAATCTTCCACATGCTACTCCTTTTCCTGGTGGCAGGAGAAGGCAGTTCCTGCATTACTATGAAGCAGCCCCAGGGTGAAAGGCAGGTGCCAGCAAAAAGCAGGCTGACGAGGGACGCTGTCGGGGATCACTCTACCCACAATTCAGACTGAATTGTAAAAAATAAAGCCAAGGACAAACATGTGGGTCACAGTGTAGCGGCATGTTCATTTGGTCAGAGTGCTGGTCTCACAGAAGACCCGGAACCTCGGCGGTGCCGGAAGAGCTCTGGAAAGCTGCCGCCTTGACGCAGTCCATCAGGAACCACTGTGGTTAGTTTAGGCTCACCAATGAATGAGCAGCAACTTTTCATCCCAAAGTACAAGACAGTTCTTAGGAAGGGAGAAGTTTCTTAACACTTACACTGAAAGGTTTTATTGGCCTTAATCTTCCCCACAAAAATCTTTAAGTTATCTAGAAGTTCTTAGAATGTCAAATTAAAGAGAGAAGATAAACTGACTAGGTTTATGGGCAGAGGGAGAAGCAGCAATTTGGCAACAATTCTTCAGCTGACTTCTGCTTAGGAGCCCTTTTTCTCCAGTAAAATTTTGTGCAATTCATCTGCATCCTCACTAGTTTTCACGCGAATCAACAGAGTTGCCGGGGTAGCGGCGCTCTTCTCGTCCAGCGGCGGGCTGGGAACACAGACGAGCAGGACGTTGTTCTTCCCCGTTCGGGTACATGGCATGTTGGGTGGAATCAGGACATTCAGCAGTATGTTACCTGCAGTTACACAATGGAAAACACGTGACAAGACCATGAAAATGACAGCGCCAAGAAAGGACTCTGCAACAAGCTAAAAATCTAGCACTGAAGTAATGTCTAGATGCATTCAAAGTTTCAACCAAAAAGGTTTTTATCTTTTATGTTAGAAGTGTGACTAAGATGCTACAGGTATGATGGGTGACTTCCTAAGTACCCAAGGACGATTAACTACTTAAAGGAATCCTTTCTATATAGCAAGAAATTACCATAGTACTGCATCTAAAATTGGGGCTATCAAGAATGCCATAAAAACAGGCATTGGAGCCATGCGTGGTGATGCATGCCTTTAATCCCAGCACTCAGGAGGCAGAGGTAGGAGGATCACCATGAGTTTGAGGCCACCCTGAGACTTCATAGTGAATTCCAGGTCAGTCCAGGCTACAGCGAGACCCTACCTTGAAAAACCATATAGGCATGTAGCTGGATACAAAATAAACACACTGAAATCAGTAGCCTTCCTATATGCTAACAACAAATACAGAGGATAAAAACAAAGAAGCACTCCCATTCACAACTGCGCCCCCTGTGCATCTGGCTAACGTGGGTCCTGGGGAATCGAGCCTCGAACCGAGGTCCTTAGGCTTCACAGGCAAGCGCTTAACCACTAAGCCATCTCTCCAGCCCTAGACAGTTAATTTCTTGCAGTGCTTATTAAGAACTCCCAACTTAGCTGTAGCTTCATAGTCATACTTTTTTTCCTTCAAGGTACGGTTCACTTTAACCCAGGCTGATCTGGAATTATTCTCAGGGTGGCCTCAAATTCACCACGATCCTCCTACCTCTGCTCCCCAAGTTCTAGGGTTAAAGGCAGTGCCACCACTGGCTTGTCATCACACTTCTGACACAAAATGGAAACCAAGTTGATGTGTTTTTGGCTGCAGCTTTTTAACATTCCAACTGTTTGCGCACACAATTTTCCTCATATTCCAAACCAATTCTACAACTAATAAATAATAAATGCAGGGTGAACTTGGTCTAAATGATCTCTTCATTACATAAAGACAAATAACTGAACTTCCCTATCTAAAGAGCAGTAAAGTAAAACTATGTGATTAGTGTATGTGTCACCTGAAAGAAACAGAGTACCCACCTAAGTTGGTATCGGCACGTACTAAGAGCTGTGTCTTCTGATTTTCTGTGGGTTTCAAATGCAGTGTACCCACGCCCTTCTCTTTAAATTCATTCTCTTTCTTGTAAAATAGTTTACACCTATGGAGAGACAACAGATTAGTCAGGCACTCAACGAGCTACAAAGTTCCCCGTTCACTGCACTCGTGCAGAGTCTGCACTGACACAGGACAGCAGAGGAGCTATCTTTTCTTATCTTTTCTTTATCCACACTGAGGAAATCTCAGGTAAAAAACAAAACAAACAAAAAAAAAAACCCTTCTAGTTGGATAATCTAGAATCCCTCCCTCCTCTAATTTTTAAAATTAACTAATTTATTTCTATTTATGGTGCTGGGCATGGAATTGGAGCATGCAATAAGCACACAGCCCTTTTGAGTAACTTTCTGAAATCTTTTCTCCAGTCAGTCAAAACCTCAGCTAGTTCCTGACTTCCCGCCCACCTCTCCCTATCTGCTCCTCTGGCCCTCAGCTCTAGGGCTGGTTGGGCCCTCTGAAGATGGACACATGCATAGCACACCCTGTTCTCCATGTCCCCTGCTAACTTGACTTAAACTGATCAGAAAACAAACAAAAACCCCATAAAGTCAGGGTCATTACTTTATGGCATCTGTGTAATCAAAATTAAAAATAAGCAAAATAAACTGCTACCCTCTCAAAAATAACAAGTATTTCACAATGTGTGGTAACTTGTTAAATGGAAAACCATGCAATCATTTTATGTGTGGCAAAAGCTTTGGAAATGGAACAAATGTTTTCCAGTAAATATTTTGATATAAAGTAATCTTGCTTAATTTGGAATAACTTAAATTTCCCTTCCAGCTTTCCTCTGAAAGTAGCAGCTCCCATTAGTAGAGGAAAGACAAAAGTTCTGATACATCTGCACCAAGGGATGATTGGATACTGTACCTCACTTTTTAACTATAAGCAAATATAAGAAAGATTAATCATGTCCCCAGTAAGGGACCAGAGATGCCTGGAGATTCACAGGAGAAGCAAAGCCAAAGCCTGAAAACCGCGATAGGTGATCTCTTTGTGAAGAGACAGAGGAGAGGAGAGGGAAAGGGGAAAACCAAAAAGTCTTGTTTTAAAACACTACAAGAAGAAATGAGCTAAAGTGACAGGAAAGCAAAAGGATGTCCAGCAGAAAGACTTGAGAATTCGTTTCAACAGACCCGTAACTCATCCTGGCACCCTCTCCTAACCCCAGCAGACTTGCCAGGTTATCACTCACTTCTTGGAGTAGAAGGCGCCCTCCTCCTTCACTTCAGTAACGACCACCTTGGGAGGCTCATCGCTCTCTTCCTCATCTGCACCTAGCACAAAACCAACAGTGCAGTGAGGCCCTGCTGAGCTTGTGGTCTACCACTTCAAACACCAACTGGAGCAGCCACATGAGTACCTTTAAGGCTGAAAAGCAACACCTTACTTGTTTTATTTATTTTTTCCCAGCAAGCCCAACAGACTGGCCTTTCATGAGTGAGAGACAGAAAAAGAAAACTGATGTGCCCGGGCCTCTAGACACTCTAATCAAACTCCAGATGTTGCGTGCCACCTTGTGTGCATGGCTTATGTGGGATCTGGGAGTTGAACATGGGTCCTTAGGCTTCGCAGGCAAGTTCCTTAAGCAGTAAGATATCTCTCTAGACCTTGTCTTTTTTAAAAATTTTATTTGCAAGCAGAGAGAGAGTGACAGACAATGGGCCTCAGTGTGTATCTGGCTTTACTTAACTGGTGAACAATCTCTCCAGCCCCACTTGTTAGTTTTCAGGCAGGGACTCACCACTGCCAGGCTGACATGGAACTCACTCTTTAGCCCAAGTTAGCTTTGAATTCAGCAATCCTCTTAATTCAGCATCTCAAGAACTGAGATGAAACTATCACATCTGGCTGAACACCTTACTTTTTGTAGGGGAAGAGGCACCTGAATTTTAATTAGTTTGTAAAAAAAGTGATAATTATTTAAAATGGGAACATAATACTCTATTTTACAACAGCTCCCAGAAAAAAAAAAAAAAGTCCTAGCATTAAAAAAAAAAGTTGTCAGGTGTGGTGGTTCATACCTTTAATCCCAATACTTGGGAGGCTGAGGTCAGAGGAACACTATGAGTTTGAGGCCATCCTGAGACTACAAAGTGAATTTCAGGTCAGCCTGAACTAGAGACCCTACCTCAAAAAAGCAAAAAAAAAAAAAAGCCCATGCTTGTGACATTCACATACAAAAAAAGTTAGTATATAATTACACACATTCAGGTTGCCCACTGGAGAATCAAACCTAAGATGAGCTTTCTAACACCTTCCTTACTTTCCAGTGTCTCTGTGGCCACAGCTATATCATACCATGGCTAAAGGGGAAAATTTTACAGGGCAAGTTTGCCAGACAAAGTGATCCAAAGCCATGTGTAATTTATTTAACTGTCTGAAACACACCAGAGCTCAGGGGTCTGTCTGGTCCCAGGGTACTCAGCACACTGGGTGGGGCAGAAAGGGCATTGTTATTCACCACGGGGGGGGGGGGATGACACACCAAGACACTCCTTATGTTTATACACATTTCTCAGAGAGGCAGTTGTATAAAACATGCTAAGATACAAGCATTCTGTCTAAGAAATGCATTCTGGAGCTCAAAGAGCTAAATCACAAGATTTAAACGGGGTACAGTATGAGGCACTGAAATCTGTAGGGGTTTTTGCATTATTAACTGAAGATGCTAGGATTGGAGCTAGGCTCTTCTGATACCTACTATCTGACAATCATGAGGGAAACCAATAGCTGCTTCTGAGGGGCAGCCCGCAGGATTGGGGCTCCACCCAAAAGTACTGTGTCCCTGCAGATCCCTTAGGGTCAGAAAGGACTCTTCATGTCATATTCAGGGAGGAAAAGGAGAATTAAAAACCCTTATTCTACCCTCTTGTCCAAAGGCCCGTATCTGAGGACAGGCTCTGCAAAGGTCAGCAGTAGGGGTCTCACCCAGATAGACCCACAATATTATAGTGGCAAAAAGGCAAATAATATATATATATATATATCTTATATATATACACACACACACACACATTAGCATGAGGACCTGAGAATACTCGAGTTCAATTTCCTGGCGCCCATGTAAACAGCTGGGCATGGCCACATGTGCCTGTAAACCCAGTCCCGAGGGAAGTGAAGACTGGAGAACCACTATCTCAGGGAAAACTGCAAGCCTTGTGTTAGCGAGACTGTCTCAAGAACATGCACATGAGCAATGGGAGAGACGCTCAGCATGCTCCTCTGGCCTCTGCACATACATGCATGTGCACCACAAACACAATTACAAATAAAATAGAAATTTAACCCCCCGGAATCACTAACCACACTTTAGCAGACAACGAGATGCTGCACAGAATGCATCCGAGCATGTGGAGCACTAATGCTCTGGCAGAAAGCACCTTGGACTTGGGTACCTTACTCTTGGAAGCATCTTGTAGTTTTGAAGGTGCTTGACTGTCCCCTGCAAAGATCTGGTATATCTAGCAACGTGTGGCACACCCAAGAAAGGAGTCTGTCTGGGCATGGTGGCACATGACTTTAATCCCAGCCCTTGAGAGGCTGAGGTAGCAGGATTACAGAAGACTGATCCCAGCCTGGGCTAGAGTGAGATCGGCCTTGAAAGAACAGAAACAAACAAAATGGAGGATCTGATTCAGAACAGCTAAGCGGTGACCCTGGGGCTGCAGGCTTTCTTTTGTACAAGGTCCAGCTGCAACCAAGGCTGGGGCACGTCATTCCATTTACGGTCCATTCTCATGTGCACATGCTAACTTAATGGACATTTACGGTGAACTTTTCCAGTCAAACCTTTTTCAACAAGTGATTTTGAGGAACTTAGAAGATGGTTCAGTAGTTAAAGGCAATTGCTTGCAAGAAGTGTCTATTTTGGTGCTACAGAGACAGCTTATCAGTTAAGGCGCTTGCCTGAAAAGCTAAAGGGCCCAGGTTCAATTCCTCAGTATGCATGTAAAGCCAGATGCAGGTACAGCACATGTCTGGAGTTCGTTTGCAATGGCTAGAGGCCCTGGTATGATCATTCTCTCTCTCTGCCTCTTTCTCTTATTTACTTCTCTCTCAAATAAATAAAATATTTTTATAAAATGTCTATTTTTTTATATGCAAAGGTGCACATTTAATACTTTTTAAGGTCTTTGTGTTAGACATGTCTATATAGTGTATGTATGCATATCTACATATGTATTTTTAGTGATACTTAGCCCCATGCATGCTAGGTAAATGCTATTGTACCTTCAGCCCCATTTACTATTTCAAACCCTATTTGTGTGTGTGTGTGTGTGTGTGTGTGTGTGTGTGAAGTAGGGTTTCACTCTGGCTCAGGCTGACCTGGAATTCACGATGTAGTCTCAGGGTGACCCCAAACTCATGGTGATCGTCCCACCTCTGCCTCCCAAGTGCTGGGACTAAAGGCGTGTGCCACCAAGCCCGGCTTCTAATCCTTTTATTTGTTTGTTTTTTGTTTTTTTGGTTTTTTGAGGTACGGTCTCACTCTGGCTCAGGCTGACCTGGAATTCACTATGTAGTCTCAGGGTGGCCTTGAACTCTCGGCGATCCTCCTACCTCTGCCTCCCGAGTGCTGGGACTAAAGGCGTGCGCCACCACGCCCGGCTTCTAATCCTTTTAAAACCCTATAAAATAGGTCTAGGCCTGCTTTTAACAACTAAGAATCAATCAACTTTGTGCAAGCTAGGACATACAGAAGGTGGAGATCTGCCTTCATCAAACCCGTGGCTCAGGAAGAAATGCAAAGTGCACAGCAGCCCACGTTTACCTTTGCACTCACTACTGCCCCCTTCCGTGCCACTCTCCGATGTCTTAGCAGGAAATGAGGCAGACCCGGGTGTACTCTGCGTAGTATCTTTACCAAATAAGCCAGAATTTCCAGGGGAGAATGAAAATCCAGTCAGGGGACCAGAGTTTAATGAGCCCAAAACTGAGCTGTCAATTTTCTTGCCAAAGTTAAATGAGGCACTTGCTGTTCCTTGTGCTTGTTCCACTTTCTTTTCAGACATCAACTCTGCCTTTTCAGATTTGTCTTCTGTTTTGCTGTCATGAAACAAAAACGTTGACTCTTGGTGTAATTTTGTGGAACCAAACAGGGAAGGGGGTTGTGTTTCACTCAACAGGCTGTCAGTTTCACTTCCAGAACTAAGGCTCACACTGTTCTCAAGCTGCTTCTCAATGGTGGCTAAGTACTTCTCATAGTCTTTAAAAATGGGCGTCAGGTCACAAAGGGGATTCGTATTCACGTGTTTTACTATCCAGTCTCGAACAGAGCAGTTCAAGCCAGCCAACTGCTTGTGATAGGCACTCCCAGTGCAGGCTTTAGTGGACGCAAGGTCAGAAGAAGAGGAGGAAGAGGAGGGCTGCAGACTGCTGCCATTAGTTTTGGGACTTGAAATCTTTTTGTCAAGCAAAGTATTAGGGCCATTTGCAGCAAAAGAACCTGTAAAGAAATTAAAATTTGAAGAATTTATTTAGAAGTTGATTAAATCATAGGCTTATTTGTTTTTGAAATAGTGTCTCATTATGTAGTTGAGACCTGCAACTCACCATCCATCCTGCCTCAACTTCCTGATGACTACAACCACCATGTTGACCTTCCATCCAGACCTTGAGACCATTAGCATCATAGTCTGTGGTTTCACTGTATCCTAGGTCTCATTATATAAACTACAGCATGCCTGTGTTCATAGCATATAGGAGTCAGTGATCAAGAGAGCTGGTTATTGAAGTACTTAGTACACACCTGTTTAATAAAGACAAACAGGGTGCTGGAGGGATGGCTTAGCAATTAAGGCGTTTGCCTGCAAAGCCAAAGGACCCAGGTTTGATTCCCCAGGACCCACATTAGCTGGATGCACAAGGGGCGCACACATCTAGAGTTTGTTTGCAGTGGCTGGAGGCCCTAGCATACCCATTCTCTCTCTCCCCCTCTTTCTCTGTCAAATAAATAAAAATAAAGGCAAAAACAGGCTGGGTAGTAGGACATCCCAATGTGTGAGATTTAGACACAAAGCAGTAGGAATTCAAGGTCATCCTTGGCTACATAGAAACCAGCCTGAGCTCTTGCAATTGGGCTACATGAGGCAAGATGTCTTGAAACAGAACTCAACCAAATGGCATCCACCTCAGAATATACTAAAACACAGCCCATCAAGATCAGCTCTAGGATTTCAACCCTTGATCCTGTTCTCTGTGCAAAGCCTGAGTTCTTAAATACCTTGCTCAAAACAGTGTTAGGTGACAATTTTCTGTTAAAATATAGCTTAAGGAAAGTCAGGGTCACCAGAATTTCCAGTGGCCATTGTGGTGGGAGGCACACAGAAAGCCCTTGGTACACAAGAAATGAGTGGACAAGAAGGCAGGTCTTCAGAGGGTCTACAAGGCGCTTCCTCTTTGCCTTGGACAGTTCTTTCAATTCTGAGGAACATTTGTACTTAGATTCTGAGACACAAAGAATAAGGAATTTTAAAGTTTGTGCTCTGCTTCCCTACCAGCTCAATAAATTGCCAGTATCACCCCCAAATCCCATCCCTTTCATTATTACTATTTTAGCTCACACTGTCCTAGAACCAAGAATTAGAAATATCTTTGTAAGCCGGGCATGGTGGTGTAGTGGTGCACACTTTTAATGCCAGTACTTGGGAGGCAGAGGTAGGAGGATCACCATGAGTTTAGAGGCCACCCTAAATCTACATAATTAATTCCAGGTCAGCCTGGGCTAGAGTGGCACCTTACCTCGAAAAATCAACAATAAAAAACCCAAACAAACAAATCTTTGTAAGCTGAGCCTGGGTTACACAGCAAGACCCTGTTTGAAAAAGAGAAATAAAGCACCAAAACAAAAATCAGTCATTTTTGTTGAATCATCTTTCACAAGTTCTACTTACAAGAGGTGCCTGGGGTAGAAGGCATACTCACCAAAAATTGCCTTGGGCTCTGTTGCCACCCTTATACTGGCAAAGGGTGGGGCACTGGTGGTGCTATTGCCATTGGTTAGTCCTTCCAGAGGCTTCACTCCAGGGCCACTAGCAAATCCAGAAAACCCTCCTCCTCCAGAAGGTACAACAAGACCTTTAAAACCTTTAAAGGCTCCTCCACTATCAGACTACAAGAGAGAGAAAAAGAGCAGATGTTATGAGGAAGGCTTTCCATCCGCAACAAGCAAGGCAGTGACAAAACCGTCTCAGATGAACAGCACCGGCGCAGGTGCACTCAGCAAGGGAAGTAAAGTCAGCTGCTGGGCCGGCAAAGCTGGGAACAAGACAAAATCTGAGCTCCTGCCGGGCGTGGTGTTGCACACCTTTAATCCCAGCACTTAGGAGGCAGATAGGAGCATTGCCATGAGTTCAAGGCCACCCTGAGATCCTACCTCAATGAAAAAAAAAAACAAAAAAAAAAAAACACACCAGAGCTGCCTTCCTAAAACAGCTAGGGAAAGTGGCCACATATTTTGAAAATGCATTTTGCATACTTGAAACATGCATACGGCTGGGAGATAGCTCAATGGCTAAAGGCATTTGTCAGAAAGTGCCTTTAACCTCTGAGCCATCTCTTTAGCCCCAATTCAACATGTATGCTTGCAAAGCCCTACTGACCCAGGTTCAGTTTCCCAGTACCCATGCAAAGCCAGGTGTGTTGAGTCCTTTCACGGCAGCAAGAGGCTCCAGCACATCCATACTCACTTTCTCAAATAAATAAACCTACTTAAGATAATAATATTCATATACTTACTGCAGGCCAGGCCTCAAAATAACTGAAAACGCTCAACTAAATGCCAAATGAAGGTTTTTTAACCACGTACTTTTTTCAAAGATCACTTGCCTAATGAAGCTTCAGAAACAGAAAATCAGGCTAATTAAAAACAATTTAGCATGTCAGGCATGGTGGCACACGCCTTTAATCCCAGAACCTGGGAAGCAGAAGTAGGAGGATTATGTGAGTTCAAGGCCACCTTATGACTACACAGTGAATTCCTGGTCAGCTTGGGCTAGAGCAAGATCCTACCTCAAAGAAACAAAAACAAAACAAAACAAATTTTTTAGCAGGCTGGAGAGATGGCTTAGTGGTTAAGGCACTTGCCAGCAAAGCCAAAGGGTGTGACTCTCCAGGGCCTATGTAAAGCCAGATGCACAAAGTGACATGTGCTGATTTCTTCCGCAGTGGCTGGAGGCCCTATCGTGGTCATTCTCATTCTCTTAAATAAAATATATTTTTAAAAATGTATCATTTAGCCAGGCGTGGTGGCGCACGCCTTTAGCCCCAGCACTCGGGAGGCAGAGGTAGGAGGACTGCAGTGAGTTTGAGGCCACCCTGAGACTCCATAGTGGATTCCAGGTCAGCCTGGGCTAGAGTGAGAATCTACCTCAAAAAACAAAACAACAACACAACAAAAAAGTTTCGTTTACCTTACTTTGTAGAAACTTCTGAGCTTTCAAGCTGTTTTCCACCTACCAAATCTGAGAACACACCTCGATTTAGTGTGATAATGCACACTTAGCTCAATTATACTCCACTATCAAGCTACATCAATACATTGGGTCTTATACTATAGCTACATACAACTTAAAAGAAGCTTTAAGCAAAGATTTCCAAATCTCAAGTTATTACTAGGTATAATCTAAAAATAAGTGCATGCCATCTTCTCACGAGACTTTTCTTTCTCGACAGCACTACCCCAGGCAGCACATGAGGTTATACAGGAAAGCCCAGAGCTTTTCAAGCTCTAAGAAATAAACCCTATGTTAAAACAGACATGGGTGGTGTCTTGGAATAGATAAGCAGCAGAGCTTTTGAGAGAGAAGAGGAAGATGGAAAGAATGGGCATGTCAAGGCCTTTAGCCTCTGCAAATGAACCCCAAAGGCATGTGCCACCTTGTGCATCTGGCTTAAGTGAGCCCTGGGCAACTGAACCTGGGTGCTTTGGCTTTGCAGGCAAGTGCCTTAAGCACTCAACTATCTCTCCAGCCCAGCCACATGATTTTAGAAGGACTTAGAACTCACCTTTCATCTCACATAACTCCCTCTTAACTCTGCCTCCTGCGTGCTGGTCCAAGGGTGTGGGAGCTCTTGCACTTCTACTTCCCAGATCTACACCATGCAAGCATCTTCGAGGGTTTTTTTTTTTTGGGGGGGGGGGGCTATGATTTCTCTCAGAGGTAGAAATGCTTTGCAACTCAGAATTAAGTTAGTATATAATATCAAAGTTGTAAAAAAGCACTCACTTCAAATCCAACATTTCTACGCTTTGCTTTCTTTATGGCTCTATTCTTCAAGACTTCCTCACTGGCCACTGAGAATGTTCCCACCTGCAAGAGCATACAAAAGTTAGAGTAGACACACTTACCTACTAATCGATGGCTTTAAATACTATCGAGGACTACTAATTACCATCGAAACTTTGGTGCAAAATATGTCCAGCTATTCCAATATTTTAGACATACATCCTAAGAAGTCTTAAATAAAGTTTGTAACATTTCCATTCCTTTAAAGGAACTAAAGCGGTCACCTAAAAGGTGAAAGGTGCCTTAAAAGCTCATGAACAGTCAGCAATGGAGCCCATTCTGAAACTACCAGCTTTCAAATATAAAAATTCTATTTATAGCACATACTTTTTTCTTTCTTCTACGTTCTTGTTTTGCAGTGCCGTGGCCTTGCACATGCTAAGCATGAGCTCTACCACTGAACGAACTACAGTCCCAGATGCCGTATGCATCGCTATGAAGGACTTTCTGCCCAGCCTGCCTATTGTCCAAAAGTCCACAGACACTTTGGCCTCCAAATGACAGCAGTCAACTACTGCTCTTCCACAACTGAATGTACTGGCTACAATCAGCAATTTGTTGAAGGTCTTTGTCTTGATGACAAATCTTCTTTCACCCTGTAAAGCTGAAAAGAAATACTTCCTAAACAAAAAGTCTCTTCCAGTTAGGCACAGTGGTTCATGCCTGTAGGCACGGTGGCTCACACTTGTAATCCCAACACCCAGGAGCCCAAGACAGAAAGATTGAGAGTTCAAGGCCAGTCTGGGTAACACAGTGAAACCCAATCTCAAAACAAACAAACAAAACAAAAAGCAACCCTTATCTAAACAAAATAAGCTGTTTCAGATCACATAATATCAACATTAAAATGACCCTTCAGGGCTGGAGAGATGGCTTAGCGGTTAAGTGCTTGCCTGTGAAGCCTAAGGACCCCGGTTCGAGGCTCGGTTCCCCAGGTCCCACGTTAGCCAGATGCACAAGGGGGCGCACGCATCTGGAGTTTGTTTGCAGAGGCTGGAAGCCCTAGAGTGCCCATTCTCTCTCCCTCCCTCCATTTGTCTTTCTCTCTGTGTCTGTCGCTCTCAAATAAATAAATAAAAAATTAAAAAAAAAATGACCCTCCAGCCACAGAAGAGACCAATCAGCTGCATTTGCCCCAATTAACTGAAATTAGCTAAATACAATCCCTACATTCTCATCTCAGCATAATTTGTCCAAATGAGAGTTCGTTTGTTTGTTCTTTCTTTCTTTTATTTTTTTGGTTTTTCAAGGTAGGGTCTCGCTCTAGTCCAGGCTGACATGGAATTCACTATGTAGTCAGGGTGGCCTCAAACTCATGGCAATCCTACCTCTGCCTCTCAAGTGCTGGGACTAAAGGCGTGTACCACCACACCCAGTCATTCTTTCATTCTTGAACATTTTAAATGTCAAAGCAAATCTTAGGTCTCAGAAGGCAACTGTTAACTGTGAATCTATAATCAAAGATTTGGTTAAAAACCAAGTATCACCTAAAGGTTCCGTGGATACATCAACACACCTGTGGTCCTGGGGACCCCGAACATACTCAAGTAGAAAGATGGCAGCCTAAGAACACAGCTTCAACCTCCCCTGGCCCTGTACCCAGCACTGTCTGTGGCAGACACCCGAGTGTTATGCTCGGCTCCTTCCTTCACAAACTGGCTGGGGAGTCCTAACCACTAACGAGGCACTAGTCTCACTGGCAAGAAACTATGCCAACCTAAGTTTTATTCCAACTAATGTAACTACCAGTGACTTAGACCAACCATCGGAGCAGAAAACACTGCAGCATCATAGTAAGAGTCGTGACTAAATCGCCAGAAAACTAACAGCGCCGAGAAGGCAAACTGTGGTAGCAGTGCACCTCTGACTGCTGCTGGTGTCAAGCTGTGACACTGCCCAGACCACTCAGCTTTGCCCAATGGCCATGACCAGATCAGCTTACTCAACATCACAGTGTACAATGCTACAATGTTCAAAATGCCACAGGGTGCCTCTACAAAGGGCAGCACTTAAGGAACATGCACTAGTAGGTAAGCTCAAATATAATGAACCTATTTCTACACTGTGTTAAAAGTGCATGGGTTACAGAGAACCATGATATCTCCCACTCAGAATATTCGTCAAAGACCTTTTAGTTCTAGAAGTCTTTGTGAAGAATTCCAAAATAAGTTCAAATGTAGATAGACTTGAATCACTCGGAAGGAAACGGTTTTTACCTCTTCAGCTTCGTCTTCTTGATCCCAATTCCTATCTGTCAATTCCTTCTCGGCAATTCTTTTAGCCATGTTTCTGAACCTAGATTGCAGAAAATGGGAGTAAAATATTTACTTTTTCTAGACTAAGATATTAAAAGATTCAGCACAGCATAAAATTCAATGAGAACAACCCTGATGCCAGCCAACTGTCTCATTGAGAGCTCTGGAACAGGTCACAAAGCTCCAATACCACAAACCCAAGAAGGGAACACACAAAGAGGCAGGGCAAGATGCTGAGGACCACTGGCGCTCTTCATGAACACTAAGCCAACCTCATTTGGAAGATTAAAATGAAATATCCACTGATTTGTAAAAATCTAGTCTTTAAGAACTGTACTGTATATACTACCAAGTCCTCAGCTAATTTGTTCTATGCAAATTAAACCATAAATGGCACATTTGAAATATTTAAAGTATCAAAAAATACCTAACATTTTCTTAGAGATGGTCTGTAGTTTTATCTTTGGTTAACAATTGAATAAGGCACCAGAAAGACTTTCGCAGCACAAGTCGTTTCTTTAGGGCTACATCTGAGAGAAATGTCTCCCGAGATGAACATTTAATTGCCCTGAAATGTACATTGTGAAAGCTTCAACTTATATTTTTAAGTTCAAAATATTACTAAGGGGGCAGGAGAGAGAGTTTACCTGTTAAGGCACTCGCCTGCAAAGCCATAGAACCCAGGTTTGATTCCCCAGGATGCACAAGGTGGCGCATGTGTCTGGAGTTCTTTTGCAGTGGCTGAGGCTCTGGTGCTTTTTTTTTTTTTTTTTCCTGTCTCTCTATCTGCCTCTTCCTCTGGCTCTCAAATAAATAAATCAAAATTTAAAAAATAAGACATATATTTATTAAGGGGTTATAGAGATTGCTCAACAGTTTAAAGCACTTGCTTGCAAAGACAGGCTACCCAGGTTCAACTCCTCAGCATCCAGATAAGGTCAGATACATATTCTAATTGTGCTTAAAGCAATGGGAGGCAGAGCCAGGAGAATCCACAAAGAGCTACCAGGCTAGGCTGGTGAGCCAGCCAATCTGGCCCTCCTTTGAAGTCTGACAGTTCATTTGCAGCAGCAAGAGACCCTGTCTCAAAGGTGAAGCACAGACACCTTGAAGTTATCCTGACTTCCACATGCATGCAGTGGCACAAGACCTACACACACTGAATTAATATGAATGTGTTAACATTCGAGAAAGTAAAATGCTTCAAAAATACACCTCCTGGGAATGTTTGTCTTCAAGATGCAATACTTTTCTTAGGAAAGGCAAAACAGCAGAAAAGATGTCTAGTTTTCCTTGTGCCAGGAAACGCACATAATTGTGGGGAGAAAAAGAATAATGAAAAATAAATTTTTAAAAATGGTTATTAAAAACAAATTTTTCTTACATGGAAATTGTTTATTTCCTCCTGTTTTAGTGAAAAGGAGCTCCACTTTCTTGTTTTAAGGGAAGTGGGAGCAAAGTTCACCATATATTACTTTTTGACAGAAATGAGGTTTCCCGTAAGCCAGAAGAGGAGGGGCAGATCTGTAGGCGGTAATAGCAACTTTATTTATTTTTGCTGAGAAAGGAGATAAGGCAATTCCAGAAAATGAAGTCATGTTTCTAAGGTTCAGACTTCCTTCCATAGCACCGAGAACAGTGCTATGCACACAGTGGGTGCCTGAGTTAGGTTTTTTCTTTTAAGTTTAAACTGGTAAATTTTGTGCATATCTTCAAGGCTGGCTTAAGTGTAAAATTGTTTTTTATGACACTGCAAAATTAAAGGACTTGTTTTATATTTTAAAAAATACACACTCTGTTGAATTCTTCTAATATTATAGTACTGGAGTGGCAGGAGTTGAGAGACTCTGAAGTGGATTCAATCACCTATCCAAAGAGGGTACTCAACACTAAAGATGGCAGGCATGGTGGCACATGTCTTTAATCCTGTAATCAGGAGGCAGAATTAGGAGGATCACTCTGAATTTGAGGCCAGTCTGGGACTACAAAGTGAGTTCCAGGTCAGCCTGGGCTATGACACCCTATCTTGGAGGAAAAAACAAAACACAAAATTCTAAACTCACCAGTGCTAATATATACTTTAATGTTAAAAGACAGGACCAGGGCTGGACAGATGGCTTAGTGGCTAAGGTGCTTACCTGCAAACCCTAAGGACCCAGGCTCGGACCCCCATTACCCATGTAAGCCAGATGTACAGAGCTAGCACATGCATCTGGATTTTGCTTGCAGTGGCTAGAGGCCTTGGAGTGTCTATTCTCTCAGCTTCTTTCTCTCTCAAATAAATAAAAATTTTAAATTGCTTTAAGAAAAGACAGCAAGGGCTAGAGATGGCTTAGCAGTTAAGGTGCTTGCCTATGAAGCCTAAGGACCTGGGTATGATTTCCTAGTACCCACAGAAGCCAGATGCACATGGTGGCACATGTGTCTGGAGTTCGTTTGCAATGGCTAAAGACCCTGGTGTGCCCATTCTATATTTGCCTCTTTCTTTCTTCCCCTCCCCTCTCTTTCAAATAAATAAGTATTTTTTAAAGAGACAGGAACAGGGCTGGAGAGAAGGCTTAGCAGTTAAGGTGCTTGCCTGCAAAACGTAAGGACACTTGTTTGATTCTCCAGGTGCCACGTAAGCCAGACGTACAAAGTGACACAAGGGCACAAGGTTGCACATACACACAAGGCACACGCATCTGGAGTTCGGCTGCAGGGGCTGGAGGCCCTGGCACACCAATTCTCTCTAGCTCTCACTCTCTCATATAAAAAAGGCAGAGGCAAGCTAGATCCAACTGAAATCTTTGTTGAGTTTGTGTTCGTTTCTTCAATAACCTACCTGCTGAATAAACCCCAAGCCTTTCCACTTCACCTGCTAGTCTCTCTACTCTCATTTGCCCTCAGCACTGCAACCCACCAGAGCAGGCATCCTAAACATTAAGGTTGCTAAGATACAAACTTACACACCACCCACTACTCCACAGCATACGATGAGAATTTCAAATGAAGACATTCCAAAGTCCTCAAAAACCTGATCCCTAAGGACTTTCAGCTTTTATTGCATCCCAATAATCTCTGGAATTTATCTTACAGATACTTTTTCCTGATTACAGAATGGTTTTAAGGTTCAAGAATCTAAATTACAAAGCATGAGATTTAACATTTTCCAGCCATTAGCAGTACCCCTGTCTTAATGCCTCCCAAAAAAATATTTGGTAAAATTTTGCTATTAATCTTTCTCATAGAACCAAAAACATACACAAGTAGTCATAATTTGTTGAACTGCACACTGGTCAGGCCTCCCTGGCCTTAACTGGAAGTTTTACTGCCATCTACACACCTCCACCAGGGGGCAGAAGAGGTGAGAGATGGAAATGGTCATGTTTACTGTTTGAAGATGAAAGCCAAGAGGAAAATTTTAACATCTACTTCGGACTTATGACCGAGATAACTAGTCAAACAACATAATGTAGCTGTTTCCATTTTACAATATAGTTATCCAATCAGATAACCAGACGGCAGGGATGGCTGGCTGATGTACTCCATGCTCCAAAAATTTCTACAAGACACTGCTGCCATCCATCTGTCATTAGCTGTATGATTTTGGGCAGGTATGTTTTGTGTCTCAGTTTCTGTGGGATGGGGAAGTGCTGCGACAATTAAAACAAAAGGTTTAGCTTAAGCTGAGTGTGGTACCTCTCTAGCACTTGGGAGGCTGAGGGGAGGAGAGCACTTTGAGGCCAGCCTAGGCTCCAGGGTAAAATTCCAGGTCAGTCTGGGTTGTGAGACCCTGCTGAAAATGATAATAATAAATAATAATAATGGCTGAGGATAGAACAGTGTGCAGAATAGAGAAAGAAGCTTTACAAATATTCTTAAAGAAGCAAGTTTTGAGCAGGGCATGGAGGCACATGCCTTTGTTTAACCCCAGCACTTGGGAGGCAGAGGTAGGAGGATCACTGTGAGTTTGTAGCCAGCCTGAGATTACATAGTAAATTCCAGGCCAGCCTGGGGCTAGAATGAAACCCTACCTCAGAAAAGAAAACAAAACACTTTTCCTTCAAAACTTAAAAGTTGGAGTGTGGTAAAAGGAAGCGACTTGAATTATAAACCAGTGGTAATGTCACAGGTTTGTAATCCCAGCACTTGGGAGGCTGAAACAGATAAAGAACTTCAGGCCAGTGTAGGACACACAGTAAGTTCAAGGACAGCCTAGGATATACAGGAAGGAAATCTTACCAAAAAAAAGGGGGGGGGGTAACGCACCCAAAGCATGTCCAAATTTTGTCCAAAAGATGACATTTCAGAGAGCAAATTTCCTTTTATTCTTCCCTAAGAAAAGCGAACAAGGCCTGGCACTAGAGATTCTTACGTGTTTACTATGGTAATTGTTGAAGATTTCCCTTTCCTTTTGGTGCTGGGGCTAAAAATCAGGGTCTTGCGTATGCTAGGCAAGTGCCCCACCAAACGAGTTACACCCCCGCCCCCAGCCCAGAACAGCCTGCAAAAGAAAAAAATGTCTCGGCTTTATGGGTATGATGGCACCAAGTTCCGAAATGGTTTCTCGAAATGAAGGGATGCGACACGAAACTCCCAAGTGTACTTAGGAGGAAGCGTTACTTGTGCACAGCCCCGCCCTGGGAGCTGACCCTGAGGAGGAAGAGACTCGTTCGAAGGGAAAAAAGAACGAGGGGCCGACCAGCGAAACCCCTTTCCCCACACTGGTGCGGGTGCGGGAGGAAGGGCGGGCCGGGGCCGAGGACAGCGTGCGCGCCAGCGGCCGCGGGCCCGCCGGGCCTTCCTTCCAAGCCGCGGCCGCCCGCCCGCGGCCCGGCTCCGCTCCCCGCCCGCCCCGGCCCCAGGCCCGCTCGCCCGCCCGCCCGCCCGGCCCTCACCTTCCCGGCGGCCGCCGCAGCGCTGGTTAGATCGTGGGCGCGGCGATGAGCGAGGGCCGAGGCGAAGATCGAGGCGCGCGGGTCCGCTTCCGGCGCGCTGGGAACCTCCGAGAACTTCCTGATCTGCAAACCCGGAGTCTCAAAAACCATGTCCCCGGGCCGGGTGGGGCGCCGCTCTCTCTGTACCCGGCCCTGAGAAGGAAAGATGTCGGCTCAGTCTTAAAACCGCCGCGGCGCCGCGGGTAGCGCGCTCCGGGCCGCCATCTTGTAACCCTTCACAACCGATTCAAAAAAAAAAAAAGAAGAAACGCCCGCGTCGGGCTTCTGCGCATGCGTGTCTGAGCGCGCGGCATCGCGTGGCGCATGCGCCTAGCTCCGTGGGCGCGGTCGTCGGGAAGAGCGAGCGCCGGGCCTCACGCATGCGTACGTGCAGGCGCCGGCTGTGGGGCGGAGCGCCGTAGCGTCAGCACGTCGGTCACGTGCGCGGAGGAGCGGGCGGGCGATGGCTTTGCCGGCAGCGAGGGCAGGTCAGCGAGTGAGGGCGGCGGAGGCTCGCGGTGTCGTCGCGGCCGCGTGAGGTTGACCCGCTGCCGCGGCCGGGAGTGGGAGCTGGCGAGGCGGAGTCGCCCTCCTGGAGCGGCGCGAGTGTGCGGGGCGCGCGAGCAGGAAGTCCACGCAGGCTTCTGCTGAGGGGCGGGCGCCCGGGGCCGGGCCCACGACGGTGTCCGCACTTCCAGTCACCGCTGTTAACAGCCTGTTAACAGAAAATTGTGCTTCACATGTGTAGACCTCTTGTCATTCTGTGTACATTTCAACCAAGTATCAGTAACATTGTATTCAGTAATGTAAGTAATCTAGAGATGATTTAAGTATTTGAAGTTCATGGGGGTTCCCATCTAAAGTCCCAGCTACTAAAGAGGAAAATGATTTCAGGTGAGCCTGGTCAACACAGGGAGGCTGTCACAAAAGCACTTCCCAGGCTTGTAATTCCAGTGACTTGGAAGCCTGAGGCAAGAGTATTAAAGGGTGATAGATGGCCTTTCTGGGCTACAGAGAATATTTAAGGTCAGCCTGGGCAATGTAGTGAAATCCTGTCTCAAATACAGAATGTCTGTGGCTGTAGTTCGATAGTGGAGTGCTATCCACATTAAGTGGGTAGCCCCCCTAAAAGAGCTGTACCAGGCGATTCAGTGTTGCTTTTTTTTTTTCCAATTTATTTTTATGTATTAGAGACAGAATGGGCGCACTGGGCTTCTAGCCGCTGCAAACGAGTCCCACACACATGCGCCACCTGTGATCTGTTTTACGTGGGTCCTGGGGAATCGAATCTGTGTCCTTTGGCTTTGCGGGCAAACACCTTAACGGCTAAGCCATTTCACCAGACCCCCTTTTATTTTATTTTGTTTTATTTTTATTTCCGTATTATTTTTGATTTTTCAAGGTAGGGTCTCACTGTAACTCCGGCTGACCTGGAATTCACTCTATAGTCTCAGGTTGCCTTTGAACTCAAAGTGATCTTCCTCCCTCTGCCTTCTGAGTGCTGGGATTAAAGATGTGGCCACCAAGTCTTCTCAGCCCCCTTAAAAAAAATTTTTTTATCCGATTCAGTATTTTAAAATATTTATTTGAGAGAGAATGGGCTGTCATGGCTTCCTGCCACTGCTAACAAACTCCAGATGCAGGTACGACTTTGTGCATCTGGCTTTATGTAGGTACTGGGAATTCGAACCTGGGCTATCACCCTTTGCAAACAAGCACCTTATTGTTTGTTTATTTATTTGAAAAAGGCAGGGAGAGAGAGAGAGAATAGGTGAACCAGGGTCTCCAGCCACTGCAAACGAACTCCAGGGCTGGAGGGATGGCTTAGCGGTTAAGCGCTTGCCTGTGAAGCCTAAGGACCCCGGTTCGAGGCTCAGTTCCCCAGGTCCCACGTTAGCCAGATGCACAAGCGCGCGCACGCATCTGGAGTTCGTTTGCAGAGGCTGAAAGCCCTGGCGCGCCCATTCTCTCTCTCCCTCTATCTGTCTTTCTCTCTGTGTCTGTCGCTCTAAAAAAAAGAAAAAAAAAAAAACGAACTCCAGATGCATGTGCCACCTTGTGCATCTGGCTTACATGGGTCCTGGGGAATTGAGCCTCCAACGGGGGTCCTTAGGCTTCACAGGCAAACGCTTAACTGCTAAGCTGTCTCTCCAGGCTAGCAAGCACCTTTAACAGCTGAACCATCTCTCCAGTCCAGCTGTTCAGTTTTGTCCAGCTTTTCTTGCCCAAGCATTAGATAGCACATTAATCAGGAGACACTGTGAGCGTTAGAACCACCACTAGCAGATCAAGAAGAGAAAGCTTTATGTAAGTTCATGTAGAAAGTGAGTCTCATAATTTCAGCTATCTGAGTCCTCAAAAGCCCATTTGGTGATCCAGTGTGGTAGTGTACACCTTTAATCCAGCACATGGGAGGCAGAGGTGGGAGGATCCCTGTGAGTTTAAAGCCAACCTGGGACTACAGAGTGAGTTCCGGGTCAGCCTGAGCTAGAGTGAAATCCTGCCTCAAAAACAACAACAACAAACCTGTGGACATGTTAATAACTGTTCACGAGACTAAATGGCCAATGGGAGAACTCTTGTCTAACATGAAGGAGGCCATGGATTCAGTACCCAGAGTCACCAAAAAATAAAAATAAAAAATAGAAACTCAAGCTTCACACTTCCATATCCTACCCATAGGTTCCTATATCCATGGATTCAATTAACTGCAGATTGAAAATACTCAGAAAATTGTGCTTCACGTGTGTAGACCTCTTGTCATTCTGTGTACATTTCAACCAAGTATCATTAACATTGTATTCAGTAATGTAAGTAATCTAGAGATGATTTAAGTATTTGAAGTTCATGGGGGTTCCCATCTAAAGTCCCAGCTACTAAAGAGGAAAATGATTTCAGGTGAGCCTGGTCAACACAGGGAGGCTGTCACAAAAGCACTTCCCAGGCTTGTAATTCCAGTGACTTGGAAGCCTGAGGCAAGAGTATTAAAGGGTGATAGATGGCCTTTCTGGGCTCCAGAGAATGTTTAAGGTCAGCCTGGGCAATGTAGTGAAATCCTGTCTCAAATACAAAATGTCTGTGGCTGTAGTTCGGTAGTGGAGTGCTATCCATGTTAAGTGGGTAGCCCCCCAAAAGAGGTACCGCATACATGAGGAACGTGCACAAGAAACTGCTATAATGGGAAGCATGTCATTCTCAGTTCTTGTTCTTGCCCTGCAATTGGTAGTTCTCAATGTTAAATGCTCTTTCCTGTGGGTAAGCAAGTACCTATGTCCAGGGGGCGTAGTCAGGCATTGACAGTTTTTCCACTTTTATTTGTGTGTGAAGTTTTCATATAAAGGGATGTAAAGCGTGAGGGCAAGTCAAAATGTTTAACTGAATAAGTCCCAGCACTTGAACTTCATAACAATCACAGATAGACTTGTTAAATCTTTCTGGGTAATGCCAGTATTTGGAATTTTAAAAATAAGTAAATTCTTTATTAATAGCAACTAAATCATGCTTAGCACTTTTTTGTGTAGTAGACTGCATCCATTTACTATCCTTTCCAGACAGGTCCTGTACCCACACACAAGTTTTTTTAATGTTTTCTGTCTCCTGTGCTGTTCTGTGAGTTTGATGTTAAAATTCATCACACATCACACATTAAATAAAGAACAAGCATCGGATAGGTTCAGTAGATAAAATGTTTTACCTTACAATCATGAGGACCTGATCTCAGTACCCAGAACCTACATAAAAATTCTTGGCATGGTGGTGTACACCTTTAATCCTAGCACTTGGGAAGCAGAGGTAGGAGGATCACTGAGTTCAAGGCCAGCCTGAGACTACAGAGTAAGTGTCAGGTCAGCCAGGGATAGGAGACCCTACCTCACACACACACAAAAAAGGTCTGGTGTGGTGGTGTAAATTTGTAATCCCAGTCAGTCCTGGGGAGGCAGAGACAGGCAGGTGCCTGGGCTCATTGGCCCACCAATCTAGCCTAATTGGTGAGTTCCAAGCCAATAGGAAACTTTGTTTCAAAAAAAGGTGAATGGCATTCCTAAGGAATGATACCAGAGGTTGTCCTCTCGCCTTCACATGGAAGTATGCACATGTGTACCACACATGCATGAGCATACATAACACAAAGCTACCTTTGAACAGGTACAAGAACTACCATGATGACTGTTTTGCCACTGTGATCAAGGCATAAATGTATTAGATAATTCCAGCCCAGCTTAAGCCAGCAAAGAAAATTAGTTAACCTTGAGTTCCAGTTGGGTTCTGGCTTTTGTCTTTCATAGCTGAAACATTGAGATGAGTCATTCTTTGTTCAGATTTATCAAATATACCCAATGAGAAGCCCACAGGACCACACTGCTCCTGATGGGAAGGAATTGAAGCAGGGAGAACTCCTATCAGCTGGGCAGGGCCTGCCTTTTTGTAGGTAATTTTGATTCCTGACCAGGCCACTTGCCAAGAGGGCAGCTCCGGATAAACTTTTAAACCCTGCAGGTAACTGAACACAGCAGACTCGCTGCACATGTCATCACAGCAAGTAACACTAGTGAAGGCCGCCTGCAGCACCTCAGCTCAGATTCAAGACTGTTGTGTGTGATGAATTGCAGGGTTTTTACTCTATATACACAGTTTCCTTCTGGTTTAGGAATAAGACCTTTGTTGTTTTCCTCCTGTCATTCCTTAGCAGTTCCACATCAACTTAGTATGTCTTTGAATTTGTATCAAAATGTTGAATCTTACAAACTGCTGTTTGAGGGCTGGAGCTTGCCTGTGAAACCTCAGGACTCAGTGTGATTATCCAGTACCCACATAAACCAGATGCTTAGCTCCCATAAGTACCTCCCTTCATCATGGGCTCTCACTGCTGCCACAGGTGTGTATGATGAGCTAGATATTTGCTGCTTCATGGGCTGATAGGCTTTGCTTGAATGAAAGTTGGGGTTTCCCACTATCTCCCAAATTCCTATGTTGAAATCCTAAGGGAAGAGATAAGGCCTTTGGGAAAGTAATTATGAGGAGACAGCCATCAGGAAGTAGATGAATGTCCTTCAGATGAGAGACAGAAGATATTCTGCATTGTCTTTTGTCCCTGTGAGTGCACAGCATACATGTGGGCTACAAACCAGGAAGCGATGTGAGAATTTTGGGGTGTCGAGAGCATCAGAGCTTTATCTTGGCTCGATTGGGCAGTAACCCAGGAGTTAGGGTGAAACTCAGTGGTCATGCAAAACTTCCACTAAGAGTGAAACCCTACCTCAACCTCCCCCCACCCCCGAAAAGAAAGCCCTTCCACTGAGTTGGTGTCCTCCAGATTCTTGTCGTAAGAATTCAAAGACTTGCTGGGCGTGGTGGCACACGCCTTTAATCCCAGCACCTGAGAGGCAGAGGTAGGAGGGTCACTATGAGTTTGAGACCAGCCTGGAACTAGAGTGAGTTCCAGGTCAGCCTGGGGTAGTGATACCCTCTCTTGAAAATAAATAAATAGTAAATCCATAAGTAAATAAATACAAAAAAAATTCAAAGTCTTGCCCCTGTACGGCTGCTGCTGGCGTGGGGGCAGCCTGAACTCTGAGAGCCTGCTGCAGAAGCAGGCCTTTTGCTCCAGCTTCCTGATTGACTGGCCGCTGGGTCCCCAACTCCCAGATCCACTGTGCTGGAGGGTGCATGCAGAAAGGTAACAAGACCAGAGGAGATAAACTTCCCCTTGCATTTCAGCCCGGGCTCAGGTGAAGCCATAGAGGAATCGGGGCAATGAGCGAGAGTGCTGCTTCCATGGTGAGCTTGACCATCAGTGCCAGGGTGAAGGAGACACCCAGGATGCTCAACACGCCAAAGCAGAGATGCAGAGGCACTGAAATGCACTTAAACACACACACCACGGCTCAGGGAATTTTGTGGAAGGGGGCCAAGAGATTGTAAGAGCCAGAGGTTGGGACGTCACACCCAGAGGCACTGCCTCCCCCCAATAACTGCTGCTCCCACAGTACATAATCTGCAACCTCTGTTGAATACCAGCAACCCCACTGAGGAGGGCTTCCAGCAGGATGGGGCAGAGACGAGAGAAAAGATGGTACCAACACGTGATGTATCCATATAAAGTATGTTCTTTTTTTCTTGTTGCCTCTCACACTCAAATATATTTTAAGAAACTGAAGCAAGGTGTCTTTGCAACCCAATGACCTAAAAGAAGTGGAGGGTGTGCATGCGCACTTCAACTTACACCCATCTCTGTCCTCCCCACCTTCCCTACGTATACCCCCTCACTCAGCTGGTCCCATCACTCTGTCAAAATCTAGTGCGTGTGATGGAGGGCCAGACCCACTTCTCTATGTTCTTAATTTTAAAAAGAATTAAGCTGGGATGGTGGCACAGGCCTTTAATCCCAGCAGAGGTAGGAGGATTGCTGGGAGCTCGAGGCTACCCTGAGACTATGTAGTGAATTTCAGGTCAGTCTGGGCTTCCTCAGGACCCTACTCCAAAATACAAAAATAAATAAATAAGAACTTGAAATCCACAGACCAGAGGGTAAAGTTTACAAGTTTTTTAGCTTATAGATAAAACTTAAGGAAGACATAGCTCTTGACCAAGAAGGCAAGGGGGTGGTGGTTCCAGAAATGGGGAAGCCCACCCCTAGACAGTTGAGAGCATCTTTTATGTGAGCACCCTAGATGGGCTCAAAGGTCTAGTGAGTCTAATTCTGACATCATGTGTCTGGGATCAGGGTTTCTGAGAAAGGACAATCTTCCCAGAAACCTTTATCCTCCAGAAAGGCTACAAGCTTAATCTTCTAGGAAACTTTCCCACAGGGTGAGGATTTCTGGGAAAGAAAAAAGAGGGAAAAGTTTTTATTGTAGGCTCAGTGACACTGCATTTAGTCAAGAATAGTTGCCCTAGGCTGTCTAGCCAGTGTTAGGTAGGACAAGAGTCCCCAGCCAGAGTCTCGTCAGCGTGACTGCATGTTGAGTCTATGTCCCACAGCACTCCCGCAGACAAACCAGCGCAGTCAGAATCTGCATTTCCAACAGACCAGCACTGGTCTTTAGGATCTGAAATTTAGGTTAGTGTTCAATCTTACATTCACGCACAAACAGAGTTTAAGACAGTTGTTCCCAGGCTGGAGGAATGGCTTAGCAGTTAAGGTGCTTGTCTACAAAGCCAAAGGACCCAGGTTCAATTCCCCAGAACCCATGTAAGCCAGATGCACAAGGTGGCACATGTGTCTGGAGTTTGTTTGCAGTGGCTGGAGGCCCTAGTGCATCCAGCCGCCCCCCCCATCTCTTTCTCTCTGTCAGATAAATAAATCAAAATAAAAATATTAAAAAAAAACAGTTCCCTAGTTATTTTGATTAATTTTTGTTTTATTTAAACGGGGCCAGTTTCATCTCAGAAACGCTTTGAGGTTTAACTATGGCCCAGCTATTTTGTCAAGTCAGGGGTTAGTGTGAGAGTGATTGATAGACAGGACAACATAGAGATCATAGCAAGTAAAATCATAGACCTGAGTAAGGCAGCGGAATTTGTTAGTATAGCGGGCAGGGTCAGAAGAAAAAGATCTAGGTGCGCTTTAATTTGAGACAGGTCAGACATAAAGAATGGGACATGTATGTATACAGTTCTCCCCGTCTAAGCCACCTCTCGTAGAGGGAAAACTCCATCTGTGAGAGTGGTGCATTGAGCAGGAGGGGAGGGGAAGGAGAGGGTGGAGGTGGTAAGGCTGGATCAGATAGAGGTAGGCTGGGGGGGGGTCTCAGGAGGAGTAGTACCGTTCGTCAATGGAGTCAGGATCAAGAGCTGAAGATGGGGGAAAACAAGAGGGTGTTGAATTTGGTTTTGTCCTCAAGGTCTTGGCTAGAAGAACCTGGGGAGCAGGGCAAGCAGAGAAAAGAGGATGGATATCTACAGTGAAAAATGTGCAGTGGCAGAAGTTACCTAAATAAGAATTTGGAAATCAAAAGTATCATTTTTAGAACATATGGGCCATTGTTTATATTGAGGCTAGGCTGTGTTGTAATAAAAGATTAAGCAGCACGGTTTGATATCATCCTGAAGCCTTAGTTTCTTTAAGTTTTGAAGGAGACAAGGGAGGTGGGGTAATAGGGACAGTTCTGGAAGCCTGGTGTTCCATTTTAGATGAAAGGGTGTAGGAGGAGGCCCTCGCAAGGAGGGAAACGAGAGTGAGAGGAAAGAACCAGAGCTCAGGTGGGGTTTACAGGGGAAAACAGCAGTATGACCCCCTGGCCTGTCAGGGTGAACTGGCCTGTATTGGCAAGGCTGTGTAGGTCGGGCTGACAGCTGTTTAACCTCTCAGTGGGTGAGGCAGGTGTCCATGCTCCCAAAGGAGTGAGCAACCGGCAGTGAAGGACAAGGTCTCAGGAGGGGGAGGGAGAGAAGGAAGGCATCAGGTTTTTTACAGTCTTGGCGGCCCAGGAGCCCAAACGGGGGACTTGCAGTTCAGAATGGATCAGCACCACTTGTGCCCAGGGCAGCTGGCTGCTCACACCGTGTTGGAGCCTGCAGCCCCAGGACTGTGGAGCAGCTCAGCGGGGAGAGGGAGGAAGGAGGAAAGTGACCATGGGGAAGCTTGGAGGATAGGAGGAGAGACAGACCCAAGGGGTGTCTGTCTCAAGACCTGGGGGGGCCAGAAAAGGGTGAGGAGTGTGGCCTGGCATGCTGGCTCAGACAAGAGGGAGCGTATCTCCAAGGGCAACCCATGAGAGACACTTACGGAGGAGAGGACAAGGGAAGGAGAAGCAACAAAGCTGAATTGTGGTGGGTGTGAGAGCTGGCACCAGGCAGACGGTTGGAGGCCTTGAGAGAGCAGTGGCAGCTCAGCGGTCTGGCTGGGGAAGGAGGTTCACCCACTCAAGAGGGCAACCAGGAGCCTCCTATCTGAGTCAGGGCACCAGATGTAATGTTCGTGAGTGCCCAAGACCACGGAGACCACTCTGAGGCAGGAGAAGAGCTTTTTATTGGAAACCGTGCTGCTGGGCTGTCTAACAGGAGGAGAGAGAGCAGTCGGCCTAAGTCTGGATGGTTTGGGTTTTTACAGTTTTTTTATTTTGGGGGAGGGGAGTACAGGGGACAAAAGGACTGAAGAATTCAGGGGAGAGCAGGGACCAAATGGAGAGACCAATTAATCAGGAGAACAGGGACCAAGCTGAGGAGGTAATCAAAGAATGGACCCGGGCATGATGGCACTCAGGAGGCAGAGGTAGGAGGAGCGCCGTGAGTTCAAGGCCAGCCTGAGTCTACATAGTAAATTACAGGCTAGCCTGGGCTAGAGTGAGACCCTACCTCAAAAGACATTAAAACAAAATAACCAAAAAAAAAAAACAATGAGGAGCCAGGTTGTCCTTAAGATCAGCAGGAAACTGGCAGAGGGCAGTATTAGTCAGGGGAGTAAGGGCTAGGCAATGTAGACATCTGAAGTTGCATCAGTCAGGCTGCTGTCGTTCTCTTCCTCCATCTCGACTCCATTTTGAGACTCTTGTCCTACCTAACAGCCAGTTTCTATGTCCTATTCTTTTTTTCCCCCTTTTGTAGTTTGTTTTTAAAGAATGATTTATTTTTTTCTTATTTACTTATTTCTATTTGGGAGAGAGAGAATGGATACACCAAGACTTCTAGCCACTGCACATGAACTCCAGATGCATGTGCCACCTTGTGTATCTGGCTCATGTGAATACTGAGGAATAGAACCTGGTTCCTTGGGCTTTGCACACAAGTGCCTTAACCACCAAGCCAGCTTTCCAGTTCTTGTTTATGTGCTGTTTTTTTTTTGTTGTTGTTGTTTTGGTTTTTTTTGTTTTGTTTTGTTTTGAAGTCGGGTCTCATTCTAGCCCAGACTGACCTGGAAATCACTATGTATTCTCAGACTGGCCTCAAACTCAGAACAATCCTCCTACCTCTTCCCTGCAAATGCTGAGATTAAAGGCATGCACCACCACATCTAGCTCTATGTCCTATTCTTCAAGTGCGTTCCCACTGGACACCACATTTGCTGGTATCATGACATCAGACTTCCAGCTCTGGCACTATGAGGAAGCAGTGTGTGTGGTTTAGGTCACCTAGTGTGTGATAATGTGGTTCAGCAGCCAAAGATAGGTTTGATGTATCATATATGTTTTTGTTAACAGTGGGCTGCTCTTGGAGTTACTCAACCATAATTGGCTTTAGCCAGTAGAAGACATTTTGAGGAAAGCCTCTGCCATCATCTTATTGACCAAAAATAATACTTCTTTCATGGTTTGTACACTTACTAGTCACCTAACTCATCACCCAAATGGAGCACCCAGAGACCCAGGTCCCGTGTTCCCAGAGCAGCTGCAGTTTGCCTCTGTTTTTCAGCCTGAATTGGCTATAAACAGGCCCACTGGCCAGGCAGGAAGACAGATGGCAGGTGGCATGCTCTGTGGCCCTCCATGCCCTCTTTTCTCAGGAATGGCTACCTTTCTCGGTCCGTAAGTACCAGGAAATGCTGTCAGCTGGCATGGAAGGGGTCCTAGCAGCTGTGGCATTGCCCTGCATCCTCCTTGCGGAGCACATGACCAGCCTGTAGAGGCTCCTTCCTCCTGCAGCAAGGCCTCTCCTCCTGTGAACCTGGGAGGGCTTCATTACATGCACAGTGTGAGGAAGGAGCATGCTGAGGTTGAAGGACCCAGGGGTCTCCCAAATAACAGGCCACAGAATCACCTAAGTTATTAAGGATTGGGGTGATGTGCTTTGAAAGCTTTGCACACTATCCTCACTAAGCTGTAAAAGATGACTGAAGAACCTCCCAGGCAGGAAGTCAGAAATAGGAACCCAATCAGTAGGGATGACTATGGTACCCCAGCTGGTTCACTTCTGGCATCCTTTGCTTTTTGTTATTTTGGTTTTTCAAGATAGGGTCTCGCTCTAGCCCAGGCTGAACTGGAATTCACTATATAGTCTCAGGGTGGCCTCAAACTCTCAGAAATCCTCCTTACCTCTGCCTCTGGAGTGCAGGAATTAAAGGTGTGCCCCACCAGACCAGGCAATTTATTTTTATTTTTTAGAGATAGAGAATTGTGACAGGGCTTCAGCCACTGCAATTGAACTACAGATGCTTGCGCCACCTAGTGCACGTGCACAGCCTTACTCTTGTATCACCTTTGTACGTTTGGCTTATGTGGGATCTGGAGAGTCCAACATGGGTCCTTAGGCTTCAGAGGCAAGCGCCTTAACCACTAAGCAATCTCTCTAGCCCGAGTTTTTTTTTTTTAAAGAGGATCTTACTATGTAGCACAGAATATCCCTGAACTCTCTATCCTCCTTCCTCAGTCTCCTGAGTACTGGAGTGACAGGTGTGCAACACCACATCTAGCATCTAGCTGATTTAAAACTTTCCCATAATTCTGAACCTGAGGTGCCTGAGACCACTCTTCCTTTACCTGGGAGAGAGTAGTCAGATGATGCTCTTTTGGTCTTAGGGAAAGGGGTGGGGCAGGGGGAAGGTGCTGGGGGTGAGGGGAGACCAGCTTCTGGTCCCAACCCCTACCCTGGCAGACTGTGGTTGGTCTGATTTTAAAGGAAAGGGTGATGGTGGGCATTTTCTGCAGAAAGTAGAAGTGCTGGCGGCCTCAGTTCCAAAGGTGGAGAGGCAGAACGAAGGGTTGACCTGGCGGTGGTGAACAGGGAAGAGGAAAGTTACATGTATTTCAGTCCCAACTGCTCAGACATCAAAAACAGGAGGATGACTTGAACCAGGAGTTCAAGGCCAGACTGGAAAACAGATATCTGCCTCAAAACAAGAGAGGGCAGCTGGACAGATGGCTTAGGGGTTAAGGCACTTGCCTGCAAAGCCAAAGGGCCCAGGTTTGATTCCCCAGGATCCAGCACAAGGTGTCACATGTGTCTGGAGTTCATTTGCAATGGTTAGAGGCCCTGGTACACCCATTCTCTCTCTCCCCCTCCCTCTTTCTCTCTCTCTCTCAAATAAATAAAAATAATTTTTAAATGAGGGGGAGTCACTTTTTTTTTTTTTTTTTTTTTTTTTTTTAATTTTTATTAACATTTTCCATGATTATAAAATATATCCCATGGTAATTCCCTCCCTCCCCACCCCCACACTTTCCCGTTTGAAATTCCATTCTCAATCATATTACCTCCCCATTACAATCATTGTAATTACATATATACAATATCAACCTATTAAGTATCCTCCTCCCTTCCTTTCTCCACCCTTTATGTCTCCTTTTCAACTTACTGGCCTCTGCTACTAAGTATTTTCATTCTCACACAGAAGCCCAGTCATCTGTAGCTAGGATCCCCATATGAGGGAGAACATGTGGCGCTTGGCTTTCTGGGCCTGGGTTACCTGACTTAGTATAATACTTTCCAGGTCCATCCATTTTTCTGCAAATTTCATAACTTCATTTTTCTTTACCGCTGAGTAGAAGGGAGTCACTTTTTTTAAGATTAAAGACTGCTGTATATTTAATTGTCAATGTTTATGTTTTTAAACTGTAATATTGAAACTGTAGGACAAGATACATTTTACAATTAAATAATCCATGCAAGACTAAGAGACCAGATAAACTACTTTCAAAAGTATCTTTAAGTGAATTTGTTCAAAGTTGTAATATTATATACTGTTGTGGTGGTTTGATTTGGGTGTTCCCCATAAACTTGGGTGTTCTGAATGCTAGATTCCCAGCTGATGGAGATTTGGGAATTAATGCCTCCTGGAGGTAGTTTATTGTTGGGGGCGGGCTTATGGGTGCTATAACCAGTTTCCCCTTGCCAGTATTTGGCACACTGTCCTGTTGCTATTGTCCATCTGATGTTGGCCAGGAAGTAATGTCCACCCTCTGCTCATGCCATCATTTTTCCTGCCATCATGGAGCTTTCCCCTCAAGTTTGCCAAAATAAACCTTTTTCTGCCAGCAATGTGAACATGACTGCAACAACTACATGCTAACTAAATAATTTTGGAAATTTTAATTTTCAAGTGAAACCCTTTTAAGATGGAAAGATAAAAAAGAACACATAAAAGTTAGCAAGATATAAAAGAGCAAATCTTGTATGATCCCACATGTGTGGGCAATAATACTCATAAAGCCAGAAACTCCACTAGTACCAGTAAAAGAGGATGGTGGGCTGTGGCTTGAAAGACACCTAATTTCTGTCTGCAATAATCAGACAATCCTGGAAATGGATAGTGCTGATGGTAACACAATACTGTGAATATACTTAATACCCCTAATTAGACATTTTTATTTAAAGCACTTAAATATGGTGTCTGATCAAGGATGCCAATTCATGCCACAAGGCCTGTGTCACCCTGTACCAAAACAGATGACATCACAAGGAAAGAAACTTTTTTAAAAATTAATTAATTAATTAATTAATTTGAGAGTGACAGACACAGAGAGAAAGACAGATAGAGGGAGAGAGAGAATGGGCGCGCCAGGGCTTCCAGCCTCTGCAAACGAACTCCAGACGCGTGCGCCCCCCTTGTGCATCTGGCTAACGTGGGACCTGGGGAACTGAGCCTCGAACTGGGGTCCTTAGGCTTCACAGGCAAGCGCTTAACCACTAAGCCATCTCTCCAGCCCAGAAACTTTTTTAACCAATATGTCTTCTGAACCCAATGCAAATATCCTCTACAAAAATGCCAGCAGATGGAGAGATGGCTTAATGGTTAAGGCACTTGCCTGTGAACCCTAAGAACCCATGTTCAAATCTCCAGGTCCCAAGTAGCCAGATGCATAGTGATGCAAATGCAATGTTGCACATGCACACCAGGGGGCACACGCAGCTAGAGTTCGTTCACAGTAGGCTGAAGGTCCTAGCACACCCATTCTCTCTCTCTCCCTCTCTCTCAAAATAAAAATAATTTAAAAAGATGCCAGCAGAGGGCTGGAGAGATGGTTTAGTGGTTAATGCGCTTGCTTGTGAAGCCTAAGAAGCCATGTTCAAATCTTCAGGTCCCACAAAGTGAGGTGCACAGTGATGCAAGTGCACAATGATGCACATGTGCACCAAGGGGCACACACATATGGAGTTTGTTCACACTAGGCTAACAGTCCTGATGTGCCCATTCTCTCTCTCTCTCTCTCTCTCTCTCTCTCTCTCTCTGTTTCTTTCTCTCTCTCTCTCTCTCTCTCTCAAAATAAAAATTTTAAAAAATGCTAGAGAGATGGCTTACCAGTTAAGGTGCTTGCCTGTGAAGCCTAAGGACCCATGTTAGACTTTTCAGATCCCACATAAGCCAGACGCACAAGGTGATGCAAGCACACAAGGTCGCACATGTGCACAAGATGCCATACACGTCTGGAGTCCAACTACAGTGGCTGGAGGCCCTGGTGCGCCAATTATCATTCCTTCTCTCCCTCCCTCCCTCATTAAAAAAAAAAAAAAAAAAAAGGCTAGTCTGTTGGGCTTGCCTGAAAAAAAAAAATGCCAGAAGACTAAATTCAAAAATATAAAAAGGCTTATACACCATGACCAAATGGATTTATGTCAGGAATCGAGTAGGATTTTTATTCCATCAATGGAAATTTGGCTTAGCATCCAAAAATCAATTAATGTAATATACCATGATAATAGGATAGAAGATCAAAACTCCCACAAGATCATCTCAATAGGTACAAAGAAAAGGCATTGGATGAATCCAAAAGCCCTTTTATAAAAATGCTCAGCAAGCTAGGAATACAAGGAAATTTCTTTGAGAAAGATTTTCTGTGAAAAACCACAATTATACCATACTTGACAATGAAAGGCTGAATACTTTCCCTCCAAGGTCAAGAACAAGATAAAGATGTCTGTCATTGCCATTTCCAATTGCCAAAGCAACTAGACAATAAAGAGAACTCTGAGGCCCCCAGATGGAAAGGATAAAACACTCTCCAGTCATAGATGGCATGACCTTTATAGAGAAAGTCCTAAGAAATTCACATAATCCACCAGGGCTCTTAAGGAAATTCAGCAAAGCAGTAGGATATGAGGTCATATCAAACTCAACTGATCCCTGTGTCAGCAATGGACATGTGAACACGAAACAGACCATTCCATCTACAATGGTATAAGCACTAATAAAACTTATTATTTTATTTTATTTTTTGGTTTTTAGAGGCAAGGTCTCACTCTAGCCCAGGCTGACATGGAATTTGCTATGTAGTCTCAGGGTGGCTTTGAACCCATGGTGATCCTCCTACCCCTGCCTCTTGAGTGCTGGGATTAAAGGCATGTGCCACCATGCCCAGCTATGAATAAAACATTTAACCAGAGAACTAAGTTGTACATTGAAAAATATGAGATATTAATAAAAATTACAGGCCTAAGTAAGTGCAAAGACGCCCATGTTGGGGAGCTTAATATTGTTCAGATGACAATAATCCCCAAATACCTCTTCAGATTTGGTACAATCCCTACCCAACATTCCAGGTGCCTTTCTTGCAGAAACTGGCAAGATGATCATAGCTCTCAGAGGATCACTGTCAGTTTGAGACCAGCTTGGGGCTATACAGTGAGTGCCAGGTCAGCCTGGGTTAGAGTGAGACCTTACCTCAACAAAAAAACAAGCTGGGCATAGTGGCACACACCTTTAATCCCAGCACTCGAGAGGCAGGGGTATTGGATTGCCAGGATTGCCATGAGTTCAAGGCCCCCCTGAGACTATATAGTGAATTCCAGGCCTACCTGGAGCAGAGTGAGAACCTACCTCGAAAAACCAGAAAAAAAAAGGAATGCCGAAAAAGAACAAATGCGGAAGACCCATATTTCCTGACTAAAACATTTAATAAAAGCCACAGTAGCCACGCAGAGAGGTGCTGATAGGAAAATGAGCCCTGGAATGACAGAACTGAGTCTGGAAACAACTCCGTGCTCGTGGTCAGCGAACTTGGATGAGTGTGCCAAGACAGTTCAGTGGGAAGAGAAAGGCTTTTCAATACGGCATTGAATCTAGGTGTTCACAAACAGAAGAATAAAAAAAACAACTCTCTCACACCATGAGAATTGACTCAAAATGGATTATAAACCAAAATGCAAATCCAGAAGCCATAACATTCTCAGAAGAAAAAACAGGAGCAAAGCTTCATGATGTTGGGTTTAGGGTTGGTGTATTAGATATACCACCAAAAACACACAGCAAAAGAGAACCCGAGTTGGCTGGGCTGGGAGATGGCTCAGTGGGTTAAAGAGGCTGCTCTGCAAGCCTGCTGACCAAAGTTCAGATCCCCAGAGCCCATGCGAAGCTGGATGCAGATGTGGTACAAGTGTCTATAACCCCAACACAATTATGGAAATGGGAGATGTGGTGGTCTGATTCAGGTGTCCCCCATAAACTCAGGTATTCTGAATGTTATTCTCCCTAGCTGATGGCAATTGGGAGTTAAAGCTTCTTGGAGGGCTTATGGGTGTTAGTGTCGCGTCCGCCTCGACCAGCAAGGAAGACACAACCACCAGTTCTTCTTACAGCAGTTTATTTAGGCAACTTCAAGCTTCATCTCCCCCGAGCCTCGGGCGGGGATTCCTTATAAGCGCACTCACTTGCGCACTCACTCCGCCCAATAACTCCAGGCCACGCAGCCCCTCCAGACGAGTATCAGAAACCAATGAGCGGCAGAGATGGCAAACTCCTCCAAATATGGACTTGTTTGTCCCAAGCACTGAACTTCCGTCAGGTGCCATCTTTAGGGCTTGGCCAGGGGTACTCTCCCCATAGGCCTTGGCCATGCGGGCCAAGGGGCTCCTCACATGTTAGAGCCAGTTTCCCCATGCCATTGTGTTTGGCACGCTCTGTTGTTGCTTCATGTTGGCTAAGGGGTGACGTCCACCCTCTGCTCATGCTGTCGTTTTCCCTGCCATTGTGGAGCTTCCCCTCAAGTCTATAAGCCAAAATAAACCTTTTCCCCCCACATGCTGCTTTTGGTCAGGTATTTCTACCAGCCATGTGAACCTCACTGCAAAAGTGAAGTGGTACCAAGGAGTGGGGTTGCTGCTAGACACCTGCCTGTGTGGCTTTGGCCTTTTAGAGCTGATTTTCAAGAGGAATGTGGAAGGATTTGAAATCTTGGCCTAAGAGATGCCTTGCAGTGCTGTAAGTACAGCTTGATGGACTATTCTGATCAGAGTTGAAAACCTGAATGCAGTAAGAACTATGGATTGTGAGGTTTGGCTTATGAGCATGAGAAAGAGCTTTGCTTGGACTGGGCTAGCAGTTTGAGTGAGAAGCTTGCTGTTATGCCTGTGTCCTGAGAAGTTGTTCAGGGTTGCTTTGCGTAGAAATGAACTGGTATAGCCGGGCATGGTGGCACACACCTTTAATGTCAGCACTTGGGAGGCAGAGGCAGGAAGATCACTGAGAATTAAAGGCCACCCTGAGACTACAGAGTGAATTCCAGGTCAGTCTGTGCTAGAATGAGACCCTACGTTGAATAACAAAACAAACAAACAACAGCAACAACAAAAAACTGGCGTGAGCAGAGGGATATGGCACATGAAAAAAAAAAAATCTTTGAACTGCTGCCCATTCAGCTGCAATTGAGAGATTACAACCTTTGAGATTAGGCCAGCTGACTTGCACTGGGGCAACAGGAAGAATGTTGACTCTTTTGAAGGGGACTGAGTGCTCAAGGAGTGTCCTGTCCTTCAAAGCCTGCTTTATTTCCCCCTGGATTAACAAACTGGCACCCTACCTGGTATTGTGGAGTATATGAAATTCAGGAAAGAGAGGGTCATTGAGTTTGCAACACGGTCTTGTGTTTTGGAAATGGCCATGGGCAATGTGAAGCAGGTTTGCTGGATGCCTGCATGGAGACCCCATGGGGCCAGGAGGATGAACCATGGGTTGCAGTGGAGACCCAGTGGAGATGCCAGGACCACGAGATGGCTGCCAAAGAGAGCTGCTGGCCCCGATGAAGTTTTCCAGGACTGTGAGTAGCCTAGCTGGAGGGGTGGAATTGGAACTCCAGAGACTTGTTGCTGGTTAGAATGACTGAACTGGCTAGAGTTGTTGGATTTGAAGCTACAGAGTTTGATGTTTGCTCTGGTTATTTTAAATCTTGTATTGGTTGAATATTGCTTTGCTATGCCCTTGCCATCTTTTCCAGTGTGAATGTGTATTCTGTGCCATTATGGGTTTTTTTTTTTGTGGGGGGGAAGGGACTTTTTGGTATTATGGCTCAGTTAAAAGACCTTGGATTATGGTAAGGATGTTTGAACATCATTAAGATTGATGAAAACTATGGGGACGCTGGGTGTGGTGGTGCACACCTTTAATCCCAGCACTCGGGAGGCAGAGGTAGGAGGATCGCCGTGAGCTTGAGGCCACCCTGAGACTACAGAATGAATTCCAGGTCAGCTTGGACTAGAGTGAGACCCTACCTCCAAAAACCAAAAAAAAAAAAAAAAAAAGACAAAAAAACACACCACCAACAACAAAAAAACTATGGGGACTCTTCAAGTTTCACTTAATGCATTATATTTTATATCATGTATGGATATCAGTTGTTGAGGACCGGGGTGGAATGTGGTGGTTTGATTCTGGTGTCCCCCATAAACTTAGGTATTATGAATGCTGGTCTCCCCAGCTGATGGCAATTGGAGCTTGAAGCCTCCTGGAGACAGTGTATTGTTGGGGGCAGGCTTATGGGTGTTATAGCCAGTTCCCCATGCCAGTGTTTGGCACATTCTCCTGCCCCTACTGTCCACCTGATGTTGGCCACGGGGTGATGTCCACTCTCTGCTCATGCTGTCATTTTCCTCCTGCCACTGTGGAGCTTCCCCTCAAGTCTATAAGCCAAAATAAACCTTTTTCTCCCCACAGGCTGCTCTTGGTCAGGTGATTTCTACCAGCAGTGCGAACCTGACTTGACAGGAGGTGAAAGAAGAACTCCAAATGCTCATGGGCCTGCTCACCTGGCCTTCCCAGCATCAAAACAAGCGCGACCTTGTCTCTAGGAGGAAGGAGAGGATCAGCACCCTTGGGTTGTCCTTTGGCCTCTATATACATGTGAAATGAAAAGAAAACCTAAACTATGCTACATCAAAATTCATCATTTCTAAGGCAAGCTTGGTGGAGCATGCCTGCAACTCCAGCACTGTGAAGATAGGCAGGATGGCCTCGGCTACATAGTGAGTTCCAGGTAGATACGGTCTCAAGAAAGAAACAAAACAAAACCAAAGAAAATGAGAACTCTGTGCATCAGGGACTAGAGTCCAGAGTGAAAGGGCAACGCTGGGAGAGAAGGCAAATCACAGGGCTGATGAGGTGGTCACAGCCACTGTTTATAAGCAGTGGGCTAGAAAGACCGCTTCCCGGGTAGAGGCACTTGCATATCCTGATGGCTCGGGTTTAATTCCTCGGCACATGCATAAAACCAGACACACAAAGTGGCGCATGTGTCTGGAGTTTGTTTGCAGTGGCAGAAGGCCCTGTCACATGTATACACACACTCTTAAATAAAAATACTAAAAATAGCCAGGCATGGTGGTGCACACTTTTAATCCCAGCACTTGGGAGGCAGAAGTAGGAGGATCACCATGAGTTCGAGGCTACCCTGAGACTGCATAGTGAATTCCCGGTCAGCCTGAGTTAGAGTGAAACCTTCAAAAAGCAAAACAAAACAAAACAAAACAAAAAAACAAAAAAAAAAACAACTAAAAATATTTTTTTCTACACTATGTGTAAGACCCTGAGGTCAATCTCTAGTTCCACACAAAAGGATAAATAATGTGTTAAATAATGTGTGATTCCTGTTGTGTGAGGTAGGTAGAGTGTGAAAATTCACTGAGGCAGGAAACAGAACAGAGATTTCCAGAGCTGGAGCAGGTGTCTAACAGGTAGGATTTTAGTTTGGGAAGATGGAGTTTGTGGATGCTTGGTGGTGAGAGCTGCACAACACAGTGAAGATGCTTAATTCCCTATTTAGATGGCAAGTTTATGTTACATGTATTATACTGTAATTTTGAAATAGGGTCTCATTCTGTAGCCCAGGTTGTCCTGAACTCACTCTGTAGACCAGGCTGAACTTGAACTCATGACAATAGACAGTCTATTGTCCCTCAGTCTCCTGTTTGCTAGAATTTGTAACAGATGTGAGCTACTGTGTCCAGCTCTATACTACAAGTTATTTAAATAAAGTATAGGAAGCTGTGAGTGATGGCACCCACCTGTAATACCGGCACTTGGGAGGCAGAGTTAGGAGAATCACTGTGAATTTGAGGCCAGCCTGGGTCTACAGAGTGAGTTCCAGGTCAGCTTGGGCTAGAGTGAAACCCTACCTTGAAAGGAAAATTATAGGAGATATGGATCAATGGCCTAAAATAAAATCTGAGACTGTAAAACCCTTGTGAACACAGGTGAAAGTGTGACCATGAATTAGACAGCATCTTACAGATGACACCTGAAGCCTGAGCAGTAAGGATGCACTGGGCCTTAATGGAGTTGAAAACTGGTTTTTTGTTTGTTTGTTTGTTTGTTTTGTTTTGTTTTTTGGTAATGTTTTTATTTATTTGGGGGGAGAGAGAACAAATGGGTGCACCAGGGCCTCCTGCCACGGAAAACAAACTCCAGACACACGCACCACTTTGTGCATCTGGCTTTGCAATGGGCACTGAGGAATCAAACCCGGGTCTTCAGGGTTTGCACACAAGCACCTTTAACTTCTGAGCCATCTCTCCAGCCTGAAAACTTTTTTTTTAAGGAAACCATTTAAAAAGTCAAAAGGCAGCTGAACATGGTTATGCACACCTATAATTTCAGCATCTGGGAGGCTGAGTCAGGAAGATTGTAGAGGTAGAGGCCAGCCTGGGTTACAAAGCGAGACCCTGTCAGAGAAAGGAAGGGATAGAGAGAAAGAGGGATTAAAAGAGAGGAAGAAAGCAGGAACTCTGGGCTATCACCGTGTCAGGACTTTGTCCTTGGTGGCCTTTTCATGTAGGACAGTGCCTGTCACAGTGCCGATGACGGGCTGATAATGACTAGCTGTGTTTATGCAACCCTCTCTGCCTTCACACATGACAGCATACTTAATCCTTGCAACAATCCTAAAAGATTACAACTGAGACTTGACTTGAGCAGTAAAGATAAGTGTCTGGGGCAGTACTTGAGCTGCAGTCAGCTTCCAGAGCCTTGCTGAGCGGTCTGTGGGCTGGTCTACTGTCTAGCACCCAATCTCTGTTTCATGTTTCCCTAACTCCTCCAGCATCACACCCTCGCACTGAGAGAGAACCACCTGCTTGCTGGGGACGCAAGCTGCAAGCTCACCTTTAACAAAACATGTGAGTCTATGGGGCCATTCCTTCAAACTTTCACATTCAAACTACCACATTCTATCCCTGGTCCCCATAGACTCATAACCATTCACAGTGCAAATTGCATTTGGCTCAACTTTAAAGGTCCCCATAATACTTATCAACTTTAAGATTGTTCCAAAGCCTCACAAGAGATTTAAGACTGTCTCATAACCGTAAGTCCTGTAAAATCAAAACAAGTTACATACTTCCAATGCATAATGGCACAAGGTAACGTTTCCATTGGAATAATGCATGGCAAGGAGAGACCGGACCAATACAAAGGAATAAACGTCAGGTAAACATCAACTACCTGCAGTTCAAGTCCAACATCCACAACCAGTGATGAAATCTCTGGATTTCTGATTCCACCCCTCCAGCTGGGCTGGTCACAGCTCAGGGAAACACCCCGAGCCATCAGTGCTCCAGGGTACTCCTGTCTACTCCTGGTATGTCCAGACAACTTTGAGTCCACACTGCAAACCACAATCCATCTTCACAGCTCAATACAATGGCCTTACTGGGTCACCGTACAGGGACCTGTCCCTGCTTCCCATTCCACCTCTCAGCAGTGGCTTCTGGAACTGTGTTGCACATCAGTGATCCTTCCACGTGCTTTTCTCATGCTTCTAAAACCAACACCAGGCGTACAGTGACACAACCAATTTTGCAAATACAGTGGGGGATAAGTCTTGACCTTGAAGAGCAGTATATGCCTTCAAAATTCTTCCTTCAACTCTCCTTACAAAAGAGTCTAGATTCCTACTAACTGATGCTTTCCTGAGTGGATTTTACTCTCAGGATCTTTTCCACTGTTTCAATTCAAAACAGTTGATCCACCCTTAGTGGTGGTATTCAACAATTGCAGCTTCAGAAACCTGAAACCAGCCTTTGTGCTGGTAACTTTAATCTCGTTTAATTTTTCTCCCCTGTAATAAGCTGTACATCTTTTTAATCTTTTTTAAAAAAATTTTTATTTATTTGCACATAGAGCTAGATAGGCAAAAGGCACATTAGGGCCTCCTGCTAACAAAGGAACTCCAGATGCATCTGACTTTACATGGGAACTGGGGAATCAAATCCTGGATGTTAGGCTTCACAAGCAAGTGCCTTACCACTGAGAAATATCTTCAGCCCCCATCTTTCTGTTCGATATCTTTTGCCAAGCGCACTAGTCCTTTACTTTGAAATTCAACCTTGATCAAACTCTGTGGGCATGGGCAGAAGGACACAACCAACCTTTAAGCCAGTAGCTCAGTTCCAATAAAGTTTTCTGCTTCTCATTTGAAAGTTCATAAGCCCAGCGTTCACAGTCTACAATTATCTGTGCACTTAGCATTTTCAAACTCTCACCTCAGTAGCCCATCTTCTGCTTTCCACTTCTCCAATCCAAAGTGCAAAGTCCTTATACATTTCTCCAGCACAGAAGTTCCAGACCCAAATCCACATGGTCAGATTCATCATACCAATAACCTATTTCTCTGGTACCAAATTACTCTTGCAGTCAGTTTCAAAATTCCTGGACAAACACCTGGCCAAAAACAACTTATAGGAGGAAAGGGTTCATTTTTGGTTTACAAATTCCAGGGGAAACATCAATGATGGAAGAAGTTGGCTCATTTCCACAGACCCAAGCAGAGATACATCATCAAACAGCGAGAAAACACCAAAAAGCATGAACAGTCAGAGCTCTGATGTATGATCCACACACCTTAGGGCTGGACTCAAGATGAACCTCCAGTGACATGCCCCCTGTAGCAGGGGTCTGCCTGTTAGATGCTCAAGTTGCAAGCTCAATTTTTTTGTTATTTGGTTGTTTGAGGTAGGATCTTGCTCTAGTCCAGGCTAACCTGGGATTCATGATGTAGTCTCAGGCTGGCCTCAAACTCATGGCAATCCTCCTACCTCTGCCTCTCGAGTGCTGGGATTAAAGGCATGTGACACCACACCTGGCTAAAGCAAGCTCAATTAATATTTTTTATTTGCAAGCAAAAGAAAGATAGAAGAGAGAGAGAGGGAAAATGGGCACACCAGGGCCTCCAGCCATTACAAACAAACTCCAGATGCATGCATCACTGTGCATCTGGCTTTATCTGGGTACTGAGAAATCAAACTCAGGTCCTTAGATTTTGCAAGCAAATGCCGTAGCCACTGAACCATCTCTCCAGCCTGCAAGCTCCATTTCAGTAAAACATCCAAGTCTATAGGGTCATACATTCAAACTGCCACACATGGGTTCGGGAAATGGTTTAGTAAAGTGATTGCCACACAAGCATGAGTACCCAAGTTCAGATCCTCAGCACCCATGTAATAGCCAAGAGTGTGGGTGCACGCCTAGGATCCTACCACTGGAGGATCCCTGGGGCCCACTGGCTAGCTGGACTCACTGAGCTCCAAGTTCCGTGAGAGACGCTGCCTCCAGGAACAAAGGGAATGCTGCTGAAGGAGACGCTGACACCAACCACTTTCTTCCTGTTTCTCACCACGACCCCATGAACCTGCGTACTTATTAAGAGCTGTTGCTTCATTCTCAGTAGCTTAACCTGCTGCTGGAAACCATGACAGTGTTAAAAATGAACTGTCGCTGAGACAGTCTAATTACGTCCTGAGGGACAGCCCAAGCTAGTCAGTGTGTCTTTTCTCCTCCTCCTCACCTGCCCCTAGGGAGTAGACTGCTCTAATCACTTTTGAAGAAAGCAAGGTGCATTACTGGTTTTTTAGTTCCCTGGGGCCTTAGGGGTAAGAGGGAGTGGCAGGAAGGGGTGCCAGGGGAGTGGCTGGTGGTCTTTGATAGGAGAGGCACCAAGACCTGACTGGTTGTCCTCTTATATCATGGAGTAGGGGGCCATGTGACACAGGCCCATTCCAGCACCTGGCTGTAGACGCTGACATTTCAATTCAGAAGGAAGAGGCTGAGGCTGGAGCAGCCACATCAGAAAAGCTTGGTCTGTGGTTGGCCAGGACCCTTTTCTACTGGGAACGCCAGATTTTGCACCACAGCAGTGGCCACGTTTTAACTCTGAGCTCAGTTAGGAAAGAGCTCGGAGGATCCCTGAGGGCTTGCTGGTTTGCCAGCCTGACAGCCCTGGTTCAGGTCCAGTCGATGTTAGAGCTTCCTTCGCACGCTGGCACAAAACTTGAGACCAAAGGCAGCTGGTGGGGGAGAAGAAAAGCTCTGCCATGACGGGAAAAGGATGGCCAAGCAGAGGTGGTGATACAGAAATTCTGGGGTTCCTTGTACACCACTAATTTGGGATGTTCTTGGAGTTTTGTCTTATGAATTTGAAGACTAAAATCCACTCAAATGCCAGAAAAGAAGGTTCAGAAAGATGTCATTTAGGAGGGGGAAGAGAAGGGATCTTAAGTCCAGAATGTAAGGGAAGGAAGCAAGAATGCAGTTCTTGTCCAGGAAGGGGTTCCAGAAACTCCCTAAGAGAAGAAGACAGAGCTTTGTGCCCAAGGAGACAAGAGGGGATTTGGGAGCCCCACCTCGAGGCTCAGGTTGCGGAATTTTTTTTAATGAATTTTTTTTTAAGGCAGGCCTAACAGACTGCCTTTTAAAAAATGTGTGTGTGAGCCAGGCGTGGTGGCGCATGTCTTTAATCCCAGCACTCGGGAGGCAGAGGTAGGAGAATCGCCATGAGTTCAAGGCCACCCTGAGAATACAGAGTGAATTCCAGGTCAGCCTGGACTAGAGTGAAACCCTACCTCAAAAAACCAAAAAGAAAAATGTGTGTGGTGGGTGGGGGGGAAGGAATTGAATTGGCGTGCCAGGGTCTCTAGCCACTACAGTCAAACTAGACACGGGCTCCTCCTTGTGCACATATGCGGCCTTGCGTGCTGGCGTCACTGTGCATCTGGCTTACGTGGGACCTGGCGAGTTGAACATGAGTCCTTAGGCTTTGCAGGCAAGCACCTTAACTGCTAAGCCATCTCTCTAAGCCAGGTTGTGAATTATTATTATTATTTTTTTTTTTGGTTTTTCGAGGTGGGGGTCTCAATCTAGCCCAGGCTGACCTGGAATTCACCATGTAGTCTCAGGGTGGCCTTGAACTCTCAGTGATCCTCCTACCTCTGCCTCTTGAGTGCTGGGATTAAAGGTGTACCACCACACCTGGCTCAGGTTGTGGATTTTTTATGAGCCTATGGATAGGCAGCTGGTGTAGCCAATCTAGTCCAGTCCAGCCCAGTCCTGGCTACAGATGTCTGCAGTCATGAGCTCGTCTTGCAAATCTCAACAGTCTAGGAAGAGAGTGAAGGACTCCCTAAGGGGGCCAGACCTAAGGAAAGACCAGATCCCTCTGATATTCCTAACCTATAATGAAGTGTTTCCCCCACAAGCCCAAGGATGGTTCCTGCACTTAGCCAAAAGAAAGTTACTCACTTTGGGGTCTGTCACTCCTAAGCTGCCAAGCCAATTTCTGTCTCCCACTAGTTGGACATCACAATCTTGCCACAGCAGGTGGAGGACAGCAAGAAAAGAAGCTGAACTCTGGCAATAATGTCCTAAAGGCTGCCCCCAGCCATGTACCTCCGCCAACAGAGACCTGCCTCCTCCCAGATTGCTACCAACTGGGGACCAAGCATTCAAATACAGGAGTTGTGGAGCTGGCTTCCTTTGACCGTGTTGTGGGCATGGAGCTGGCACTGTTCTGTTCTTGTTACATTGCCATTCTTTCACCCTTTAAAAAGCACCCCCCCCCAAATACTAAGCCAGGCATGGTGGCTCATACCTTTAATCCCAGAATTTGGGAGGCAGAGGTAGGAGGATCATTGTGAGTTCAAATTTAGATAGTAAGCTCCAGGTAAGCCTGGGCTAGAATGAGATCCTGTTTGGGAAAAAATAAATAAATAACAAGAAGAGTTCCCAGAGGACTCATTTTGCCTTATGAGGTGCCAAAGGGAGTAAGGGGGCAGCCAGGCGGGGCTGCAGCCACTGAAAGCTGGTGTCACAAGAACCCCCATAGTTGAGCCTCCAGGCAGGATGAATCCAGATCAATCGTTTCCCTCTTGTCGCTCCTAAGAGCAAAGAGACGTGAGTTCAGCCTTTAATTCTGCTGGACTGTTACACGCTTTCAGTTACGAGGGAATCTTTGGACATGAATTGGACCCAAAGAATGTAATGACGCTTTCTATTCAAACCGGAAAAAATAAATACAGGTGTTTACAGTGACATCTGATTCAACCCACTGCAGGGGGAAGACACAGGAGGAAAAGGAGAGCCACTGAGAAAGACACTCAACATTGACCTCTGGCCTCCACATCCATCCACACACACACGCACGGACCTCCACACACAAGCGCGCACACACGCCTGCACATCCACGCAAATACAAGCATGCGCACACATATACGTGTGCACATACACACAAGTGTGCACACACATGCAAAAGCAAGGAAGCAAACAAGCCTGCCCAGTGCAGCTTCTGACAGCCACGGGTCCCGCTGGCTGCCCTCCCGGTCCTCCCCCATGAGCATGCCATGTGCCTCCTGCCTCTACACTTCTGCTTGCCGTTAGCCATTCCTGAGGGACCCTGCCTAGCCATCTAGTCATCACTGTGGAAATCAAAATGCCAGTGCCCAAACACCGCCTATGAGAACGGCCAAAACTCAGTGACAACATCAAATGTCAGAGAAGACACAGAGCTCAGGACTTCGCGTTCATTAGTGCCGTGTGGAATGGCCACTTTGGAAGATGGCTTGTCCGTTTCTTACAAACATACTCTTATCCAGCAGTCTCTTTGGCGTTTACCCAAAGGAATGAAAGACTCATGTCCACACAAAACCTGCACATGGATGTTTGTCATGATTTTATTCACAATTGCCAAAGTGCAAGGCACCCATAGCGCCTTCAGTTGGTGACTGGACTGTGCGTGCCATGGGATACTGTTCAGTGTGTACAGGAATAAACTGTCAAGCAAAGAAAAGACATTTAAATAAATGCATGTGGATAAGAGGAAGAAGCCAGTGTACGATTCTATGGCATGACATCTTGGGAAAGGGGAAACTATGAAGACAATGAAAGAATCAGTGGTTCCCAGAGACTGGGGTAGGAGGGCAGTGACATTGCTCTGTGTGACACTGTAATAGTGGACACATGTCCTTATACGTATTGTCAAAAGCCAGACTATGCCACAGAAAGGTGAGCCTTACTCTAACCTGTGGACTACAGCTGATAACGCAGTGCTGCTGGGACCACCCACCCCAGCAGGCGTCCGCCATGCTGCTCAAGAGGGCCGTGAGGGGAGGATGGGCATGGGTGGAGATAGTGGGCACGGGAACCCAGAACTTTCTGCCAGTTTTTCTGTGAAGCGTACAGAATTCCAAGCATGAAGACCTGAAGACGGAGTCCCAGAAACCACTGGAAGTGGGCGTGACCATCTCCTCAGGCCCTCCCCCACTTCTTTCCTTACGTCTAGGTTAGCTTGTGCTGTTGGCACAGCTTTGTAGTTCCTTTCCTTTTTTAAATTTTATTTTTATTTATTTATTTGAGAGATGGAAAGAGGCAGATAGAGAGAGAGAAAGAGAATGGGTGTTCCGGGGCCTCCAGCCAATGCAAACCACTCCAGATGCCTGCATCCTCTTGTGCACGTGGCTTATGTGGGTCCTGGGGAGTCGAACCTGGGTCCTTTGGCTTTTCAGGCAAGTGCCTTAACAACTAAGCCATCTCTGCAGCCATTCCTTTTACTTTTAAACAAAATTTCGTTTGTTTTAGAGAGAAAGAGAGAGAGAGAGAGAGAGAGAGAGAGAGAGTGAGAGAGAGAGAGAATGGGCACGCCAAGGCCTCCAGCCACTGCAAATGAACTCCAGACATGTGCAACCCCCTGTGCATCTGGCTAACGTGGGTCCTGGGGAATTGAGCCTCGAACCAGGGTTCTTTTTTTTTTTAATTATTTATTTATTTATTTGAGAGCGATAGACACAGAGAGAAAGACAGATAGAGGGAGAGAGACAGAATGGGCGCGCCAGGGCTTCCAGCCTCTGCAAACGAACTCCAGACGCGTGCGCCCCCTTGTGCATCTGGCTAACGTGGGACCTGGAGAACCGAGCCTTGAACCGGGGTCCTTAGGCTTCACAGGCAAGCGCTTAACCGCTAAGCCATCTCTCCAGCCCGAACCAGGGTTCTTAAGCTTCACCGGCAAGTGTTTAACGTCTAAACCATCTCTCCAGCCCCCGCCTTTACTTTTTACCAAAAGCTCGTCAATTCTTCGAGCTAATGTCATGATGATCTTGAGTAGACACCTGGTGGGTGCGTGACTGAGGCCCCTCTGGCGCCTGGGCTCAGTGAGTTCTTTGCTGACAACCCTGGGGTGCACATGGGAAGATGAGGAGAGGGGTGAGGAGTGGCGTATGTCCCAAATCCTGCCAAATGGCCCAACCACTGCAACCCTAGCAATCTTCCTCGAGAGCTGGCACGCGGTAGGACACCATGCCCGCCCCCCCTGCCCTCCCCCCCCCCCCCCGCCTGGCTTTATTGGTCTTGCTGCACAGCCCTGTCTGCGATGGGCCGGTTAATGCAGGGCTTGCCTCCTGAGCTGGCCACTAGCTCTTCCCCCTTTCTCTGGCTGGGGGTACATGAGCAGGGTGTGACCATGTGGCATGACCTTGGGTCCTGCCTTGTCTCAGGTTGAGGGGTGTCGGTTTCTGAGGGCTCCCTGTCTCACAGCGGCTCTGGCACATACTTAACCCATTTACAAAATGTGCAATGTTTACTCCGCACAGCCGAGCAGGTCCCGGGGGGCTATTTTCATCCATTGTGTAAATCCTCGCTTAGAGAAGTTTAGCACACACAGATTATGCACTCAGCCAGCTGAAGTGAGTCTTTGTTGCCATTGCAGTCAGTGGTGAGAATCACACACGCCACTTTGTAGAGGAAATTATTTTTTCACCTGGTAGATCACAATAGCTCTCCAGAGTCATTAAGGCCTCCCCGGTCCATCCAGCGCTCGGGGAAGGAGGACGGGCAGGAAAGGGAGCGGAAGTGAGAAGGGGAGCATTCCACAAAAGCCAGCAGGATGAAAATTGGCAGGCAGTTTACTGGAACGCCAATCCTTACTTAACTATGTCTGCACCTAATGGGCTTGTGAATACCAGTGAGCTTGTTCCTGAGTCTCCGCTGACCACCTTCTGGCTGGCTGGCGTCCAGCCGCTCTCTTCCTCCGCAAAGCTTTGCACTGCGCTGCGGGACAGAAGGAGGGCGGTCAGCACTGGCCGTGAATGCCAACTGACCTGCAGCCTGCTCCCACTCTCCTCCGAGGTTTAACTTGAGACCACTCCTCCCTGCTCCCCTCTCCTGAGTGCCGATGATGGTGACGACCATGACAGTGGTCTTTGATGATGGTGGCAGCAAACACCCACTTTGAAACACTTTAATCCTTTACTCATGTCCACCAACTTAGTACCAGCGTGCCAAGGGAATCCAGTTACCATCATTATGTAAACCAGGAAGGTGGACTGAGTGGTCCACGCTGTCCCCAAGGTTAGTCAGAAGCAGAGCCAGAATCTAGAATTGGCCATGGGCCTCAAGAGTCTAGCCTGGTACCCTGAAGATGAGGGCACTGTTCTGTCCAGAAGAAAATGATCCACACTCGTCTGACCTATGGTTTGAATGAGTGAGTTTACGGGATCACAGTGAAGGAAACGGCAGTGAACAGCTGAGGAACGATGATTGTCCTGCTGGACATGCACGACCTCCAGCAGAAATGACGGGTAGTCCGCTGAAGGGTGCAAGCGGCGGATGACAAGTGTGTCATAAATAGCAAAATGTCACCTTCAGGCATTCCAGCACATCCAGGAGAAACGACTGGGGAGGGCCTCTACAAAGTCAGCTGGAGCCAGGCGTGGTGGCGCACGCCTTTAATCCCAGCACTAGGGAGGCAGAGGTAGGAGGATTGCTGTGAGTTCAAGGCCACCCTGAGACTAGAGAGTGAATTCCAGGTCAGCCTGGGCTAGAGTGAGACCCTACCTTGAAAAAGCAAAAATAAAAAAATAAAAAGTCAGCTGGAAGCCGGGCGTGGTGGCACATGCCTTTAAGCCCAGCCCTGGGGAGGCAGAGGTAGGAGAATTGCTCTGACTTTGAGGCCAGTCTGGGACCACATAGTGAATTCCAGGTCAGCCTGAGCTAGAGGGAGACCAAAGGAAAAGAAAAAGCCAGCTGGACTACCAGTGGTGGTGGCGGGGGGGGGGGGGGGGGGGGGGCGGTTCCCCAGACAGAAGTCTCCTGGTGTGAGGCTTCCCGCTAGCTACTACCACGGGCATGCTACAACATGGGATAAACCGCAGTGACCCTGCTCAACGCTGAAGATTCGGCGGAGGGGCTGGACAGTCTGGGAAATGGCTTACCCCTGGCTGTCCTCAGAGCTTGATGTTTTCAACCCCTGGGCTGTAAACATGCCTGTGTCTCGGGGAATGACTTACCCTATTCCCAGAGTCAGCTCTCGGCAAGCTGAAACCGCTCATGACAATTTACCAATGCAACTTGCATTATGGGGCCTGTCCAGAGATCGTGGCAATTTGTTGGGCACCTGTAACCCCACTGGGAATCTTTGCTTCCGCTCCACTGATAAATATCTCTGTACGTTGGAGCTAAGCCACCTCCCTCGCCGCCGCGTGTACATTGTGAGTGCTCAGTTAGCTCTGATCGCTTGGCAGAGACTCTGCTTTCATTTCACAGTGACAGGCCTGTCTTTGGGTCCCCTCAGCTTAATGGAAACATCGTGGTCTCATCTCAGGTGCTTGCGGAGTATTGGAAATTTGGAGATACTTCACTGGGAGGAACAAGAAAGAGACATGTTTCCAAGGGAAGGGGTTTGGCTGGGTGGGTATGGAGAAGCTCGGGCAGGGAGCTCTGGGATGGGCATGTGGCAAGATCCTGTTTCCCAGAGTTTGGGATGGAAGCTGAGGGCCTGGCAGGACCAACGCTGACCCTGGTCCTGGGTCATCTTCCAGGGGACATTGGCCAGACTTCTTGGCAGGCCTCAGCAACGTGGTCCAGGTAGAGTGGCTGGAAGAAGGGAAGAAGCCACTCACACCCACAGGCTGATAGGAACATGCTGCGTCGATTACACCCAGAAACGCTTTGACGTGTCTGACTTTGGGCAGGACACAGATAACTAATACTGAATGTTGCTGGATTTAGGAAGGTAGAGATGGGGTCCTGACCTCTGCCCTTTGATTGGCTGCAGGAGGCAGCCTAGGCACAGAGCATGTATGGATGAATGAAAGCACGAACTACGGAACGCATGTGTGTATGTGTGTGTGAGTGAGTGGTCAGGCGCGTGGAGTTAGAGGTCCCGGCAGCCCCATCCCAGCAGCCCCAGGGCCGGCAGGCATTCTGTAGAGGAGTGAGAGCTCCCGAACGCAGTGCAGCGGTCGGTTGCCTAAAGCAGAGCAGGAAGTCTGGGAGAGACATGAGCTGCCTGCCTCAACACTGGGAGGGCTCTTCGCAAACCATAGGTGGTTCGTAGGCAGAAGATGAAACCAGTATGATGGGTAAATCCGACTGCAACCTTGATTGACTTGAGAAATGTCTAGGAGATTAGCCACACCTCGGAGTGTCTGTGAGGGCATTTCCAGAGATAATTAGACCATGAGGGCTCTGCTCATGTACTGATGTGTTCCAGATTTGAATAGACTATCAGGAGGGAGTGGGATTGCTTAGAGAAAGCAGATCCTCGGCGCTGTCTTGCTCTGGACCTTCCTGTTGCTGCTCCACTTAGCTTCCTGTCTGCCATGAGGGAGGGAACACCTCCTCCTCCACAAGCCCCCACCACCATATATAAGTTTTTTTTAAAGGCAGGACCTCGCTCTGGCCCATGCTGACCTGGAATTCACTATGCAGTCTCAGGGTAGCCTTGAGCTCATGGCGATCCTCCTACCTCTGCCTACTGATTGCTGAAATTAAAGGTGTGGGCTACCATGCCCAGCTTCTGAGAATTCCTATATAATTGTCTAATATTTATTTTTATTTATTTATTAGAGACAGAGAGAGGGAGAGAAAGAGTGGGCATGCCAGGGCCTCTAGCCACTGCAAACAAACTCCAGATGCATGTGCCACCATTGTGCATCTGGCTTATGTGGGACCCGGAGAATCAAACCTGGGTCTTTAGGCTTCACAGGCAAGCACCTTAACTGCTAAGCCATCTCTCCAGCTCAAATTCCCATTTTTTTCTTAAAGCAGAAAATGAATCAAGACCTCAGTCTAGGTATGAAAGATGTTTTGTGTCCTGGTTTGATTTATCAGTGTCTATAACTTTTTTAACCAGCCAGGATTGGGCTGTGTCCATCCTCAAAAGTTACTCAAGACCCTGCAATTTTCCTGAACTCCTTTTAGAGTCCACATGTGCACTAGTCAGCTTTCATTACCATAGCGAAATACCCAAGGCAGGCTAACTTATGAATCAGAGTGACCTGTTGAACTCACAGTTTTGGAGTCTAGAAATCCGGACAACATGGTGCGGGCTGTGGTGAGGACTGCCCCTTGGCTGCACCATCCACTGAGTGATGACAAGGCAGGAGTGTGTGCCAAAGGAAGCTGTCACCTCTCGAACAAAAAACGGAAGAGGCTGGGCAGGGTCAGGCTTCCATGAGAGCTGACCAGGGTCCCTCGCACCTTTGGGACTCATTCCTTCACTCTTTGCAGGATCCCTTGCCAATGCCACCATGCCAGAAGCATTCCTCCTTTTTAAAATTTTTTTAAATTGCTAATTTTTTTTGAGAAAAAGAGAGAGAGAGAAAGGGGCAGAGAGGGGACAGGTGTTCCAGGGCCTTCATTCAGCTGCAAATGAACTCAAGAGGCATGTGCGCCCCCTGGTGCACATGCACAACATTGTGCACTTTGAGTCCATGTGTCTGGCTACATGGGATCTGGAGATTCGAACATGAGTTCTTAGGCTTTGCAGGCAAGCGCCTTAACTGCTAAGCCATCTCTCCAGCCCAAGCCTTCCTTCTTAAATAGTAGCCCTCTCCCCTGGTCCCACCACTTCTCCCTCTAGCAGGCTTCCCCACTTCATGCTTCATTGATGGTTCTTGGACTGTAGGCTCCATCAGGGTAGCACATTTACTTAGATACCAGGTTGGAGGGAGTGGAACAGTCCTTGGCATGTGAAAGCGTGAGTACTGGCTCATGAATGAGTAAATGCATGAGTGAGGAATGAATACGTCTTGTTCTGAGCAGTGCTCAGCTCAGTCTGATGCTGTGCTTCTGGTATTGTATCTCATTCTCTTCTTAAAATAAAACTCACTGTTTTGGATTGGAGAAATGGCTTAGCAGTTAAGGCACTTGCCTGTGAAGCCTAGGGACCCAGGTTCAATTCCCCAGTACCCACGTAAGCCAGATTCACCAGGTGTTGCATGCGTCTGGAGTTCATTTGCAGTTGCAGTAGCCAGAGGTCCTAATGTGCCCATTCTCTCTCTCTCTTTCTTTCTGTTGAAGTCAGGTTCACATTGCTGGCAGAAAACACCCAACCAAGAGCAGCTTGTGGGAGAAAAGGGTTTATTTTGGCTTATAGGCTCAAGGGGAAGCTCCATGATGGCAGGGAAAATGATGGCATAAGCAGAGGATGGACATCACCTCCTGGCCAACATCAAAAGGACAATAGCAACAGGCAAGTGTGTCAAACACTGGCAAGGGCAAGCTGGTTATAACACCTATAAGCTCACTCCCAACAATACACTCCCTCCAGGAGGCTTTAATTCCCAAATTGCCATCAGCTGGGGACCTAGCATTCAGAAAACCTAAGTTTATGGGGGACACCTGAATCAAACCACCACGTACTCTCTCTTTCTCAAATAAATAAATAAATAAAATCATTATTTTGACCATTTCAAGTGCACCGTTCAGTGTTTGTGTAACCCTTGCCACCATCCACCTCTAGAATCATTTCCTCTCCCCACACTGAAACCTACACCCAGCAAACACCAACTCCCCACAGTTCCCCTCTCAGCCCTGGCAAGTCTCAATGCCACTATGCCTCCATTTTACTACTTTAAGAGCTTTGTTTGTGTTGCTTTTGGTGCGTAGGTGTGTTTGGATATGGCAGTGGTGGCATGCCTGAGCCACAGCGCATGAGTGGAGGTCAGAGGACAGCTTTCAGGTGTTGATTCCACCTTCCACCTCATGTGAGGCAGGACCCCTTTTTAAAAACGACTTATTGACAACTTCCATAAATATCGACAATAAACCATGATCACAATTTGCTCCCACCACCCTCTCTTCTCCCCCACCTAGTCCCCCCTCCACTGAAGCTATTTTTCTTTCCAAGGAGTCTTTCTTCTACTTTGATGCTATCATTTTTCTCTCCTATTTTGCAGGTGTGATGTAGATAGCATCAGCCACAGTGAGGTCATGGATATCAAGGCCACTTTGTATCTGGAAGACAGTATTGTAAGAATTCTTCCCCTTCCTTTGGCTTTTGGCTCTCCATTCTTTCCACCACCTCTTCCACAGTGGTCCCTGAGCCTTGCAGGGTGTGCTAGAGTTGTCTCAGTGCTGAACGCTCCACTGTCACTTCTCAGAACTATAATGAGTCTTGAGTCACCCCGTGGTCACCGGGAGACAGGTTCTCCTGTTCACCACTCCATTCACCAGGCTGGCCGGCCTGTGGGTGTCCAGTGGTTTCATCTGTCTGCTTCCCTCTCCCTCATAGGCATGCTGGGATTGCAAACACCCTCTACAGCATCCAGCTTCTTTGTGGGTGCTTGAGATCTAAGTTCAGGCCCTCAGACTTGTGTGGCAAGTGTTTGATTCACTCAGCCATCTCCCAGCCCCTAGTTTGATTTCAGTGTGGTGCTGAGAATTGATTCCAAGGCTCATACATTCTGGGTAAATGCTATGCCACTGAGCTATACCCTAGATTTCTGTACCTTATGTACGTAAAAATCATGTAATGTTGGTCCTTGTGTGGCCACCCATTGTAAAGCATGTGTCATAATTTGCTTCCTTTTTAAGGTTGAATAATATCCCGTTGTTTAGACAGCCCAGTTTGTTCAGTCAGTCACCTGAGTTGGATACTGGACTACTTACATCTTTTGGCCATTATGATTAATACTGCTCGGAACATGGACATGTGTGTGAGTCCCTAATTCTATTGGTTATATGCCCAGAAGTAGAGTTGTTGGATTGCATAGTAATTATGTCTGTTTATTTATTTATTTATTGAGGAATGCCTATTCTTTCCTTCTCAGTAAGATGCTTTGTTTTCATGTAAATTCCTACGCTTCCCAGGATTCATCTCCTTGGTGACAATGCTGTGGCCATCTCTTCTGTGTGTGGCACCTCTTATCTGAGGACTTATCCCCGTTTTCCCACGACTTGGGTCATTTTATCTTTCCCACTGTGAAGTCCTGAGCCTTGCAACTCCAGGTCACTAGATGGCGCTGGAGAGCAGCTTGGTTTGGTGTTCCTGGAGAAAGTCCTCTTCTGGGCCAGGGGCGGGCCCTCAGGCCAGGTAGGGTGGGGCTGCTGTTCAGTGTCCCAGTGAGGGGGTCACACTACAATGGGGGCACTGGAAAGATGGTTTAGTGGTTAAGGTGCTTGCCTGCAAAGCCAAAGAACCCAGGTTCAGTTCCCCAGGACCCACATAAGCTAGATGCACAAGGTGGCACATGCATCTGGAGTTTATTTGCACAGTGACGCAAACACACAATGTTTCGCAGGAGCACAAGGGGGCACAGATGTCTGGAGTTTGAATGCAGTGGCTAGAGGCCCTGGAACACCAATTCTCTCTGTGTGTGTCTCTCTGTCATTAAAAAAAAAAAAAGCCTGTTGGGCTTGACACACACACACACACACACACACACACACACACACACAAAGATTGATGTCTTTCACAATCATTTTCCACTTTATTCTTTGAGACAAGCTCTCTCACTGAACCTGGATCTCACCACTGTCACACCCGGTATTTTTGTGGGTTCTGGGGGTCCCCACTCAGGTCCTCATGCTTGTACAGCAAGTACTTTACCCACTGAGCTATTCCTAAAACAGTTATTTAATAGTGCTTGCCACTTGGGTGATAGGGTTAGAGAGGATTTTTTTTTCTTTTTACAATTTTGAAAAAATATTTATTGTTGAGGAATTTAATAAATTGTAAATTATAGTAGTGTTTATCACCATGGTTCCTCTTTTTTTTTTTTTAATTTGAGGCAAACCCAACGTACTGACCTTTTTTTATATATGAGAGAGAAAGAGAGAGAGAGAGAAGGAGAGAATGGGCATGCCAGGGCCTCTAGCCACTGTACTCAAACTCCAGACACATGTGCAACCTTTCATGCGTGCATCGCCTTGTGTGTCTGGCTTACGTGGGATCTGGAGAGTAGAACATAGGTCCTTAGGCTTTGCAGGCAAATACCTTGACCACTAAGCCATCTCCCCAGCCCCATGGTTCCCCTTTTTATCACTATGTTAAAACCCATCACAAGTAAAGTGTGTGATAATACGCAGTGTAGTATCTTAGAAAAAAGTATATGTTTCTTATTTATCTGCCTGTCCATGGACTGTTGGGTTCTCTTCAGTTTGGAGCTAATAAGAATAAGGCCACTATACGTGTTTGTGTGCAAGGAGACATTCTCTCCTTTCTCTAGGAGAGAAACTCCTGGGCCGGGTCAAGGGGTATGTGTAACTGTGTTAGTCAGACTTCCCATTGCTGTGCCTGACCCTTGCAAGAAACAATTTAAAAGGAGGAGGGATTTATTTTGGCCCATAGTTTCAGACACTTTGGTCCATGGCCCTTTAGCCCTGTTGCTTTGGGTGTGAGGTATCGCAGAATGTCGTTGAGGTGGCATTGTCGCGGTCGTGTGAGGAACAGAGCTATATGTCACGGCAGCTAGGAAGCAGAGAGGAGAAACCGGAACGGTCAAGGCATGCCATGCCCCTCAAAGGCACACCCTCAACTACTTCCTCCAACTAGACCCAGCATTACACAGCATTGCTACCTCCTATTCAAGATTTGAACCCATTAACTCACAGACGCATCAGTTAGGTCAGAAATGTCCTCACAGATACACCCAAAGGTGGGCTTTACTAATCTTGGTGTCCTTCAGTTGAGTCAAGTCAAGATTAGACATGATGAGCTTTTTTTTTTTTTTTTTGGTTTTTCAAGATAGGGTCTTGCTCTAGCCCAGGCTGACCTGACCTGGAATTGACTATGTAGTCTCAGGATGGCTTCAAACGTACAGCGATCTTCATACCTCTGCCTCCCAAGTGCTGGGATTAAAGGCATGGGCCACCACACCCGGCTCATGATGATTCCTTCACATTAAAAGCAGTAAACAACTATTGCCAGTTTTATCAAAAACAGTTTGGGACTGGAGAGATTGCTTAGTGGTTAAGGCGCTTACCTGAGAATCTAAGAACCCAGGTTCTACTCCCCAGTACATATAAACCAGATGCAAGAGGTGGTACATGCATCTGGAGTTCATTTGTAGTAGCTGGCAGCCCTGACATGCCCCTTGCCCCTCTCTCAAATGAATAAAATATATTTTTAAAAATTTTTTTTGTTTATTTTTATTTATTTATTTGAGAGCAACAGAGAGAGAGAGAGAGAGAGAAAGAGAGAGAGAGAAAGAATGGGCGCGCCAGGGCCTTCAGCCACTGCAAATGAACTCCAGACGCGTGCGCCCCCTTGTGCATCTACCTAACGTGGGTCCTGGGGAAACGAGCCTTGAACCGGGGTCCTTAGGCTTCACAGGCAAGTGCTTAACCACTAAGCCATCTCTCCATCCCTGAACAAAATATTTTAAAAGATCAGTTGGGACAACTCATGGAGAGGGTCGTCAAATTCTCCACCTCAGATCTCAGGCACCTCCTGTGCCAGTTGTATGCAATGACACATGAGGTCTTGTGCCGCAGGAGATAGAGTACATAGTGAGTAGAAGACCAAGGGACAATGAGCCCCATCAAAGTGGCTGCTTTGGGGTGTCCATGCTCTGTAAGTAAGCCCTCACCCCAAGGCTGAAGGAAGAGCCTGACACTCCTGACACAGTGAGCCCCACCAAGTGGTACAGGGAGGAGGGCTTCTTCCACCATGGGATGAGACATCGGTGGTGTGGCTGCTCTGGGGCCTCCACCTTCCTGGGGACAAGGAGCCTTATGACACGGCCACAGAGAAGTCACCATCCAGAATGGGTGGTGTACTGCTGTGGCAGCTCCATGTTTCCAGAAATGCCTCCTCACCCTGCTCTGTAAGTAACCCAGTACAGTCACGGGTTCGCCAAATTGGCACTGGGGCAGTCATGCTTTGCCCTGTCATCTGAGCCCTGTCCCCGGGGTGAAGATGTGTTTATGCCTCCCCAGGGGAAAGTTTCCTACAACACGTGCACACACACTTTATTGTGGAGGTGCGCCTTCCTCATTCTGGGTTCTGGGTGGCCTTCCTTCTGTCCCACCATAGCGATAGACAAGACATTATTTTATTTTATTTATTTGAGAGAGAGAGAAAGAGAGAGAGAATGGGCATGCCAGGGCCTTCAGTTGCTGCAAATGAACTCCAGACACATGCGCCACCTTGTGTACCTTGCCTATGTGGGTCCTGGGGAATTGAACCAGGGTCCTTTGGCTTTGCAGGCAAGTGCCTTAACCATTAAGCCATCTTTCCAGTCTAGCAAGACATTTTTCCAAGCTTAAGTGTTAGTTGCCTGTGGGTCCTCTCCACCACCAGTCTGGAGTTTTCTCAGGGGAAGGAGCAAACTTTTTCTCATCTCTGTTTGCGCAGCACAGTGGCCAGTGAGAATTTAGTGGGATCCCTTTAGCTCTGTGAGAGGCTCCTCAGCCACACACTGTGACTTCACCTGCCCCTGGTACAGTGGGGCCACCTGAACTGTGTGTCTGTCGGAGGGAGAAGCTCACCACTCTACATAATGACCATTAGAAGAAATCTGTCTTTCCACTGAGGTGAGCGAGTATGCGTGTGGAAAGGACTGGGAGCGAGGAGAGTAAGGAATGTGGAAAATTGTGTGGGATCTGAGGGGAACATGGGCTGCTTGTTCTTATAGTCACAGTATCTAGTAAGCTCGGAGTATATTCATTTATGAGGATTCTGAGATGATGAGACTGGTGTCCTGAGTACAAATAGATTTCTATGATTAATTTTTAAAAACACTTTTAATGGAGCTAATCCAGTTACAGTAAAAGTGGATGATGTTGGCCACCATCCAACACCCAGAGGACAGGCTGCATTCCCCACAAGAGGATTAATTACTCCTTTGCAGGCTGAAACCATTTTCTTTTCATTTTAACTTTTTAGCTGCAGCTGGAGATTTTTATAAAGTAGATTACATACTTTCTGGGTTTATTGTTTGTGTTTATGTGATGGGGGTCTCACTATGCAGTCCTGGCTGGCCTGGTACTCACTCTGTAGCCCAGTGCTATGGCCTTGAACTCATAGCAATCCTCCTGCCTAAGTGCTCCAAGTGCTTGGAAATTGTGGTGTCATATACTTTGCATAAAGTGCTATTTTTTATTTTTAAAAATTAATTAATCATTTATTTATGTATTAGAGTGAGAGAGAAAGAGGCAGACAGAGAGAGAGAGAGAGTGAGAAACTAGGCATGCCAAGGCCTCCAGCCACTGCAAACGAACTTCAGATACATGTGCCACCTTGTGCATCTGGCTTATGCAGATCCTGGGGAATTGAACCGAGGTCCTTTGTCTTTGCAGGCAAATGCCTTAACTGCTAAGCCATCTCTCCAGCAGCGATCCTCCTACTTCTGCCTCCCGAGTGCTGGGATTAAAGGTGTGCGCCACCACACCCGGCTTACATTTTAGCATGTTTTATGTGTGTGTGTGTGCACACATGTGTGTGTGCATGTAGAGACCAGAGGACAACCTTAGGCCTTGGTCCCCAGTCATTATCTGCCTTTTGTTCTGTGAGACAGGGTGTCTTGCTGGCCTGGAACTTAACAAATCAGGCTAGACTGGCTGTCCAGCGAGTCCCAGGGATCCATCTGTCTGTCTCCCCAGTGCTGGTATTACAAGCATGTGTTACCACACTCAGCTTTTTAAAGTTTATTTATTTATTTATTTGAGAGAGAAAGAGGCAGATAGGGAAAATGGGCTTGCTGGGGCCTCTACACTGCAAAAGAACTCCATCAGCATGCGCCACCCTGTGCATCTGGCTTATGTGGATACTGGGGGATCGAACCTGGGTCTTTAGACTTCACAAGTAAACACCTGAACTACTAATCCATCAATCTACCTTTTTGTATGTGGATTGTGAGAATGGAACTCAGGTCCTCCTCCTTGAAAGGCAAGTGCTTTACCTACGAAGCTGTCTCCCCAGTCCCCAGATGCATGTGACAACACTCTGGCCCACAGCATGACTGAACAGGTGCCAAGCATTCCTAAAGCACTAATGATGAGCTGTATATGTGTATATTTTAGGCTCTTTCTGATCTTCATTGTTCTAAGCCCTGGGGATGCACAATGACACCCTCATTAACAGCCATTGAACTCTTTCTTGCTGCCTAAGCTTTCTTGGGCAAAAGACCATCAGTCTGACAGTCAGCTGGACCATCCTCAGGCTTGCCAGCCATCTTGAACACTCCGAGACAATGATGCAAAAGACTTCATGCAGCTGATTGCCCCAGTTCCCAAAGGCGAACCTCCACAGGGCTGTTTGAAACAGTCTGTACAGGGCTTTTTTGTAATTTCCACTTTAGCCAGAGGGGGTGCATGCCCACTGGTAGAGGGACTATACTAGGTGCTGAAAGGCAAGGCTGTGATTGGTCAAAACACAGGCTGCGGGCTGGAGAGATGGCTCAGCAGTTAAAGCATTTACCTGCGAAGTCTAAGGAAGGACCCAGGTTCGAGTCCCCAGTGCTCATATAAACTAGACGCACAAGGTGGAACTGAAAGGCAGGATAGAAAATTCAAAGTAAACTTAGTGAAGAAACAGCTGGTTGCTACAGCTAGGGGACAGCCTGAACTGTTTATTCAAAAAGAAGTAAATCAAAAATAGGCTAAAAGATAGGCTGCGGGTGGCCCAAGATATGGGTTGGTCGGGTCAACCTAAACTTTATGTCCCGGGAAGAGGAAAAAAATAGTTTCCCAAGACAGCCTGACCAAGGACTTAAACTCTGGTTATGCACAAATAAGATATGTAGACATAACTGTACAAGCTTTGCAAATACCCTTGTGAAACCCCCTCCCCTTTCCCTTCCTTGCTAAAAACCCTATAAAAAGAAACACCCAATAGGGCTCGGGGTTGACTCCTCTGTCTCCTGAATGAGATACGTGTCTGCCCCAGAGCTCTGGTTTCCCGAATAAAGCCTCATGCTTTTGCAGCAAGTTGGGTCTCCCGTGTGTCCTTGGGTGCGTGCTATCTTGAGACTTGAGTGAAGGTCTCCCTCTGGGGGTCTTTCAGAACATGTGTCTGGAGTCTGTAATGGCTGGAGGCCCTGGTGCACCCATTCTCTCTTTCTCTTTCCCTTTCTCTCTCTCTCTTCTTTCTCTCTCAAATAAACTAACAAATTAATTTTTAAAAAATTATTTACTCATTTATTTTTATTTGAGACAGAGAGAAAGAGAGAGGGAGAGAGAGAATGGGCACACCAGGGCCTCTAGCCACTGGAAATGAATTCCAGATGCATGCACCACCATGTGCATCTGGTTTACATGGGTCCTGGAGAATCAAACCTGGGTTCTTAGGCTTCGTAGGCAAGTGCCTTAGCTGTTAAGCCATCTCTCCAGCCCAAATAAAATATATTTTAAAAATATATTTTTTATTTGACAGAGAACGAGGGGGAGAGAGAGAGAGAGGGAGGGAGGGATGGAGGGAATGGGCATGTGAGGGCCTCCAGCCATTGCAAACAAACTCCAAACGCATGCACCCCCTTATGCATCTGGCTAACGTGGGTCCTGGGGAATTGAACCTGGTCCTTTGGCTTTTCAGGCAAATGCCTTAACCACTAAGCCATCCCCCAGCCCCAAAATATGGCCACAGATTCGACTAACTGCAGAAAGTATTTGGAAAAGAGAGTTCCAGGTCCTTGACTTGTCTCAAGGGCCCACTGGGCCTTTGGCAGGGAGTCAAACCTTTGCTATCATTTTGCTCTTAATAAAGTTTCTTGCTCAGTGTGAGGAAGGAGGAGCCTCTTCGCCTCTCCAGCTGAGGCCTCTGTCTCTAGCAGCTGGAAGCAGTCAGGTTCAAAGCCAAGTACTGGGATTCTCTTAGTGCTGAAAGGGCAAAAAGACAAGGCTGAAAGGCTCCAAATTTACAAAAAAGCAAGAGCCAAGTAGCAGGGAGTGCTGTCAGTGAGATGTTCCCACAAGGGCGTGGCATGGACAGTGCTCGGTAGATACAGATATGTGACCCTTAGTGACAGGGACCCCTTCTGAGAAACAGACTGTCAGGTGTTTTGTAAGAAGATCACATCAGAGTGTGTGCTTACACCAACTGAGACAGCGGCATGTGGCAAAGTGAGATCATCTATGGGACATCCATCACATATGTGATCAAGACATTACGTGGCTCATGACTGTGCCGAGTGAGTGAGACAGGAATCCAGGGATGAGTCCCCACCCAGCTGTGAGCTGCAGGCCCCACGAGTCTACTCCTCACTCTGGGGACAAGTGCGCCACAGCCTGAGCTGCGATGAACTCGGAGGGCATTTTCTGGTCCCTTGTACCATGAGCCTGGACTAGGCCGGGCCACGTCTGTTCCATGAGCTCTCCCATTGCCCTGCTGTGCGATTTTGGACAAGGCCTTTGCTCTGTGAGGTCCTGACAGAGTCAGGTGTCCACGCCATGGCTTGTTCTCATGACGGCGACAGAGGCTCAGCATTGGCACCATCACTTCTAGAGTCAGGTGGCTGCCAAACCCAAGGGAAGGGGTGGCAAATAGATTTTCTCTCTCAGCAGGAAGAATAGCATTGTCTCAGTGCAAATGGAAAACTGTATAAGTCATTTATTTTATTTTATTTTTATTTATTTATTTAGTTTTTGGTTTGTTCAAGGTAGGGTCTCACTGTAGCCCAGGCTGACCTGAAATTCACTATGGAGTGTCAGGGTGGCCTCAAACTCACGGCGATCCTCCTACCTCTGCCTCCCGAGTGCTGGGATTAGTGGTGTGTGCCACCACGCCCGGCTCATTTATTTTATTCTATTTTATTTACTTAAAAATAGTTTAAATTATTTATTTGCAAGCAGAGAGAAAGGGAGAGGGAGAGAAAGGTCCTCTTGCTCTGCATACCACCTCCAGATGCATGTGCCGCTTTGTGCATCTGGCTTTACATGGGTACTGAGGAATTAAATGCAGCCATTAGCTTTTTCAAGCAAGTGCTTTTAACCACTGAACAATCTTTCCAGACCTTTTCTAAGTATTTTTTAATTTAATTATTTGAGAGACAGTGAGAGAAACAGGCAGATAGAGAGAACAAGTGCGCCAGGGCCTTCAGCCTCTGCAAATGAACTCCAGACACATGTGCCACCATGTGCATCTGGTTTATATGGGTAGTGGGGAATTGAACCTGAGTCCTTAGGTTTCACAGGCATGTGTCTTAACCACTAAGCCCTCTCTCCAGTCCATCTTATTATTATTTGAAGCAGGGTCTCATTGTAGCACAAGCTGTCTGGCATCATGGTTATCCACCTGCCTCAGCCTCCAAAGTGCTGGGATTATATATGTTAGCCACTGTTCCTGGCCCTTATTTTACACACACACACACACACACACACACACACACATGATCTTTGGTGGGAGGAGGGTATGTGTGAGAGAGATGTTTTGTGTGTGTGTGTGTGTGTGTGTGTGTGTGTGTGTGATCTTTTGTGTGTGGGGGTCAGAGGACAATTCTGGATCTGTCCTGTCTATCGCACCTCATTTGAGGCAAGGTTTATCTCTCTGGATTCTCACTGTTCTTTGCTGCACTCACCATAAGCATCCAAGAAAGTCCCCTGTCTATTTCACTGTCGGCATGTTGGCGTGCTGCCTGGGCTTTTTACATGGAGTCTAGGGATTAAACTCGTGCTATGGCTTGATCAGAAGGTGCTTTATCCACTGATCCATCTCCTCAGCCCCATCATTTTGTTTATTTTGAGAGAGAGAAAGAGGGAGGGAGAGAGAAAGAGAGAATGGGAGCACCAGGGCCTTCAGCCTTCTGCAAACGAACTCCAGACATGTACACCCCCTTGTGCACATGTATGACATTGTGCGCTTGCATCTCTGTGTGTCTGGCTATGTGGGACCTGGAGATTTGAACATGAGTTCTTAGGCTTTGTAGGCAACCACCTTGACCACTAAGCCATCTCTCCAGCTCCCCCTTTTTTGTTTTTTGAAGTAGGGTCTCACTGTAGCCCACACTGATCTGGAACTCACTCTATAGTCCCAGGCTAGCCTCTAACTCACAGCCAGTCCTCCCACCTCTGCCGCCCAAGTGCTGGGATTAAAGGCAGATGCCACCATGCCCTGACTTCTTTTTTTTGTCCAGTGTATCTTGGAACTCAACTATGTAGCCCGTGCTGGCCACAAAAGTGTGGTAATTCTCCTGTTGCCTCCATACTTCTTTTTTAAAATAATTTTTATGAGAGAGAGAGGGAGAATTGGTGAGCCAGAACCTCCAGCCATTGCGATGGAACTCCAGACACCTGTGCCACCTTGTGTGCATGTACAAACTTACATGTTTGTGCCACCTTGTGAGTCTGGTTTATGTGGGAGCAGAAATGATGCATTTTGGCCAGGTGTGATGGCTCATGCCTTTAATCCCAGCCCTTGGGAATGAAATCTTGTCTTAAAAAAACACCAAAACAGTAAAAATAAATTTAAGAAAAGGAAGGACTGAAGGGATGGCTCAGCAGTTAAGGTGCTTGCCTACAAAGCCTGACGACCCAGGTTCAATTCCCCAATACCCACATGAAGCCAGATGCACAAATTGGTGCATGTGACTGGAGTTTGTCTGCTAGTGACTAGAGGCCTGGGCATGCCCATTTCTCTCTCTCTCTCTCTCTGTATCTCTCTACTTTTAAATAAATAAAACACACACACACACACACACACACACACACACACACACACACACACGGCAAAGGAACAAAAGAAAGAGCTACAGAGGCCAGTCCACCCTGGCCTATGAGTCCATGCTTAGAACAGAAGGCGCTCACCCTCCTGGAAAGAGCTCGGCGTGGCAGTGCCCGCTGAGTCACAGCTGCCAGTGAGGAGTGGCTCCCAGCCTGAGCTGGGCCCGCAGCTCCATGGCAGCCTTGGGCAGCTCCCACACTGTGCGCTGCCTGCTTCGGATGTGTGCCGGCTGCGAAGGTGCCCGGTACCCATGTGACTAGTAATTTTTGAATTCCCTGGGCGACAGCTGTGGAAGACCAAGAGCGAAGCATCAAGGGAAACTGGAGGAGCCGGTCTCTGCTCACCTGCACGTAGACTCTCCGCTCGGCTTCCGGAGGCTGCGAGGCAGGGCTGGGCTTGCTGTAAAGCCGCTTCACTCATCCCCACGCAACCTCAGGCCGCAGGCGTTGCAGGCTCACAGAGGCTCTGAGACTTCGCCACTCAGGTCACATTTTTATGCTTATGGAGGTTGTCAATAAAAACTTTTTTTTTTTTTTTTTTTTTTTTTGGTTTTTTGAGGTAGGGTCTCATTCTAGCTCAGGCTGACCTGGAATTCACTATGTAGTCTCAGGGTGGCCTCGAACTCACGGTGATCCTCCTACCTCTGCCTCCCGAGCGCTGGGATTAAAGGTGTGCGCCACCACGCCCGGCTCTAAAAACATTTTTTAAAAAAAGGCTTGGTTAAGGTCATAGCTACAACATGGAGAACCTGAATTGCAAATGACCACCATCCTATTCTTCAGCTTTTTTTCTAACTTTTTGAAAAATTTTTATGTATTTATTCAAGAAAGAGAGATGGAGAGAGAAAGAGAGAGAATGGGTGCTCCACGGCTCCTAGCCACTGCAAACAAACTACAGACACATGCGCCACCATGTGCATCTGGCTTACGTAGGACCTGGAAAATTGAACCTGGGTCCTTAGGCTTTGCAGGCATGTGCCTTAACTGCTAAGCCATCTCTCCAGCTGACCCCCTTATTTGTCAGCTGTCTTTTCTCTGTGACCAAAACACCTGACAGAACAATTTAAAAGGAGGATTTATTTTTGCTCCTGGTTTCCTTTCACATGGTCCCTGAGACCTCATTTACCCCCCTTCCCTAAATTCACCCATAATACCCTTCCTCTCCACCCAGAATCTGTGACTCCCTGTCTGTCCTCTTAGAGTGCCAAGCTGGGCCCTTGCCCAGGCATGCTCTTCCTCCAGATGGCCCCCTCTGGTCATCAGGGCTGCTCCACGTTGGGGCCTTCCTGTGCCCACATCAAAGCTCTTCCGACTGCTATGCTCTCTTACAACTGTTCGATGTTCCTGGCTCCGGGGACAGCTGCGGTGTTTTGTTGGCAATGTCTCCGGCTCTGCTAACTATAAGTGGTACAAGAACAGTTCCTGCTCTTTCTGTCCCTACCACTCCCCCGTCACCCCCTCATCACACCCCTGCCGCATACCACCCCAACATTCATGGGCATACTATGATTATCTGCTAAGAACAAAGGTATTTTTCTTATCTGTAGAAAGACAGAAGTGCCCAATAAAGAGATAAACGCTATGCAAATGTGAGTGAGTACAGCTAAGTGACCTCAATGGGTTAGAGTGTCCTGCCTTCCAAGGAGCACCTGGCAGCATGCCCAGTAGTTGAGGTCCATTATCCAGGCAGTTCTGGCTCAATCTCCACTTCACCAGCCATAAGTGCCAGGAGAGAGAGAGAACACCAGGGCCTCTAGCTGCTGCCAATGAACTCAAGATGCATGCGCCACTTTGTGCATCTGGCTTTACGTGGGTACTGGGGAATCAAACCCAGGTCGTTAGGGTTTGCAGGCAAGTACCTTAACCACTGAGCAATCTCTCCAGCCTTCAACCATTTCCTAATGATTGGCAGGCCCACATGTAGAAGCTGAGTAGAGTTCAGGCACAGAAGGCGACCTGTGACATGAAGGCAGAGATGCTAAATTTTCTCACCTCATTCTTCACGCATCAGACACCTACAAACCAAGTAAAGAGGCATTGTTGTCACCCGAAGGGGCCCCTAGTTTCCTAAAAAGCAACCTAGCGAAGGTGCTGTCATCATAACTCACAGTCAGAGGTTCCTGCTACAGCAGAGCTGCTGAGAAGCTTATAACGTATTCTCAGACTCTGCGACGCCCACACTGGTGACCTCCAAGTCCAGCAAGAGCGAGTGAAGCTGGGAGGCTGACCCAGGTTTTCTGCTGTGCTTGTGTGTCTTTTTCTGGGGACACGTGAGCAAACATTTCTTCACCTCAGATAGGGCACCAATGACAGAAAAAGGCAACGATGTGGAAGAGGTGGCCGAAAGGAAGGGTAGGACTCCTTACAACGTGCTCCTCCTGGATATCCATGACCTAACAGAGCCTGACGATACCTATGTAAGACTATCTTAATAGGAGGGAAAGATGATGATACTAAAATAAAAGAGAGGCTGATTGAGAGGGGGAAGAGATATGTTGGAGAGTGGAGTTTCAAAGGAGAAAGTGGGGGGAGGGAGAGAATTACCATGGGATATTATTTACAATTATGGAAGTTGTCAATTAAAAAAAAAAATTAGGAGCTGGGTATGGTAGGGCATGCCTTTAATCCCAGCACTCGGGAGGCAGAGGTGGGAGGATCGCCGTGAGCTCGAGGCCACCCTGAGACTACATAGAGAATTCCAGGTCAGCCTGGGCTGGAGTGAGACCCTACCTCGAAAAACCAAAAAAAATTTTTTTTTAAAGTAAAAGGTAATGATTCCACCTAAGCCTAGCTTAGTGAACCAGCAAGTTTACAGGGGTTTCCTACAGACATACGGGGGAGGGATTACTTAGGGAAGATGATGACACCAAGGGAGGTGACTCACCAGAAAGTCCACGCCAGCGGGGGTGACAAGTTGTAAAGCTGCACCTTGGAAGTCCCGGCACAGCCTGTAGGCATCTAGAAGTGTCCCTCTCCCGAGCAACTGTCACTGCTCACAGAACCCTGGGGAGAGCTTGTAAATCCTGCAAGTTTCAGGAACTTGCTGAGAATTGTGAGTTGTCCACTCTCCGAGCCTTGTAAGTTGTATTTACTTCCAGAGTAAAATTGCTGCACGGTACTCTGTAACATCATGGGACAGAGAGTCATTAGAAAGGAGCCTGGGTCTGCTCTGACAGGCTGCCTGAGAGCTTTAAATGGGACAAAGGTTTTCCTCTATGGCTCGTGTGGTCGATCCTCGGTTACATGGTGTCCTGCAGCCTGGTCAACTGTCCATCTGGTGTCCGAAGATCCTAAACGGTCCAAGTGCCTTGCTTCCAAGTCAACAGCAGCTCCCTCCCCTCACTCTGACCTCATTAATGGAGTAAAAAGAGTCCCGGTGGTGATCAGAGACAGGGTGGCATGCAGAGCCTGAAGGCCCCTGCCACCTTTTTTGACAGCCAGCGTCACTTCCCTAGTGACAAGGAAAACAGAGACACGCCTGAGGGGGAACCTTTCTGATAGGCCCACACTTTCCTTTCTTGGACTGACACGCTCTCTTCCAATTGGCCCTTGTCCATTCTCACCATGTGTACAACCAGTCAGGGCCCACCTGGGTCTATGGAAGCCCTGGCACACAGCCTCTTTGCCATTGCTCTCTGTAGGCACTTAGGAGAAGACCTACCCTACCTTGGGTGGAGATGGGCTTCCATTCCTGGTGACTAGGGCCACTTGTACTCTGGCCGCTGGGCCTGCTGCTGGCTCCACACCCTGCCAGAGCCGCTCCCCGCTCTGCTCCTGGCGCTCAGGCCTGCTTCGGCTCTGCAGACCCCTCTCAGTTGGTACGCTGCCACTACTGAGACCTCGGGGCTGTCGCTTCGAGCTGTGTCCCCACCTCACCTATAAAGACATCCTCGTTTGTTCACCTCGCTGTCCACCTCATTCTTCAGGGTGGGGAGACAAGAACTAAACAGAATAATTGTCTGAATTGTCATGACCTGCATTATTTCTCTGTTCAAAGTTCTCTTCCTGAGTTTCTTTTTTTATTTTATTTTATTTGGTTTTTCAAGGTAGGGTCTTGCTCTGGCCCAGGCTGACCTGGAATTCACTATGTAGTCTCAGAGTGGCCTCGAACTCTTGGCCAGTGGTAATCTTCCTGCTTCTGCCTCCCAAGTGCTGGGATTAAAGGTGTGTACCACCACACCCAGCTTTCGAGTTTATTTAAAATAAATTATACTTATTTATTTGAGAGAGAGCCCAGAGAGTGAGGTAGGTAGATAGATGGGGCATGCCAGGGCCTCTATAGGCACTGCAAATGAACTCCAGATGCATGCATCATCTTGTGTGACTGGCTTATGTGGGTACTGGGAAATTGAACCTGGGTCCTTAGGCTTTGCAAGCAAATGCCTTAACCAAAGAGCCATCTCTCCAGCCTCTACATTTCTTTACTTCGACACTGTCCCTCTTCTTGGCCCAAACTGCAACACAATGAGGTGTGGACTGTCTGGATCCGTTCTCTTTGTCCTTGGGGTCTAGACTGGCTCCGTGCATACCGTACTGCTCAGTAAGAGTTGATGAATGAGGAGTCTTTGTTTCACAGACAACAAACCCAGAGAAGTTAAATGTCAGATTCATTCACAGTCTGTTATGTCATATTTGGCATCTCAGTCCAGGCTCCTGTCTGGGACTAAATTGCACCTTGGAAAGACAAAGAAGAGTCAGAGAGATGGTTCAACAGTTAAAGACACTTGCTTGTTTAGACTGCTGGCCTGACTGTGGTTCTCCAAGGCCCACATAAAGCCAGATGCACAAAGTGGTTCCTGCGTCTGGAGTTTATTTGCAGTGGCAAGAGGCCTTGGCATACCCGTACTCACTCTCACTTTCTCATACATACATCAAAATAAAATACTTTTTGAAAAAGAAAAGAGAGACAAAGAAGAAAAAAGGGAGAAGTACGATGAGGGTGTTCATAAGCTTAGAAGCGAAATATGAAACTACATGCATTGTGTAAATTCCTTTCTGATAACCTGGGACAATCTGGGCCACTGGGGCGGGAGGTACCGCCAGGTTCAGCTGCATCCTTGCCACGTGATGCTTTAATTTCTTCCACAGCAGGTGTGCCGGAGAGCACGTTAGGCATTTGTTGCTTTTAATCTGCAATATGTGTGCAGATAGGCTGGTAAATTAGATCTAAGATACAAATGAATGCCACAGAGCGGGACCCTGAGGCCTCTCATGAGGCTGTGCGTGAGCCTTGGGGGGGGGGTGTGCGAGGCGTCTATTTTGAATGCTTAGGAGTCTGCCTTTGCTATTTCCATTCTCTCTGATGTATGTGCATGCGCAAAGGTCATAGGAGGATATCAGATATCCTTCCCTACTTCTTGTCCATGTCATTTTTCTGAGACAGAGTTTCTCAATGAACTTGGAGCTCACTGTTGTTTGGATAGATTTCGCTGGCCAACCCCAGTGAACCCTCTTAGCACCCCCTTAGCATTGCCGCCCCCTTAGCATCGGGACAACAGTTGTATGCAGCCCGCTTGGCTTTCGTGTGGCGCTTGTGCGGCAGGCTCTTCTACCCTCCGATCTGCCTACTACTTCCAGTCTTGAGAATGTTCCGGATGGTCTAGAGAGGTCGATGATGCATTTTCAAGGTGGTCAGACGTCACCCCGGGGTTAGTTGGGCTCCGTCAGTCACAGAGCCTACTTTTCTCTGTCTTTGATTTGGAAGCTGTCATGGCCCCGCCTTCATGGGATTCTGAGGGAGGGACGGGCGCCTGTCACTTTCTGGTGGGAATAACCAGCCCCAGGTGGTAGGAGGGCTTTTTGTTGGCTTCCAGCTGCCCACAGTGAGTAAGAATGACGCATGAAAAGAGCAGCTGAAAATGTCACCACCCACCTCCCAAAATTCCCAAGAAGAAAACCTGAAACACTGGCCCAGGGGGATGCAGCCTGCTAGGAAGATGGAAGAACAGCCCTTCACCTGTGGCCGGAGCCCAGGCTTCCCTAGGCGCTGGCTTCCCTGCCATTGTGTCTGCTGCACACCAACAAGTGAGTTTCTGTGGCTAAGGCTCAGTCATTTCTCCTCAGCGGGCTCCCACCTGCACCCTGCTGGTACACTTGCCAGGCAAGTCAACTGAGGGCACAGCATCTCCCAGGGGCTGGGGAGAGGTCTTAGTCGACAGAGCACTCAGCTCTTAAACATGAAGACCTGCGTTCCATTCCCAGAACCACACGAAATGCTGAGCATGGTGGCATGTGCTGGAATCCCAGAGCTGGGGAAATGGGGACAGGAGGGTCTGTGTTGGACACTGGCCAGTCAGTCTAGCCTAATTGGTGAAGTCCAGGTCAAAGAATCTGTCTCAAGACAAAATAAAGGTGGGGGATGGAGAGATGGTTTAGTGCTTGTCTGCAAAGCCAATGGACTCAGGTTCAATTCCCCAGCACCCAAATAAAGCCAGAGGTACAAGGTGGTGCATGCATCTGTAGTTTGTTTATAATGGCTAGAGGCGCTGATGCGCCCATTCTCTATCTGCCTCTTTCTCTCTCAAATAAATAAATAAAATGAAATATTAAAAAAAATTAAGTGCCGGGCATGGTGGCACATACCTTTAATCCCAGCATTTGGAAGGCAGAGGTAGGAGGATCGCTTTGAGTTCCAGGCTACCCTGAGACTATAAAGTGAGTTCTAGGTCAGCCTGGGCTAGAGTCAAACCCTATCTTGAAAAACCAAAAAAAAAAAAAAAAAAAAAACTAATTAATTAAAAAAAGGTGGAACAACACTCCCAAGGAACAACACTCAAGATGGTCCTCTGGCTTCCACATGAACAGGTATGTGTACATGCACACATGATAAAAAAACATCTGCCTGCCTTGGACTCCTCCCTAATGAAGGGGAGTCCACGTCTGCTCGCACTGTCTTCCAGGGTGCATGAGACATTCTGTCAGCTATTCTGAACAGCTTCCCTAAATCACAGTGGCCTGTCCTTCTCCAGGTCTTAGTCAGTGACTGGAAGCAAGGACCTCTCTGGGATCCATCACCGTCTTCATGTAAAATCAAGGGGATTCTTCTCAGTGTACAGGGCTGTGGGAGACACAGCCCCTCCCCAGCATGGCCCTGAGTCATAGTCAAGTGAGTCACCAAAAAAGAAGAAATAAGGGACTCATGCAGTGAGTGACCTTAGAACTGGAAAAGAGTTCAAAGGCATTCCATCCACCTTTGTTCTTGGTGACAGGCAGATCATCCCCCAATCCAGAGAGCTGGAGATGGAGAGCTTGGCCCAGTCTACCCAGCAGCTCCATGTCTTTCCTAGAGAAAACCTGCATTGTCCCTCCTTCTCTCATGCACTGTGGAAGACCTGGCTTTTGCCTTACTCAAAGGGATCACATTCAAGCCCTAATCAGGAATAGTGAGTCTGCAAAGTCCATTCTACCGCTCCCTAGAGTAATCTAGCAGGGGCCAAGGCTGCTGGGAGGTGAGGACCACACAAGGCAGGGTGGGCAGAGCGTAGCGTGGTGGAAAGTGCCTCACAGAGCTGCGCAGGTGGGTCTAGTTCTGGTGAGAGCAACTGGAGCCTGGTCAGGGATAAGCGTCTCCTCCATCCATTCACCTAGTCTCATTACAACAGCTATGTGATCTGCGTCCCATCTAGAGTTTGCTCATGGGGAAACTGAGGCCCAGAGAGAGTAAGTTAGCTCTCCGAGATCACTCTGCGAGTGGCCGAGTTGTGATAGAAAGTGTGTGCAGGGGGAGGGGCAGGGATGTAGTTACTGCTAAAGGGCTTGCCTCGCATACAGGAGGTCCTGCGTGAAGTTCTCAGCACCGCATAAACCAGGTGTGGGGATGCGTGCCTGTAATCCCAACACTAGGGAGATGGATTCAGGAAGGTCAGAAGTTCAAGGTCATCCTCAGCTACAGAGCAAGTTAGAGTTCAGCCGGGCAGCCTGGGCTACATGAGACCCTATCTCAAAAAGAAAAAAAAAAAAAAAAGAAAGAAAGAAAAAGAAAAAGAAAAAAGAAAAGAAAAAAAGAGTCTGAGAAAGAGAGAAGACCAGGTGTGTTGGCAAACACCTTTAATCCCAGCCCTTAGGAGGTAGGAGGATCTCCATAAATTTGAGGCCAGCCTGGAAATAGAGTGATTCCTAGGTCAATCTGGGCTAAAATGAGAGACACTGTCTCAGAGGAAAAACTGAAAAAGAGAGAGAGAGAGATCCTATAATTCTAGATTTCTAGAAAATTCACCTTTTATATAGTATTTATTTATTTTTGTTTTTTCAAGGTAGGGTCCCGCTCTAGCCTACACGTTCCTGGAATTCAGGATGTAGTCTCAGGATGGCCTCGAACTCATGGTGATCCACTTACCTCTGCCCCCAAGTGCTGAGATTAAAGGCGCGTGCCACCAGGCCTGGCTTATTTATTTATTTATTTATTTATTTTGAGACAGGATCTCACTCTGTAGCCTAGCTGGGCTTGACTCATGGCAATAGTGGATTGTTTTAAATTTGATCTTTTCCCACTTTGCTGGAGTGAGACTAAATTTTTTGGGGAAAAAGTCACACAGATTGAAAATTCTACAGACATGGAGATTCAGACCTGCGGTAGCTGTGGCGATCACCCGCCACACGCAGTCCCTGTGCTCAGGTCACATTGGTTCCTGGTCTTGTGGACCACTCTGACTTTTTGCTCCCTGCCAGAAGTGGTGGGGTGACCGTTCCTGGAGAGCAGTGGACAGCATGTAACACTGATGACAGAACTCCCGGGGGCTTGTAAGTACCCGGTTTTGTGTGTGTTTGTGTGTGAGAGCGTGAATCTGAGTGTGTGTGTGTGTGTGTGTGTGTGCATGTGTGTGCATGAGAGTGTAAGAGGGTCATCCTGGTGGGTCTAATCTGAAGCCCCCCAGCTGGGAGGCTGAGGTTCAGCCTGTCCTCCTGGCTGAGGCATATCCTCTTGAAGGAAGGGAGGAGGCTTATGAAACTCACAAGAAACATGAAGATCACAAGATTCCCTGGAAGCTCAAAAAAATTTACCAGCCCCTCCCCCACCCAAGGTTAGATAAGCAGTCAAGATTTCCAGGGGAAAGGAGACTTCCCGTGTTGGGCAGGGGGGCCCAGGGATGGAGGCCATCACACACGCTACAGTGGGCCTTCTGGTGAGGCAGCTCCCCAAATCACCTATGTAAGGAACTCCTCCCTTCCACTTCTGTAAGTAACCCCAGTAAACTCCTTTCTCCACCAAGCTGGACTCGGAGCGAATGGCTTCTTCGGTCTGTTACTGCCTCTTCTATCTGGGGTGATAGAAATAGAGTCCCCCAAGAAAGTAGCACCAGTAGTGACAACACTATCCTTTTTATTATTATTATTTTTATTTATTTATTTGAGAGCGACATACAGAGAGAGAAAGAGGCAGAGTGAGAGAGAGAGGGAGAATAGGCGCGCCGGGGCCTCCAGCCACTGCAAACGAACTCCAGACGCATGCACCCCTTTGTGCATCTGGAGCCTCCAATGAGGGTCCTTAGGCTTCACAGGCAAGCGCTTAACTGTTGAGCCATCTCTCCAGCCCACTATCCCTTTTTTTTTAAAAAAAAAAATATTTTATTTGTTTATTTGGCAGACAGAAAGGAGCGGGGAGAAAAGGGGGGGGGGAGGGAAAGAATGGGCACGCCAGGGCTCATTGCAAACAAACTCCAGGGGTCTGCTCCGTTTTGTGCATATGGCTTTACATGGGTAATGGGGAATCAAACCCAGGTCCTTAGGCTTTGGAGGCAAGTGCCTTAACTCCTGAGCCATCTCTGCAGCCTGACAGCACTATTCTTGTACGTGCAGTTCCCTGGCAGAGTGAATTCGGTGTGGACACCTAGATTTCCAGAGTCCTGGAGCCCCCCGGCTACAGATTCACTGTTGGCGGGAGGAGCACAAGGCTGCTCACACCCTGATACTCAGCTCACAGAAGCATGCGATTCTAGAACATGAGACCCAAGAGATCATGATGTTTTCAAGTGGCGAAGAAAAGACCTAAATACACTCACGACATGAGTGGCTGCCCCAGAAGCAGGGCAGAGCAGAAGCCTGGCGGGGGCGTGTCATGAGCTCCATGACGCGGACGCCCAGGGCCGTGCTGACCCCGAAGGTGCAGGTCCGGCCAGCGGCATAGGCAGAACTGCTTTTCTACACTGGAGCAGCCACACAGGGCCTTCAGTGTGCGAAGGAGAAAGGGAAAGAGCTCAGAGCAGCAGTTTCTTGGGGGGTGGGGTGCTGACAGGAGCACGAGGACCCTCCTGGGGTGATGGGTTTCTCTAGACCTCTGTAGAGCATAGATTTCATAGGCAGGTGCGTCTTGAATGGTGCTCATCAATCTGTACATCTTACTGCACAGTAGAACACAGGTGCCTTCACTTTAAAAGACAAGATGAGGGGCTGGAGAGATGGCTTAGCGGTTAAGGCATTTACCTGCAAAGCCAAAGGACCCAGGTTCAATTCCCATGTAAACCAGATGCACAAGGTAGTGGATGCATCTGGAGTTCGTTTGCAGTGGCTGGAGGCCCTGGTGTGCCCATTCTCTCTCTCCCTCTCTGTCTGCCTCTGCCTCTCTCTCTGAAGTAAATAAAATAAAATAAATTTCAAACGCTTAAAAAAAAGACAAGATGCTGAGAGATGGCGATTAGTTTAGTGGTAGAGCATCTGCCTAGCATGCACGATGCCCTATGACCCAGCAATACACAAACAAGGCCACTTGAATCACATGTAGTGCTTTCATGACTCCTTATTAACCTCCATGGCTTCTAGGATGTGGGTGGGTCAAGTGGTGTGAAACTTTCCTCTGTCGTCAAAGCTCCATGAAAACAAGACACTTCTTTCTCCCTCTAGCTGAGGCGACCCTGTCACGCTCACGACCCACCCTCCTTGGGATTCTGGAGTCTCAGTCTCTCCCATACATACACATATGTGAATACACACATGCGTGCACACACACACTCACACACTTTGGGACCCTGTCATGCTATCTGTGACATGATGTTAATAATTACCTCCAATTCTAAAAGGCAACCTGTCTCGGTGCCTCTTTTGGGCCAGGTTGCTCTCCCTTTACCAGTCCCTTTACGAAAAACACGAAGAGGACACGTTCTAGGGAACCCCTGTTTAAGCATGTCCCATGGGGAAGCCACTGCGGCCCTCACAAGATGCATCCTGGTGACAAGAGAGTCCCTGGGCCTCCTGCACCACCGCCCATCCTGGCCCTGGGGGACAGGAGTCCCAGGGCTGCCAGGTGGACGCGGGGCCAGCAGAGAGGGTAACGGCAGCGGAGGCTGTGGGTCTGGGGGTGAGCTGAGGATGCCGTTCTCGCTGTGTTAACGGCGCGGCACTCACTATTCATAGCGCCTGACACCTCCCCTGTTGTGATTCATGCCTTCTTCTTCAACACGTCACCGTCTTCAGAACACAAAGCATGGCATTTAAACTGCTCTGCGCGCGGGGCAGGAAGGGGGGCTGTCGTCACACCCAGGTTCGAACCGAAGTGCAATTTCTGCATTGGAACTTGGGGTCACCGAGCTCCTCACTTGCACACATACTCACGCTCGCGTGTGGGGGGGGGGGCCTTGATGTCCGCGACGGGAGGAGAAGGGCGCCTTCAGGTCAGCTCCATAAACAGAGCGGCACCCTGCCCACGGGGGCTCGGCTTGTGTGCCGGGAAGGGTGGCGGTGACCTCGTGGCTGGGACCAAACACCTGACCAGAAGCAGCTTGTGAAAGGGTTTATTTCAGCTTCCAGTTTTGAGGGGGACGTTTCGTCACAGCAGGGAATGTATGGCACAAGTAGGAGGCTGGCTTACAGCCTCGCATATCGCCCGGGAGTTAACAGAGAGGGCGACCTGAGCTGGCATTGGCCAGGGGCTGAACTGTAAAACCCCATGGCCCATCCAAGGGACCCACCTCCTCCAGCAAGGTCTACCTCGCGAAGGTTCCACTAGCTAGGGTTTGAGCGTGAGGCTTAATCACAAACACATTGAGGCTATGGGGGACATGTCATATCCAAACCGCCACAGCAATTGTCCTTTTGGGTCTCTCAAACGCAGGGAAGGTGGCCTCAGGGCTGTGGCTCCATCTTTCAGAAGTGAGGGCTGCGCGGAATGAAATGCGTGGTCCACGCCGCAGGGCTGAGACAGGGCCGGCTTGGCCCCAGGTTAGCAAGCACTGGTTCCTGCACCTTGCTGTCCCCCAGAGGCCACAGAGCTTTGGTCACCGGAGGTCCGGCTCAGGTGCAACTGTGGCCTCCTGAAAGCAGTCACTACCCCCTGCCACTTCCTCAGAGGCTTGTCACATTACAGGCCTGTTGCCTTGGTGCCTCCGCTAATTCACGGAGGCTTCGGCATAGGAAGCGCACTGTGGACCAAGGCTTCCTGCCCTCGCCGCAGCCACCATGGTGTGAGCGTCACGTGTGCCCTGTGCCCACTGCCAGAGCCCTGCACTGTGCCTCTCTTTTGGGCGCTGCTGTCTCCCTGGGGTCATTCTAGCTCAGAAGGCACACGCAATCTGTGCCATGCGTGGCTGTCTCCGCAGCAGTCACAGCGTTCTTTTCAGAGGAGAGCTGGCCTTGGGGCAGAGCCGGAAGAGAGCGCTTGAGCCTCCAGCAGGGTGGAAGGGTGCTCCGGACAATGGCAGACCGCGGGACACCCTGCGAAAGCCCCAGTCCTGGAGCTGCTTCTCATCGGTGGATCATGACAGGTGGCACTGCTGTGTCTGGAAAAGTTGACAGATGTGTGTCTCTTAGTTACACCCTGTCATACAAGATTCCCTCTCTGAAGGGTTAATACAGTTCTAAAGTTGCTGAGGCAAGCCAGCCCTGAAGAGGGCTTGGGAATGAAAGATGGATTTCTTGGTAATGAAAGCACTTCCCCAGACCTTGAGCCCCCAAAGAGGAACATCTGCTTAATGGGAAACCACTGTTCCAAGAACACAATAACAAACTCATAATCTAAACAGAGAGCCAGACCACCGAGAAAAACAAGTCAGTGAGGGAAACGGCCTCGTTGCAATCGTCTCTTCCTGGCCCTCTTTGAATACCGCTCGGCTCATCCGTAACTGCGGTCCTGCAGCCTCTAGTCTGGGAGAGGATTTTGCAGTCCTTCTCTGCTTTGTTCTAATAAAAGTAGTCTCCGGTTGTCTGACGTTTGGTTTCGTTTCTCTGTTCACGACACCCCAGTTGGTTTTGGTCCCGATTCAGATCTAACTCTCAGCTGACACTGGGAGTCCGAGGCACCCATTTCCTGAGGGCCAGAGAAGCACCTTGTAAGGACTCCAGAGATCCCTCGGGGTTGCGATCATCCTGGCGCTGACAATCGACGGGAACCCAGACCTCGGCCCCACAGTCACAGTGAGCTGAATCCTGCCAACTGGCAGATGAACCTGGGTGAGGCTCCCAGAGCTCCAAGTTACACCATGGCCTCAACTGCTGGACACCTGGTCTCTCATAGACAGCCTGCTGACTCCTACACAGAGCACCAGCTGGACCCAGTATGTTTCTGGCCCACAGAAGCCATGAGACCAAGCATGTGTGTTATTTTAAGCTGCTAAGGCTGCTAGTACAAGTTCATTACCATTCTAAAAAAGGCAGGCATGGCAGCTGGGTGTGGTGGTGCACACCTATAAGCCAAGCACTAGGAAGGCTGATGCACAAGGGTCATGAGGTCCAGGTCAGCCTGGGCGATGCATCGCAGCCTTGTCTCAAAACATCTCAAGCCCAAAACAAATGAGAAAAATCCAAAGGGAGGAGGGGCTGGGAAGGTGGCTTGGCAAGTAAGAAAAGTTCATTTCTCCAGTTCCTACCTAGAGAGCTGGGCATGGTCATGCTCCCCATAACTCCAGCGCCATGAGGAGCAGAGATGGAGGATTGCTGGGCCTTGTGAAGCCCACAAGCTCCAGAATCAGTGAGAGACGGTGTCTCAAGGAAACACGCAGTGAGTGATGCAGGGGGAACACGTGGTGTTTCTCTCTGGCCTCCGTCCACACACATGCACAGGGTGCGTGCGCGCACACACACACGCAGCCACATACATATTGAGCACATGCAGAAAAAAAATCCAAAGGGGGCCCTGATGCTCATATTTTCTTGTATATGCACTAAACAAGGCAAAAAAGGGGCAGGGGAAGTAGTTCAGTAAAGCAATTGCCTAGCATGTGCAAGGCGCTAGGTTCAGTCCCCAGTTCCACAAACAACCAAAACAAAACCCGTCTTTGACTTTTTTTTCTTTTTCCTCTAGGTAGGGTCTCACTCCAGCCCAGGCTGACCTGGAGTTCCCTGTGTACTCTTAGGCTGGTCTCAAGCTCACAGCAATCCTCCTACTTCTGAAGGACTCAGGAACCAGAGGAACGCCATGACAGTCTTCAGAGTCACCAGTAGGCCTAAGTTTCTGTTTCCCAGCAAGGTTTAAATAAGAATTTAACAGTTACTGAGAAAAGATCACAAATTGCTTATGCCATACATTTCTATAGTCATAAGACAAATTGCTTGAGTTCCTCAAACACACACAGCCAATCACAATGAAGGTTACCTAATCTGCTTGAACTTCCCCTAGCCCCCTGCCCACCAGCTCTGCCCCCCAGCATCCTAAGCCTATCAGAAAAATACAAGTGCAGTTACTACTTAAATCTACCAATCATGTAACCATTCCCCTACTTCTTTGTTCAAATCCCTATAAAGAACCTGCCCCCTTGCTACTCAGGGCTCTTGTACGAATCTACTGCATTGGTGAAGTCAAGAGTCCGAGCTTAAGCCCAAAATAAAGCTCCTTGCCTTTGCATACATGTTTGGTTCTCCTTGGTGGTCACTGGGGGTGCCAAGAACTGGGCATAACACTTCGGCCTCCTGGGTGCTGGGATTAAAGGCGTGCGCCTCCATGGCCAGCTCGCCTTTGATTCTGAAAAGCACTGCCTCTTTATAAAGATCCCATTCATGCGAGGAAGGAGGAACCCCAGCCTTGTGCCTCTTTACGGGGGAGTCAGCCCCCCCCCCAGCAGAGATGCAAGTCTCTCTACTTCATTAGTCGTATTATTTTTGGTGCTCCATATGCAAGAATTGTTTCATAGGCAGCCGTTCCAATCTGTGTGTTTTTCTTTGGTTAATAAAAACCACAGTTTATTACTCAGTCATATAAATACCACATTTTCTCAGCCTCCGGGATGACACAATGATAAATTCAGCAAACTTGTGTCTTCCTCGATGTTTTCTTTTTATTTCTTTGTCTGAATTTCCCTGGGGACAGCCCTCCAGGTAATTTCTTTAGGAGATGAAGAGAGCAAGGCTGGTGCCGGCTCTATTTTCTTGCCTGCATGCGTCGGCAGAATATTTCTGTTGTTGATCAGAAAAGCATATTCTTACATGGCCTCCACTGCGTGTGCTTTTAATTATATCCCCTTTCCTCCCCCTTCCTCCTCCCTCCCAGCAGAACACCTCCAATCGTGATGAACAGGGCAGAGAAGGGGAGAGAGGCTGAAGTTTGACTCTGGTGCCTGCCACTCATTTGTTGGCTGGTTATCCTTGGGGAGTTGCTAAACCTCTCTGTATGGGTTCTGCATGTTAGAATGGCATTGTCTATATGGCTGCATGACAACCCTAGGACATAGGAAGTCTTTTTTTTTTTAATACTTCAAAAAAATATTTTATTTAGCCAGGCGTGGTGGCGCATGCCTGTAATCCCAGCACTCAAGAGGCAGAGGTAGGAGGATTGCCGTGAGTTCAAGGCCACCCTGAGAATACATAGTGAATTTCAGGTCAGCCTGGGCTAGAGTGAGACCCTACCTTGAAAAACCAAATATATATATAAATTTGGGCATGGTGGTGCATGTCTGTAATCCCAGCATTAGGAAGGCTGAGGCAGAAGGATCATGAACCCAGATTATATAGTAAGACCCCATCGCAAAAAATTTAAGGGGCTGGAGAGATGGCTCAGTGGTTAAAGGTGCTTTCTTGCAAAGCCTCACAATCTGGGATTCAATTCCCCAGCGCCCATGTAAAACCAGATCATAAAGTGGTACATGCATCTGGAGTTTGTTTGCAGTGGCGAGAGGCCTTGGTGTGCCTGTTCCCTCTTTCTTTCATTTTCTTTCTCTCTCTTTCTCAGTGTCTGCTTGCAAATAAATAAAATACTTTTAGAAATTGTTTGAAAGAAAGACTTTGAGCCCACCCGGACTTAGGGAGAAGCAGGACAGAGATGATCCAGGACCAGTGGGGCGAGTGAGGCCTGACCGAGTGTTTGGGAGAAGGCCCTGAGGCCTGGAAGTTCACTGGGGGAAAGCAGGATACATAGCCAGGAGCCGGGATGGAAAGTTTGGAGAGCCTGTTCTGGTCTATGCAGTGGGCTCGGGTGGTCAGGGGTCCCTTGCAGGCCAGCGACAGTTCCTGGCAGTTGGACCCAGGCCTTTACTACTGGATCTCTGAATGTGAGCCTCAAAGTTAGAGCTCCGGCCCACCAAGCTGGAAGGGCTGTCTTAGAACCAGGGCCCTTCTGAGCCCCGCTGCTAGCTCTCCCCTCCCCGAGCGCCTGCCCCTTTGGAAGCAGGGGAGGCATCCTACAGAGCTCGCTTCCTATCAAGTGGAGTTTGGCTCCATTCTGGGACCCCATCAGTCGGGAAGAATTTTCCATCAGGGAAGAGTCTGAACTCTAGTTGCATCTTGGGACCCGGGGACTTTGTCCCAAGCCATCACTCATATCTGGGCCCACTCAAGGTCACTAAAAGTAATTTTCTGTCCCCTAACATTGCCCACAGCCCCCATCTCTTTCTCCTTCAAGCAGAGAACATTCTGCCTGGCTCCCAAGAGGGCTGGGGTCACCGAGCCAGCACCTTTCTCCTGTTGACCCCCCTCCTGCCTGGTGCTCTGGCACACTTATCCCGAGCCTCCGGGGGAGGGGGTTTAAGTTTCTCTGCAGGGGCACACAGTGAGGCCCCTGAATGCTATCTGCCCACAGTGTGCCCAGCAAGTCATGGCCAGCTCGTTTTCCCAGCCTCTGTCCTCTGCCATCCCTTCTGCTGCTCACGGCCCCTGGCAATGCAGGCGTGGGACTTGGTGTTTCCACTTTTCCTGGAAGCTCGCTGGCTTAATCTGTGTTCTCGTCCTCTGCGTGCAGTCCTCATAAGACCCGTGAATGTGTCACTTAAAAACCAATCTCATTTCTTTTCAGCATGGCGTAGAGCTTGCTTCGGTTGAGGACCAGACAGCTGAGGGTTACTGCAGTGAGTGGGTACCAGGGGAGAAAGCGGGGTCACACTTGATTGGACACACGGCGATACAAGTGAGATGCGGCAGGGGGATGCTTTGGGAGTGGGAGGGGGTATGGGGACAGACAGGCAGTCATGCGATGTCTGCTCCCTGGGGCTGGCCTGGAAGCCTCCCTCCCAGGCAAATAAACCCTGGAGCTCTCCTACCATTCACCATGTTGGGAGCCTAGTGGGGAGTCTGTGGTGGATCTGAGGCTCAGGGTACAGATATGGTCATGTCTGCTGACTGCTTAAAGACCAGCTCCTCCACCACAGTGCTCAGCCAGGGAGAGGGGACTAGCCAGGAACCAGCCTGGAGCCAACCTGGACCAGCCAGAAACCAACCTGGGACCAGCCAGGAGCCAGCCTGGCATCCATAGCTGCTTCCAGCTTTCCTGTCCCTGGACACCCTGCATCCAGCCCCAGTGGCTTCCGCCTCTGTTCGGAGGAAGGCTGGCCCTCAGGTCTGGCGGGCCTTTCCTTGTCAGCATCTCCAACACTTTCTCAGTTTCCCTTCCAGGCCTTTCTGTCCTTCTGCTCAGAACTTCACTCCCCTTCTCTTTCAGTTCACAACATCAATTAACATGCCATGCCCCCAGGAGACCCTCTCTGATCATCAGATTCTAGGGGCCAGTTATGTCCCATAATGCCAAGGTTTCCTGGCTGCAGCCGCTATGAAGAGACTATGTAAGAATGCCCCTCCCCCTACCTTTTGTTTTTTGCCCCCTCTATTCAGCCAGGTGTCCTTCACCCAGAGGACAGTCACAAAAAGACTCACTCAGTGCTTGGCTTTTGCATTCAAAATACGGTTTTCCAGCTGAGTGCAACTGAGGGCATCTTGGCTCCTGGGGCTGGGTCACTATGCTGTGGGTCAGACTGGGTGGTATGGGGTGTTGACAGCCGCTCTGGTCTCTACGTAGAAGAGACCCTGACAATCAAAAATGTCTCCACCGGGTGTGGTGACGCACACACCTTTAATCCCAGTACTTCGGAGGCAGGGATGAGAGGATTGTTCGCTGTGAGTTTGAGGCCAGCCTGGGCCTACAGAGGGAGTTTCAGGTCAGCCTGGGCTAGAGTGAGACCCTATCTTGAAAAACAAATCAAAATAAAACAAACAACAATAAAAAAAAACAAAAAACTTCTAGTATGAGCTGGAGAGGTGACTCAGCGGTTAAAGGTGTTTACTTACAAAGTCTGATGGCCTGGGTTCCATTCCCCAGGGCCCACGTAAAAGCAAATGCACAAAGTGGCACATACATCTGGAGTTTGTTTGTAGCAGCAGGAAATCCTGCCATACCCATTCTTTCTCTGTCTCTGCCTCTCTCTCAAATACATACATACATAAATAAATAAATAATATTTTTTTCAAAATGTCTCCTGACATTGGTCTAGGGTTCGGTCATCTGTGGGTGATTCGGCATCCCCAGGAGTGGGCTGGGGCTCGGTGGATGCAGTTCTTGCTATATGACCCCGAGTACCTGACTTTGCGTTGTTGGACCCCACGGAAGGCCCACAGCTTTGCTGGGCCCCTGAAATCCCAGCGTACCTGCACAAGAAGGGAGGTGGAGCTCCCGGAAGCACGTGAACGGAGCAGCGAGCAATGAGGGACCCCCATCTGACGTGCGGTGGGAAGCAGGGCTGTCTTCTGACCAGCACACCCACATGTGCCCTCCACCCCCCACGCCAATTAAATAAAGTGCACAGGAGGGTTTGTAGAGGTTCCCTGAAAACACCCCACTATTTTATTGAAGGACTTGAGCAGCTGAGGATCATGGTCTCATCGAAGGTCCCCATGGATACTGAGGGGCAATTGTCCTTACCAAGGGCCCGGGCTGCAACAGTGTGTGGTGGTCAGTCTTCATTGTCAATAGATTTAGGACCACCAAGGAGATCGCACTTCTGGGTGTCTGTGAGGGAATTTCCAGAGAGTGTTGAGGAGAGATCTCCCAGAGTGGGGGTAGCACCATTTCCGTGGGCTGGGGCCTCCATGGGATAAAGAGGGAAAAGATAAAAACAGCTGGACGCTAGCGTGCCTCCCTTCTTGGCTTTCCGTCCACCTAGAAGGGAAGAGCAGTGTCCACCACGTGCTCCAGCTGCCATGGCTTCTGCTTCACTCAGAACCCTCCAAAATAGAGGGCCAAATTGAATCTTTCCTCCTTGCAAGTTGTCACGTGTTCCGGTCACAAAGACGCTCTAAGTAACTAACACACAAGCCTGTGTTCGGGGCAGGGCACTGTGCTGTCCCAGTCCTTGTGGCTTTTAGGTGGAAGCAGGTTAGCTTGAATGGTTACACACTCCAAGGCAGTGGTCGAATGGTGCCCAGCGCACACCTGGCAGAAAGAGGAGATGGCACAGGGAGCTCAGAAGAGCTGGACACAGGAGATCTCCCAGGGAGACTGGGCCGGTGCCCAGAAATCCACAGTATATGTCCCTAGACATGAGAGAGACCTCTGTGGGAGACCACTGCCGAGGGCTGGGGAAGTGATAGGGACACAGAGATCCTCCTAGACAGCCCAGAGCTGGACAAAGGGACAACCCCAGAGCTGGGTGGAGGGGCTGGAGAATTCTGAGTCACAGCATGGTCCTGCGTGGCAATCCAGTAGGAAGGGGATTCTCGTGATGGCTGGGGGGCCACCAGCAACGGAGCCAGAAGGAGACGTGAGGTGTCCAGGTGCTGACATGGCTGAGCACAGGAGGGGACCCTGGGTGTGTACCAGTGGTCACTGTGCTTTGACTGTGCGTGCGGTGGACAGAGCCACCAGGAGCTGGGCAGATGGGATGGGATCGGGGAAGAGGTGTTATAGTTACAAAACTCCTGACCAAAAGCAGCTGATGGGAGGAAATCTTTATTTTGGCTTGAGGAAAATCTCCGACATGGGAAAGGCACAACCAGATTTCTTTTCACATCAACTTCCTCGAGCCCGGGTCCCAGCCAGGTTCTTCCCTCGTAAGCCGAGCCCGCCCAGTGCACAGTTCTTCCTGCCTTTGAAACACATGAGGCTCTGGGGAGAAACCACCACAGCCTGGGGGGGGGGAGCAGGGACTAGCCTGCCTTCTTGCCCTCTCATGGGGCTGCTGAGGGCTGCAGCAGGGAGGCGAAATGACTCAAACCGAGTAGTCAGAGTGGCTGAACGCCCAAGGGAGGACAAGCATTGGGCTTTAGGCGGGTGGAGTTGTGGGGGGGGGCAGGAGTGGAAGATGCTGAGCCAGGGCATTGGAAGGGGGGAACATTCGGGTTTGTGGGGACCCTTGCCCCACTTGCTCTCCAGGCCACTTTCTACATGGACTCCACCTGCTGCCCAAATCCTCCTCAGTGGCTGCCCATGAAGTTTCCTGTTCATTTGCGACTGAGTGTTCCTGAGCAGGGTGTGTGGGGACAGGGTAGATAGGAGATGGTGGCTGACAAGAGCTGGTGGCACTTGTTGATTACCCGTTTCCCATTTCACTACCTCCTCAAGGTGGGGGCCCCATCTCCATTTTGCAATGGAGAAACTGAGTCACAGAGACATTGGGACAATTCCCCTAGAACACAGAGAGGGGTCCCTGGAGTCTGGGATCCTCCCCAGCTGAGTCCTGAGCAGAAGCAGAAAAACCACCAGTGACAGGAGACGTGGGTGTAAAACCCATGACAGCACATGCCTCAAAGGAACGTGTGGCTCCCCTGGTGGCTCCCAGCAGCAGGTGGGCCTGGGCTTTGGATCCTTGCCCCCAAGCTCAGGGCACAGTGCTGAGTCGAGTCTTGAGGCACCAGTCAGCAGAAACAAAAAAGCTTATAGGCTGCACTTCTGACATGCTGTTGTTGAGGGGCCATCAGTTTTGAGGGGGCAAATGTCTGGAGGTGATGGGGGTTGGGAAAGGGCAGAGCTGCTCACAGTCTGGACTTCCATCTCTCAGGGAAGAGCACCATTTTCTCACATCTTTCCTCTTGGATAGCTTGTCCTTTATCCTGACCTGCAAGGTCTTCTAAGCTGTTCCGTCCCCTTTGTGATGAGCCCCCGCCCCTGCAAGCCCAGGGAAGCTCTTTCTAGAAGAACCAAGGAAAATGGGATCTCATTAAGGGTAGGAAGTGCCTTTGACATCTTTTGAAACCCACTTCCCTCCGCTAGTGAATGGCCATCGATCACTCCTTTCAGGGCAAGTGTTTCTTTCAGGGAGGCAGTGGCAGTGTGAGTAATACCTGACTTTCCTTAAATGGCTTTGAACTTTGGAAATGTCCCCCCTTTCACTGTGGGGCTGCGATCGTCCAGGACTCTTGCAGTGGTCATAATTATAATTGCCGCTGTCGTTTTGTTAGTACCACTGAGGTACCTGACACTGCCTGACAAACCTCTGAACGCCAGGAGTTAGTAGGTGGGAGGATAAAAAAGACAGAGAAAGGGCTGGAGAGATGGCTTAGTGGTTAAACGCTTGCCTGTGAATCCTAAGGACCCTGGTTCGAGGCTCGATTCCCCAGAACCCACGTTAGCCAGATGCACAAGGGGGCGCACGCGTCTGGAGTTCGTTTGCAGTGGCTGGAAGCCCTGGCGTGCCCATTCTCTCTCTCGCTCTCTGCCTGTTTTTTTCTTTCTCTTTCTCTCACTCTCTCTCTCTGTCGCTCTCAAAAAAAAAAAAAAAAAAAAAACAGACAGAGAAAGAGAGAGAGAACAGAGGTTAAGTAGCTTCCTTAAGATGGCACAGCCACTCAGATTTGACCTAAGATCATAATACCAGGGCGGCCTGCCAGGATCCCCCTGGCTCTGCAGGTGACCGTGCCCACCATGACAGGAGGCTACAGGAAGTGAGCACAGTTTCAGCGTGTTGTGATGGCTGCTTTCCCCTGTGTGGAGTGGTAGGCACAGGACGAACAACACAAATGAGCAGGGGGCAGCCAGAGGGAGGAGACTCGTCTGGCTCAGGTCAGGAGAAAGAGCAGGCTGGCCAGGTCACCAGGTGTCCTTCACACAGCTTCGACTGTCTCGCCAGGCCCCTGCAGGTCACCTGTGACCTCTACTTGCAAAGATGTTGCTAGTGCTTGCAGCTCATCCTATAGGGGGATCATGGCACAGGGGCTCAGTGCCATCCCCTGCCGGCCTCTCCGGTTCTTGGGGTCTCCAAATGAGTGCATACACTAGGAACTGTTCACCCATCATTATCATTGGATTTCTTTTTTGAGGCAAGCCCAACAGATGCCTTTTTTATGCAAGAGAGTGAGAACAAGGGATAGAATTGGTACACCAGGGCCTCCAACCACTGTAATCAAACTCCAGATGCGGGTGCCACCCTGTGTGCATGTGAGACCTTGTGTCACCTTGTGTGTCTGGCTTGCATGGGATCTGGCGAGTCAAACATGGGTCCTTAGGCTTTTCAGGTGAGCACCTTAACTGCTAAGCCATCCCTCCAGTCCTCCATTGGATTTTTTTTTTTTTTTTTTTTGAGGTAGGGTTTCACACTAGCTCAGGCTGACCTGGAATTCACTAAGTAGTCTCAGGGTGGCCTCAAACTCATGGTGATCCTCCTACCTCTGCCTCCCGAGTGCTGGGATTAAAGGTGTGTGCTGCCACACCTGGCCCTCCGTTGGATTTTTTAAAAATATATTTATTTATTAGAGAGAAAGAGAGGGAGAGAGAGAAAATGGGCACACCAGGGCCTTCTGCCACTATAAATGAACTCCAGTTGATTGTACCACCTTCTGCATCTGGCTTTACATGGGTACTGGGGAAATGAACCCAAGTTGCAGGCAAGCGCCTTAAGCACTAAGCAATCTTTCCAGCTCCTCCATTGGGTTTTGTCTTTAATTTGGTAGCTCTGATCTAGACCTTGTGTCTTGCCCGTCATTGGAGTCACTGTCTATGTAGTCACACAGAGCTGTCCCCCTTCCATGCCTCAAATATCCCACCAACAGTCTTGGTCAAGACCTTCTTGGCTCTCACTGCCTTCCCAAAGACCACCCATGACGACCACTGGCCACGTGACAAATGGATGTCTTTGGCTCTCTACACTAATTCACACTCAGCAGACACACTTCCTATTTCTCTACCTCCTCTTTCTCTCAGCACTGAGGGCCAAGGCTGGCCCTTCTGTACAGAGAGAGGTGCTAGTGTGCAAACCATGGATAGAGGGCGGTGTGGGTCGGGGACGATGGCTCAGGTAGTAGAGTGTTCTCCCCGCACGCGTGAGGGCCCTCCCCCCCGTGCCCGTGCTAGGCAGACACAGTGGTGTGTGTGAGGGCACGTCTTGTTCTGTTTTGTGGGGCTGGCGGTGGAATCCAGGGCCTCACAAATGCTTGGCAAATGCTCGGCAAATGCTCTACCACTAAGCCACACTCGCAGCCAAGGGAAAGGAGCACAGGGCTAAGCAGGGCTCCATCTTCATACTGTCAGAAGCTGGCAGGGTCTACGGCCTCCTTGCCCTTCCTGGCCCGGGGGACAGTGGGTAGGTGGTGTGTCCTCCTGTCCGTTCCTGTGTGCTGTGTGTCTGCGCTGCACTGGGCAGAGCGTCCCTCCTCAGCTCCAAAGCTCTACTGGTGCATTCTCACCCGAACAAGGAGTGAGGGGTGGGGTGTCGTCAGAGAGGAGGGGTGCAGGCGGGTCTGGGGAGGCCAGGAAGGTTGGTCTGAGGAAATGAGGCAAGAGTGGCTATAGACAAAGGGGAGTTGATGTAGTAGCTTGCAGTGGTCCAGAGCCCCTGATTTTACAGAAGTGGAGCCTGAGTTGATATAATAGTTTGCAGTGGCCAAGAGCCCCTGATTTTACAGATGTGGAGCCTGAGTTGATATAATAGCTTGCAGTGGCCAAGAGCCCCTGATTTTACAGATGCAAAGCCAGAGTTGATATAATAGCTTGCAGTGGCCAAGAGCCCCTGATTTTACAGATGCGAAGCCAGAGTTGATATAATAGCTTGCAGTGGCCAAGAGCCCTGATTTTACAGATGTGGAGCCCAAGTTGATATAATAGCTTGCAGTGGCCAAGAGCCCCTGATTTTACAGATGCAAAGCCAGAGTTGATATAATAGCTTGCAGTGGCCAAGAGCCCCTGATTTTACAGATGCGAAGCCAGAGTTGATATAATAGCTTGCAGTGGCCAAGTGCCCCTGATTTTACAGATGTGGAGCCCAAGTTGATATAATAGCTTGCAGTGGCCAAGAGCCCCTGATTTTACAGATGTGGAGCCCAAGTTGATATAATAGCTTGCAGTGGCCAAGAGCCCCTGATTTTACAGATGTGGAGCCCAAGTTGATATAATAGCTTGCAGTGGCCAAGAGCCCCTGATTTTACAGATGTGGAGCCTGAGTTGATATAATAGCTTGCAGTGGCCAAGAGCCCCTGATTTTACAGATGTGGAGCCAGAGTTGATATAATAGCTTGCAGTGGCCAAGAGCCCCTGATTTTACAGATGTGGAGCCTGAGTTGATATAATAGCTTGCAGTGGCCAAGTGCCCCTGATTTTACAGGTGTGGAGCCTGAGTTGATATAATAGCTTGCAGTGACCAAGTGCCCCTGATTTTACAGATGTGAAGCCCAAGACTCTGAGGACAGGAACATCTCCAGAGTCTCCCAGCAAGGCAGACATAGGGACAACAGCATGTTCGAACTTAGGATCAGTCTTTCTTGCCTCAGGCATGTTCTGATTTGGATGTGTGCATGGCCTTGCATGGCAGAAGTTGGCTGTGGCTCCTAGCTGCACCTCTTCCCTGCTGGCATCTTTGCAAATCCTTCACCTCTGGGAGTCTTGGCATCCTTACTTGGGGTGCACAGATCACAGACCCACTCTACCTTCTTCACTGACCCACAGGAGGCACATGGCCACTTGGGCCAGGGGGTGTCCTCCATGAGCAGCCGGGTTCTGCACAGGTGGGGTTTGTCCCCTGGCTGTCCTGGACAGAACCTGGGCCTGGTTGCTCTCTGGGTTACTGAGCACTACACAGAGAAGAGGATGGTTCCAACACAGTGTTTGTTCTCCAGGGAAACGGGCTCCCTGGCAGATGGCAGCCTTCTCTCCTGTTTTCACACCTACCAGGTCAAGGAGACCTGGGAGACTTAGAGGCTTGCTGGGGTGACACGCATCTATGGCTGGGGAGGAAAATGTTCTTAACAGCCCCCAAGGTCAAGGCTGCTTGTGAGAGGCCCTGGACCAGGGCCAGCATGTGTTGCTGAACCGCCTGGTTGTTCCACCAAGTTGCCAGGGTGACTGGAGAGATAGGGCCTGAGGAAACGCTCTGATCGCCATCTGGAAGATGGGTGAGTGTGGCCGGGAGAACTGACTTCCAGAGCTTCCTTTTCTTCTGTGTGCAGAGCAGGAAGAGTGTTGGACTTGGAGTTGGAGCAGGGTGTCTGTCCCAGGTACAGGCTGAGCCTGGGCAGGTTGGCGGTGTGGCTCTGGGCACAGGGTAGAGTTGGTGTCTGCTCAAGAGGGCCTGCAGGGTTTGGTCAGGACAAACGCCTTACAACTGCCTATAAACACAGAGCTGCTTAGGGACAGCACTGGTTCCTTTCACACCACTGTGACAGAATGCCTGGCAGACAACTTACGGGGACACAGGATGTACTCCAGCGCATAGTTTTAGAGATGTGGGTCCTTTGTGCTATTGATCCGGGGCCTGCGGAGGCAGAACACCTTGGCAACAGGACCTGTGCAGGAGGAGGCTGCTCACCTCATGGTGGACAGGAAGTAGAGAAACAGAGAGGAAGGGACCAAGGAAAAAGTATAGCCTACTTCCTGCATCTAGGTCCCATCTCCTAAAGTGTCCACCGCCTCCTAAAAAAGCACCATCAGATGAGACCAAGTGGTCAACACAGGAGCCAGGGAGATGTCTCCTATCCAGACCATGACAGGACTCCGGCTCAGGGCTTGGCTCCCTCCCACAGGGCAGCACGAAGTGAGTTCAGTGTCAGCCCCAGGATTTAGCAGTCCTTCCTGCCCCCCAAAGAAAGTGAGTTCCCCTGCTTCACACTCCAAGTGTGGTCTAGTCATGACATTCATGGGACCATTGGGTACCTCCCTCCTATGCCCTCAGCCTACACAATTGGGTCCCCTGGGCCAGAACTCTCTCCCAAACCCTACATTGCTGTTTCTAATTGTCCAGTTTCTTTCTTTCTTTTTCTTTTTTTTTTCTTTTTTTTTTGATTTTTTGAGGTAAGGCTGACCTGGAATTCACTATGGAGTCTCAGGGTGGCCTCGAACTCACGGCGATCCTCCTACCTCTGCCTCCCAAGTGCTGGGATTAAAGGCGTGCGCCACCACGCCCGGCTTAATTGTCCAGTTTCTAATGGCACCATGGACTCCTTTGTGACTGAAGTGGCTTCTCTGAGCTTTGGGCCTGTGAGATGCGAGGAGTCCTGCTACGTGAGCCTGACCTTTGCCATGTTTCCCTGCTGCGATGGACTCAGTCCTCCAAATGGTAAGCCAGGTAGACCCTTTCTCCATGTGTCTCCAGCCTGATGCGGGGTCATGAAGAGCGATGAGTAGAGCCCCACCCTGGGCCCAGCAGGTGGCTGTGTTCTCTTAATAACATTTGGAGCTGGGCTGATGGTGCAGGCCGCTAATCTCAGTTACTAGGGAAGCTGAAGCAGTAAGATTGCAAGTTCAAGGCCCACCTAGACTATAGAGTGAGTTCAAAGCCAGACTGGGCAACTTTAATTTTTTTTTTTTTTTTAAATAAAGCACTGTGGTTTTAGCTCAGTGGTAGAGTGCTTGCCTAGGAAAAAGAAAAGAAAAAAAAACATTTGGCTGATATGGTACTTTGAATGTATGTCCACCATTGACTTAGGCATTAAAATTAAACTTGTAACTTGGATCTCCAGCCTCCTGGCTGGAGGGGGTGTCGCTGGGGCAGATCTGAATTTCGGTGCAAAGGTGTGCAGAAAGGCTGGAGTCTGGGTTGTTGCCGGTTCATGTTTGTTGCACTTTGATGTTTTGCTGACTGCCGGTGGTTACTCTCTGCTTGCATTTGTGAATGGAGCCAGCTTCATCCACCATCGACGGAACGGCCCCTGGATTCTGTAAGCTTGAAATAAATCCCATTCTTTCCATAAACTGGGTCTGTTTGGAAGTCCATCCCAGCAACGTGGAGCTGACTAAAACAGCTGCCCTTTGCAAGACAGTATGAGCATGAATGCTTTGGAACAAATTATTTATGTCTTCCCTTTGGAGGACTGCTCTGGGCTCATGGGTTGAGAGGAAGGCGCGGAGGCGTGGCGGCATGCATGGCGGGAGCCTGTGGCCAGGACTTCTCGCCTTCACATCTCGGGGGACCAGGAAGCAGGGAGAGAGGAATGGAGGTGCTCAGCACCTTCCTCCCTTTTCATTCAGCTCAGGTTCCCAGCGTGTGGGATGGTTGGTGTCACCCACAGTCAGGGCAGTCTTCCCTCTCAGTTAAAACTCTCCAAGAACCCCACTGTCGCCATTCGTCAAAGCTACATCTAGCTAGTGGTGTGTCCTGATGAAATGAAGCTGACACGCAAAGTTGCCCATCAGGCAGCCTGACAGGCCAACAGACCTCAGGCCAGGAGGAGGGTGTCTGCTGCGTTTCTTCTGTCTGCCCTCGCTCCTTCCTGGCCTCCTAACTTCCTTTCATCCTCCCTTTCTTCCTGATTGCTGCCATGTGCTCAGAATTACACCTTACCAACTTATTTAATGCTTATAACTCCTAAAAGAAGTCAGATGTCACTGGGAAAGGGCTAGGGAGTGAAGGTACCTTCACCCATGAAGGACCCTGTGAGGCTCCACGCTAATAGAAGCATGCTATCTCCTCCAAGGCTCTGGGGATACTGTGGAAAGAGGTGCCAAAAGAATGTAAGAGCACAGGGTGGGGGGCTCAGGGCACTGTCCTCCAGACATGAACTGACAGGTACATCCATGACGTCACAGTGGATGCTGTTGCCTCCACCATACTGAGCCCATCAACGTTCTGACAGAGAAGATGGAGGACAGGAAAGAATGAGGCGTCAAAGTAGGACTACTTGGAAAGAGAAGGAGGTTCAGTGGCTTAGCAGTGTGGTGGGAAGGCAGGAGAGGGTAATGGGAAGGGATTATGAACAACGTACGTACATTCATGTATTAAAATTCACAAAAAAAGAAAGAAGAGGGGCAGGAGAGATGCCTTAGCGATTAAGGTGCTTGACTGCAAAGCCAAAGGACCTAGGTTCAGTTCCCCGGTACCCACGTAAGCCAGATGCACGAGGTGGTGCATGTGCCTGGAGTTCATCTGCACTGGCTAAAGGCCCTTGTGTACCCATTCTTTCTCTCTCTCTCTCTCACTTTCTCTCAAATGAATAAGTAAATAAAATATTTTTTAAGAAAGAAAAGAAAGAACAGTCTGGGGAACTGGCTCAGCAGTTAAAGGCACTTGCTGACAAAGGCTGCTGGTTCGATTTCCCAGTACCCATGTAAAACCAGATGTTCAAGATGCCACTTGTGTCTGGCATTTATGAGCAGTGACAAGAGGCCCTAGTGTGCCCATTCTCTCTCTCTCCCCACTCCACAAATGAAACAATCAAATATATTTAAGAGAGAGAGAGAGAAAGTGCCAGGCATGGTGGCGCATACTTTTAACCCCAGCACTCCTTAATCCCAGCTCTTGGGACGCAGAGGTAGGAGGATCACCATGAGTTGGAGGTCACCCTGAGAATACATAGTGAATTCCAGGTCAGCCCGGGCTAAAGTCAGACCCTACCTTGAAAAACCAAAATTAAAAAAAAAAAAAAAAGAGAGAGAGAGAGAGCTAGCAAGAAAGAGGCTGGGTGTGGGCATAGTGGTGCACAAAGCCTTTATCTCTAGCTCTCAGGAGGCAAGGGTAGGAGGATAGCTATGAGTTCGAGGCGAGCTTCTGACTATACCGTGAATTCTAGGTCAGTGTGGACTAGAGTGAGACCCTACTTCAAGAGAGAGAGAGAGAGAGGAAGAAAACCAACAATCTGGTCATATAATTCTCCTTCTAGAATATATTGCCTCATGCTTTGGAACTACTCCCCACATTTTGAGGACAAATTATGAAGTTTGCCTCTCTTAGCTGGCAGGGAAGGCTGCCAGTGCTTCCCAGTGCTGGGGTTGGACGGACCCTAGGGACTTGAGCACGCTAAGCAAGTACTCCACTGCAGTGAGGGACCCCAGCCCTTGAGTGTGGCATTCTTGACCTACCTGTCACAGAGTCTTCGAAGCCAAGGAGGTCGAAGTGGACAAGCCTGCACCTCCTCTTTTCCCACCACCGAGGGCAGACTTCTGAGCAGATGTGTGACACTCCAGGGCTATGGGGTCACCAGGGGCAGATCGCTGAGAGCTGAGGCTTTTGCACCACTGGTTTCATGCGCAGTTTCAAGCTAATGCAGTGGTTAAGAATAACATTAAAAAGCAGAATAGGGAACTTCTGGTTAAGATGGTGGCATAGGAACCACGCCAAAGCAGCTTAGGGGAGAAAAAGCCAAAAAATAAATAAATAAATAAATAAAACCAGCAAAATACACTCTTCTACTAAAAAGTGAGGTGTATAAGAAATTACCAACAGCAGCAGAGAAGTGGGAGAGATGCAGAGCACGCAGAGCCACACAGGCGGGCAGGAGCGGCTCCCGCAGCGGTGGCACCAGGTCTTGCGGGGCCACAGCTGCCAGGCTCAGCTTGAGGTGCAGGAAAAGCCAGGGGAGGGGATTTTCCACTCACACTGGAGCGCTTCACAAATTCAATAAATGTGTAGAACCACAGTGAACAATGGAGGAGCAGATCACGAGGTAGAAGTTCACATGGACCCGAGGGAAAACTAGAGCCACCATCCACAGCTTCCCTTCACCCACTGCCAGCGCAAGCGCCAGCAAGCACCAGAAACCAGGGGAAGGGAGCTCACAGCACCCAGCACCGGCGACCAGAGCATAGATCCAACAACCCAGCCAGCCTACTTGAACCCACAGTGCAGCAAAGAGGGGCCCAAGCAGGAGCGCAGCATAACTGAGACCAAAATCATCCCAAAAGGTAACTGGGATTACACCAGTTCAGCACCCGCCTAATATACCTGGTATATAGGCCTGAACAGGAAGTGCTAATTGCACCTTCCATATCAGAATAAACTATATGTTAAATCTGATGGATGGTCAGATTTGCCATGCTTAAATAAGCTATATTTGGGGTTTGTTATTTGTTGCTTCTTGATTTATAGTGGCTTTGCTTCCTCTTCTGTTGTACATTAAGGAAGGGTCTCACTTGGTCACAAGCTGACTTGGAACCCTCAACAGACCAGAAATCTTAATCTCCTTGACAGGATTAAGGGTGTGGGCTACCACAAACCCTAAGGGACCGTGATATTGTTAGAGGATCTGGTTGTCATAATATCTACTCTTGCATACTCTGTGCTCTTTTTCATTGAAAGTGTGCATTGTTTAGTTAAATTTTAGAATCTGCCTGTATTTTGTTCCACTCAGCCTACTTGAATACTCTCATAGCAGAGAAACACACACCTAAGGTCACTTTTGTAGATACTCTGAGAGTTTTGAAAGCCAAACCTACCACCTTAAGCTCCTACCCTGAAGATATATAACATCAGATTGATTGATACATTTAATAATACTGCAGCTAACTCGAAAATCCAAGCATTACATTAATCCAAGATGCCAAAATATGTACATTATAACACAATAAACACCAATAATCAAGACAATATAAATCCACCAAAAAGTACTAATGCATCAGAAATAACATCCAGTGAGAATGAGTCAGAGGAAATGCCTGAGAAAGATTTCAAAAGAATGATTGTAAATATACTAAAAGAAGTCAAAGAGGAAATCAAAGGAATCAAAGAAGACACAGGACATAAATTTAATGAAATAAAGTGGTCAATACTAGACATAAATAAGGAAATGGAAATAATAAAGAAAAACCAGTCAGAATTATCAGCAATGAGGAACACAGTTAATGAAATAAAAAACTCTGTAGAAAATCTAACCAGTAGAATGGATGAAGGACAGAATATCTAAGCTAGAAGGTCAGGTGGTAGATCTAATATAGTCCAACCAAGAGAAAGACAAACTAATAGGAATGTATGAATGGGAATTTCAAGATATTTGGGACATTATGAAAAGATCAAACATAAGAATTCAGGGCATAGTAGGAGGAGAAGAACTTCACTCCAAAGGCACAGTAGGCATCTTCAACAAAATCATAGAAGAAAACTTCCCCCAAATTGGGAAAGAGGTGCCAATGCACATAAAGGAATCCTTTAGAATACCAGCCAGACAAAACCTGGAAAGAAACTCTCCTCGCCATATTATAATCAAACTACCAAACACACAAACCAAAGAAAAAATATTGAAAGCAGAAAGAAAAATCAAGTTATCTACAAAGGTAAGCCCACCAGGATCATAGCAGATTAATCAACACAAACTTTAAATGCCAGAAGGGCTTGGAGTGATGTATTCCAAGTTCTGAAAGATAACAATTGTCAAGCAAGATTACTTTATCATGCAAAGCTGTCCATTCAAATAGACAGAGAAATAAGGACATTCCACAACAAAAGCAGGCTAAATGAAAATTTGAAGACAAAACCAACTCTACAGAAAATACTTGAAAGAATCCTCCATGCTGAAGAGAAAGAAAAACAAACATATAAGACACAAAAAAAACAAACAAACAATACTCAAATACCAGTTAACACAAGAGAGCAAAGGTAAAACCAGAAGAACAGCAAAACAAAAATGGCAAAAATAAATACACACCTTTCAATAATATCTCTTAATATCAACAGCCTCAATACCCCAACCAAAAGACATAGGTTTGCAGACTGGGTTAAAAAGCAGGATCCTTCAATTTTCTGTCTCCAAGAAACTCACCTTTCTACAAAGAATGGACACTATCTTAGGGTGAAAGGTTGGAAAACAGTGTTTCAAGAAAATGGGCCAAGAAAACAAGCAGGATTGATATCCTAATATCAGTCCAACATTAGTTAGGAAAGATAAGGAAGGTCACTTTATATTGGTTAAAGGCACACAACAACAGATGGACGTTACAATCCTAAACATATATGCAACTAACATGGGGGCTCCCAATTTCATCAAACAAATGCTATTAGACCTAAGGTCACAGATAACACCAAACACAGTGGTGGTGGGTGACTTCAACACCCCATTCTCATCAATTAACAGGTCATCCCGGCAAAAAATAAACAGAGAGGCATCTGGATTAAATGAGGTCATAGAAGAAATGGACCTAACAGATATCTACAGGACATTTCATCCAAATGCTGCAGCATATACATTCTTTTAAGCAGTACATGGAACATTCTCTAAAATAGACCATATTTTAGGACACAAAGCAAATCTTAACAAATACTGGAAAATTGAAATAACTCCTTACATTCTATCTTACCACAATGGAATCAAATTATAAATCAATAGCAAGTAAAACCATAGAGAATTCACAAAATCATGGAAACTAAACAATACACTACTAAATGATGAATGAGTCAATGAAGAAATCAAGAAGGAAATTAAAAAAAATCATAGAGTCAAATGATAATGAGAACACAACATACCAAAACCTTTGAGACACAATGAAGGCAGTCCTAAGAGGTAAATTTATAGCTGTAAGTGCCTATATTAAGAAATTAGAAAGCTCTCAAGTAAATGACCTAATGCTTCGCCTTAAAACCTTGGAAAAAGAAGAATAAGGCAAACCAAAAATTAGTAGACGGGAAGATATAATAAAGATTAGGGCAGAAATTAATGAAATAGAAACAAACAAACAACAACAAAAAAACAATTAAAACAAAGAGTTGGTTCTTTGAGAGGATAAACAAGATTGATAAATCCTTAGCAAATCTGACCAAAAGAAAGAGAGAAGAGACACAAATTAATAAAATTGGAGATGAAAACTGCTCTATCACAGCAGATATCAGAGAAATTCAAAAAATCATAGGGACATACTATAAAAACATATACTTCACTAAGTATGAAAATCTGAAAGAAATGGATGATTTCCTTGATTTATATGACCTACCTAAATTAAATAAAGATGAGATTAATCACTTAAATAGACTTATAATGAGTATGGAGATCCAAGCAGTTATCAAAAATCTCCTAATTAAAAAAAAAGTCCAGGTCCAGATGGATGCACTGGTAAATTTCGCCGGACCTTCAGGGAAGAACTAGCACCATCGCTTCTTAAGCTTTTCCATAATATTGAAAAAGAAGGAATCCTACCAAACTCCTTCTAAGAAACCAGCATCACCCTGATACCAAAACCAGGCAAAGATAGAACAAAAAAAGAAAATTAAAGACCAATCTCCCTCATGAACATGAATGCAAAAATTCTCAAAAAAAATATTGGCAAACAGAATACAATATATCAGAAAGATCATTCACCCCGACCAAGTAGGCTTTATCCCAGAGATGCAGGGATGGTTCAACATATGAAAATCAATAAATGTAATACATTATATACATGGATTGAAGGACAAAAATCACATGATCATCTCATTAGATGCAGAGAAAGCATTTGACAAAATCTAACATCCCTTCATGATAAAAGTCTTATAGAGACTGGGAATAGAAGGAACATATCTCAACATAATAAGGGCTATTTATGACAAGCCTACAGCCAACATATTACTAAATGGGGAAAAAACTGGAAGCTTTTTTTTTTTCAACTAAAATCAGGAACAAGACAAGGGTATCCACTGTCCCACTTTTATTTAATATAGTTCTGGAAGTCTTAGCCATAGCAATAAGGCAAGAGACACACATAAAAGGGATACAAATTGGAAAGGAAGAGATAAAGTTACCATGATTTGCAGATGACATGATTCTATACATAAAGGAACCTAAAGAGTCTATCAGAAAACTGTTAGAGCTGATAAACACCTATAGCCATGTAGCAGGATACAAAATAAATACAAAGAAATCAGTAGCCTTCCTATATGCTAACAATAAACACACAGAGGATGAAATCAGAGAATCACTCCCATTCACAATTGCATCAAAAAAAAAAAAAAAAAAATAAAGTACCTTGGAATAAACCTAACCAAAGAACTGTAGGATTTCTACAATGAAAACTTTAAAACTCTCAAGCAAGAAATCGCAGAATACAGTAGGAAATGGAAAAACATCCATTGTTCCTAGATTGGAAGAATCAATATTGTGAACATGGCAATCTTACTAAAAGCAATCTACACATTTAATGCAATCCCCATCAAAATTCCAATGGCATTCTTCACGGAAATAGAAAAACAATCCAAAAATTCATTTGGAATCATATAAAATCTTGAATATCTAAAACAATATTGAGCAACAAAAATAAGGCTGGTGGTATCACCATACCTGATTTTAACCTATACTACAGAGCCATAGTAACAAAAACAGCATGGTACTGGCACAAAAGCAAACATGTAGATCAATGGAACAGAATAGAGGACCCAGATGTAAACCCAGGTAGCTATAGCCACCTGATATTTGATAGAAATGCCCAAAATACTCATTGGAGAAAAGACAGCCTCTTTAGCAAATGGTGCTTGGAAAGCTGGATATGTATCTGTAGAAGGATGAAAATAGATTCTTCTCTCTCTCCATGCACAAGAATTAAGTCCAAATGGATTAAAGACCTTAACATCAGACCTGAAACTCTGAAACTGCTAGAGGAAAAAGTAGGGGAAACCCTTCAACATATTGGTCTTGGCAAAGACTTTCTGAATATAGCCCCAGTTTCTCAGGCAATAAAACCACAGATTAACCTCTGGGACCTCATGAAATTACAAAGATTTTGTATGGCAAAGGACACTGTGAGTAAACCAAAGAGGCAACCTACAGAATAGGAAAAAATCTTTGCCAGCTATACCTCTGATAGAGGATTAAAATCTAGGATATACAAAGAACTCAAAAAATTAAATAATAATAAATCATTAACAAGCCAATTAAAAATGGGCTATGGAACTAAATAGTTCTCAAAAGAAGAAATACAGATGGCATATAAGCATCTGAAAAAAAAAAGTTTTACATCCTTAGTCATCAGGCAAATGCAGATTAAAACTACGTTGAGCTTCCATTTCACTCCTGTCAGATTGGCTACCAACATGAAAACAAATGACTATAAATTCTGGTGAGGAAGTGGAAAAAGAGGAACCCTTCTACACTGTTGGTGGGAATGCAATCAAGTCCAGCCATTGTGGAAATCAGTGTGGAGGTTCCTAAAACAGGTAAAGATAGAGCTACCATATGACCCAGCTATAGCACTCCTAGGCACATATCCCAAGGACTCATCTCATTACCTTAGAAGTACATGCTCAACCATGTATATTGCCACTTAATTCACAATAGCTGGGAAAGGGCACCAACCTAGATGTCCCTTAACTGATGACTGGATAATGAAGATATGGCACATTAATACAATGGAGTTCTACTCAGCGGTAAAGAAAAATGAAGTTATGAAATTTGTAGGAAAATGGATGGATCTACAAAGGATTATGCTAGCTGAGGTAACCCAGGGCCAGAAAGCCAAGTGTCACATGTCCTCTCTCATATGTGGATCCTAGCTACAGATGATTGGACTTCTGTGTGAGTAGGAAGAAAACTCAGTAGCAGAGGCCAGTAAGCTAGAAAAGAGATATAAAGGGAAGAGAAAGGAAGGGAGGGGTACTTAATAGGATGGTATTGTGTATTATTTATTTATTTGCAATTAGATAGGGAGAGAGAGAGACAGAGAGAGAGGAATACCAGGGTTCCTTGCCACTGCAAACAAACTCCAGATGCACGTGCTACTTTGTGACTCTGGCTTTACATGTGATCTAGGGAATCAAATCAGGGTTATCAGGCTTTGCAAGCAAGTGTCTCCACCTCTGAGCCATCTCTTCAGCCCCTAGTTCATTGCTTGTGAATTCAGCCTCACTGACAGGTAGAGTGTAGCCAAATTCTTTGCCAGGTTACATGGATGGCCTGTAGCCTAGTTCCTGACAGAACCCTTGCTCTCCTGGAAACCTCATGGGCCTGGCCTCCACTGCCCACATTACAGCTCCCACCAGAATGGCTTATGGAGCTCTGCTCACAGCTCTGTAGGGCTTTTCTAGCCAAATGTTCCAACCTCTTCCATGGTTCCCCCTGCAGATCCCAATTACTTCCTTTTTCTTCAGCCCATGACCTTAGCCTGCAGGGTGGTGCTATCCACATTCCAGGTGGTTCTTCCTGCTCAGTTAATCCTCTCCTGGAAAGCCCCTAATGCCCAGGGATATTTCTCCTAGGTAATTCAAATTCATTCAAGTTGACAAGTGGAATTAACCATCACAACCACCAATTGATTTGATCTAGAGTCAGGATGTGTGCGCCTGTGCATGCATGTGTGTTCATATATGCACAGAGATAGAGAGAGGAGTCCTTCCACTCTGGACATACTGAGTATGGCTTGAAAATGGTACCTCTCTGAGGACAGAGGGCACAGAGATGCCATGGGATATCAGGCATGGGCAAGCAAGGGCTGGCGACATGCACCTGAGGGCAACTCTCAGGCTCTGCTCAGAGGGAACCACAGACCAGCACCTATTGGATAACTACTGTATACTCCAGGACACCTGCTTAGAACATACCCACAGTTATCTGTAGCTAGGGGTAAAATTCACCAGTGAATCCATCTGGGCCTGGACTTTTTTTAGTTGGGAGATTTTTGATAACCACTTGGAGCTCCATATTTGTTATAGGTCTATTTAAGTGGTTAATCTCATCTTGACTTAATTTAGGTAGGTCATATAAATCAAGGAAAACATCCATTTCTTTCAGATTTTCAAACTTAGTGGAGTATATGTTCTTATAGTAAGTCCTTATGATTGTTTGAATTTCTCTGGTATCTGTTGTGATGCTGCTTTTTCATCTCTACTTTTATTAATTTATGTCTATTCTCTCTTTGTTTTGGTCAGATTTGCTAAGGGTTTATCAATCTTGTTTATCCTTTCAAAGTACCAACTCTTTGTTTCATTGATTCTTGGTATTGTTTTCTTGGTTTCCATTTTATTAATTTCTGCCCTAATCTTTATTATTTCTTCCCATCTACTAATTTTTGGTTTGTCTTGTTCTTCTTTTTCCAAGGCTTTAAGGTGAAGCATTAGGTTGTTTACTTGACACCTTTCTAATTTGTTAATATAGGCATTTAAAGGTATAAATTTCTCTCTTAGGACTGCCTTCATTGTGTCCCAAAGGTTTTGGTATGTTGTGTTCTCATTATCATTTGACTCTATGAATTTTTTGATTTCCTTCTTCATTTCTTCATTGACCCATTCATCATTTAGTAGTGTATTGTTTAGTTCTTTAGATCTTTGGCCTGATTATGTCCCCTTCCCCCTACAACCTTATATAAACCTACATGTAAAAATAAAATCTCGAGACCTTGACAAACACCTAGCATGGTCTCCTTCTTGTGTCTGTTTGCCTTCTCCCATTCAGGTTAACTTCCCCTCGGGTCCTTGTTTAACTCCCTGCTGGCCAGGGCACCAGCCTAGCCTGATCAGTGAACTCTAGGCCAATAAAAGACCTTGTATTAAAAAAGGCAAATAGGGGCTGGAGAGATGGCTTAGCGGTTAAGTGCTTGTCTGTGAAGCCTACGAACCCCAATTTGAGGCTCAATTCCCCAGGACCCATGTAAGCCAGATGCACAAGGGGGCACATGCATCTGGAGTTGTCTGCAGTGGTTGGAAGCCCTGGCATGCCCATTCTCTCTATCTGCCTCTTTCTCTCTTTGTCTGTCACTCTCAGATAAATAAATAAATAAAAATAAACATTTCTTTTAAAAAAAAAAGGCAAATAGCATTCCTGAGGAGCAGCACCAAGGTTCCCCTCTGGCCTCATATGCATGCAAACTCTTCCTCATTATCATCCCTCAAAGCCCCTGAGGTCTCAAACTTCAGGATCCAGCTGCAAGATTGAATCCATTAGTTCCAGAAGCAACCAATATGGCATGTGTGGAGGCATTCCCTTCCTTGTCCTGGCTGGGAGGTATTTTTGGTCATCACAAGTAACAAAGGTATAATGCACAAATCACAGGAGGCCAGGCCCAAGGGACCACCCTCATCATTCTAGACAGCACACAGACCCTCACAGCCCTGCCTGGACCGTCTGCTCTGTAGACCTGCCTGCCTCACGCAATGGGAATAATGGCTTCCAAGCCAGCTGTCTTCTTTTTCCAAGGCTTTAAGGTGAAGCATTAGGTTGTTTACTTGACACCTTTCTAATTTGTTAATATAGGCATTTAAAGGTATAAATTTCTCTCTTAGGACTGCCTTCATTGTGTCCCAAAGGTTTTGATATGTTAATATAGGAGGTAGGGTCTTGCTCTAGCCCAGGCTGACCTCAAATTCACTGTATAGTCTCAGGGTGGCCTCAGACTCACAGTGATCTTCCTATCTGTGCCTCCCCAGTGCTGGGATTAAAGGCGTGCACCACCGTGCCTGGCTCCAGGCCGTCTTTCTAAGGAGATTTCTGAGATGAAGCAATTCATGCCTAACCAGAGCCTCAGAAAGTGAAAGGTAGAAACAGGATGAGGTAAGATGAAGTAATGGTGAAGCAGGCTGGACCTGAGTCCTGAATCCAATGACTGGCTCCTTGGAAGGTTGAGACAGGTGCAGAAGAGAGAGGCTGTGTGAAGACAGAGGGGAAACTGGAGAGGAGTTGTTTCAAGCCAGAGAACCCCAAAGCTGGTAGGGACCCCAGAAGCTAGATGAGATGAGAATGGCTTCTTATCTTGAGCCTTCTGAGGGAATACAGGGGCCATAGGCCTGCTGGCTCCTGGAGGTTGAGCCTCTCACCTCCACAGTGTGTTGTTTGGAGCCACCAGTTTGTGGTCTGTTGTTGTGGCAGCCATGAGGCACTCACACCAAAGTCCTGTCCACAGCTTTATGCTGCTCTAGAAGAATCAGGAATGTCAGTGGCCAGTGGGCAGAATGCGATAGGCTGAAGGTGTCTCTCCAAGATTCCTGTGTTGAGCCTCAACTCTAAGTATAACTGCATGGGTGCTGGGCTGTGGAGCACCTAATTAAGATCCAGTGACGTTCTAGGAAGAGGCCAGGGCCAGTGGCTCAGTTGGTAAGGTGTTTTCTGCACAAGCATGCAGACCTGAGTTCAGATCCCTAGCATTCACATAAATGCCACACAGGTGTGGCTGCCCTCCTGTAACCCAGCACTTGGCAGATGGAGACAGGAAGTCCCCAGGGCATGCTGGCCAGCTAGACTAGCTGAATTAACAAGCTCTGGCTTCCAGCAAGAGACCCTGTCTCAAGAAAACTGTGGGGAGGAGTGCTCAGCACTGAACTATCTATCCCACCTTCCAAGGCTCAGGGTCCATTGTGGAAGAGGTGGCGGGAAGAATGCAAGAGCCAAAGGAAGGGTAGGATTCCTTACAACGTGCTCCCCCCAGACACAAAATGGCCTGGATATCCATGACCTCACAGTGCCTGACACTACCTACATAAGACCATCATAGTAGGAAGAAAAGATCATGACATCAAAATAAAAGAGAATGATTGAAAGGGGGAGGGGATATGATGGAGAGTGGAGTTTCAAAGGGGAAAGTGGGGGGAGGGAGGGAATTATCATGGGATATTGTTTATAATTATGGAAGTTGTCAATAAAAATATTTTTTAAAAAGAGAAAATAAAACTGTGGAATGTGGCAAGAGATATGGCTTAGCAGTTAAGGTGCTTGTGTGCAAAGCCTAAGGATCCAGGTTCGATTCCCCAGGACACTCATAAGCCAGATGCACAAATGGCACATGCTTCTGGAGTTTGTTTGCACTGAGTGGAGGACCCAGGGGTGCCTATTCTCTCTCTCTCTCTCAAATAAATAAATAAAAATATTCTTTTAAAAAGAAAAGAAAACTGTGGAATGCAAACAAGAAGACACCCGACATGAACCTCTGGTCTCCACACTCATGAACACACACATACACCCCACACATGTGAACACACGCACACACATAACACATACACATGCCAACAGAAATAGCGACGCAATGTCTACTCTCTCTGTCTCTGCTTGCTCCTCGTTTCTAGAGGAAAGGCCAGGTGAGGACACGGGGGGAGGGGGCTGTCTAAACTCTGAAGAATCTGATCCTGATGGTACCTTGACCTTGAACCTCCAGCCTTCAGAACCGTGAGAAAATAGCCTTGTGCTGTTAAGTCACCAGCCTGTGGTGCTTGTCATGCGTGCTAGCAGAAAATGCAGCCTGTCTGGGGTGGGGGAAACTGAGGCCTGGAAACAGTAGCCTGGCTGCAGAGCGTCATGTGCTCTCATAACCAAGTGATGGGAGGACGTGAGTGAGCAGGACCCCGAAGGCCCCTCTCCACGCTCCTCCTGCTCCTTGTTCGTATGTCCCGAGTGGGGCTAAGTGCTGGCCTTGGTTCTGTCTGCCCCGACACCTACGCCGTCCCCAACCTTACCTGCATGATGGAATGCTAAACCCACACTGCAGGGCCATGGATCCTCCCCACCAGCCCTGCCCACTTCCAGCTCCACCTCACAGAAGGCCCTGCCTCGAGCTCCACACCCCCACCCACTGAGTGCTCGGACATATAGGCTATATGTCGGTCTGCCTGTCTGCCCACCACAGAGAGCTCTCTGGGGAGTATACGGCAGTGTGCTGATCTCCATAGACCTCAGACTGAGCCCCTGTGTGAAGGTCCCTTCCGTTCCTTGCTAGGCTGGCTGAGCTGGGGAGGGTGAATGAACCAGAGTGGGGCTTATTTTCAGGGCTCAGCACCGAGCAGTACTGGCTTTATAAATAGAGTCTGAAGGATAAAAATATAGCTGAAAAGACCATGCACCGATATACTAGGAAATGTTTCTTTTTCCTCGTTGGGGTGATCAAAGGTGACAGAACAGAGCCATGCCTCTTGGCCACCCAGAAGCACAAGCCGGATTTAGCAGAAACCGTTCACTCCCTGCCCCAGACACACCCCACACCCTCTCCGGACATGTTCTGCTCTGGGATTTTGCAGAGTGATTTGTAAATTACTTTGTGGGCGTGTTATTTTTTAAATATTTTTTGTTGAAAACTTCCATAATTATAAACAATATCCCATGGTAATTCCCTCCCCCACTTTCTCCTTTGAAACTCCACTCTCCATTGTATCCCCTCCCCCTCTCAATCAGTCTCTCTTTTGTTTTGATTCATTATCTTTTCTTCCCATTTTGTGTATGGAGGAGTACATGTAAGGAGTCTACCCTTCTTTTGGCTCCAACGTTCTTTCTGCCACATCTTCCGTAATGGACCCTGAGCCATGGAAAGTGTGATTGAGATATTTCAGTGCTGAGCACTCCTCTGTCACTTCTCAGCACCGTGGTGCCTTCTGAGTCATCCCAAGGTCAGCCTCCAGTCTCCAGCGTTGTCCCCAGACTGCCCAGGCCAGCGTCTGTAATAGCACAATGTAGGTATTAGGGTATAGCCCAGGCAGGACCTGGGTTTCACTCTGGAAGTGAGAGTGCTGCTGTGTTCACTTAGACACGTCACCCAGCACACATCATCCTCTGTGTTCTCATGTAATGCAGGGGTCAGTGATACCTACTCTGGCAGCTTGAATGTGTGGTCCCATAAGCTCAGAGTTTCTTTTTATTTTTGGCTTTTAGAGATAGGGTCGTGCTCTAGTCTAGGCTGACCTGGAATTCACTAGGTCTCAAGCTGGCCTCAAACTCACAGTGATCCTCCTACCTCTGCCTCTCCAGTGCTGGGATTCAAAGTGTGTGTCACCATACCCGGCCCTCTGAGTTTGTACCTTGAGTCTCCAGCAGCCTGGCTAGAGGAGGTGTCACTGGGGGCAGATTTTGGAGTCCATTCCTCAGGTGTGTTTCGGGGTGAATCTTGAGTCCAGCCCTAAGGTGTGTGGAGAGCAGCTGGAGCCCTGTCTGTTTGGTGTTTGGTGGTGTCTCTCTGCATGGATCTATGGCAGTGAGCCAGCCTCTTCTGCCATTGATGATGTTTCCCTGGAATTTGTAAGCCCCAAATCAACTCTTTCTTCCCATAAGCTGTTTCTGGTTGGGTGTTTGCCCCAGCCATGAGAAACTAACTGCAACACCTACCTTGAGGGGTTTTGTGAAAGGTGGGAAACACGACAAAACGCAGAAACCCCTTGTATTCTTAATGCTGTCATTCAGTAAGCATTAGTGAGTTAGACAGTGGTGTTGGTGGTGGTGATAGATGCTTCCGTGGTGCCTGACGTGTGGTGGGCACAGGCAGTGCCTAGTGAATGCTCTCTACTTGGAATCCACATGCCTGGCATGAGGCAGGATGTGGGGAAGGGAAGCAGGAAGCTAGCTGTGGTTCTGTCCCCGGGCTTCTGCATGTGGCTCCTTGTAACTGGAAGAGAACAGAAGTTGTTGTTCTTGTTTTTTATTTTTAATTCCCCCAAATCCTCAGAAGTTTTCAACTAACTATGGACAAAACGGGTCTGAGCCTACAAATAAACATTTGCACCCGGCTTTCTGCACCAGCAGCACACACAGCACGGAGGGAGAAGTGCCCAGGAACGGAGAACTACTGCTCGTCTGGTTGGAAAGTGGCGTCTCCCATCATCGTGGCAAGAGGGGGTTATGGCTCCGGTCTGCTGGAGATGGTCAAGTGTAAAAGAGCCCTTAGCTATCGAGGGCCGCATAACAAAGGTCTACCACAAGCTGGCCAGCTTCCCACAGCAGTGGTTCCAGAAGCCGGAAGCCAAAGCCCAAAGTCCAGGCATCGGCAGGGCTGCTCTGGCGAGGGTTTGGGGGTGCGCCAAGTCACTCTCACCTTCTGTTGTCTCTACAGTCCTTAGCTTCTTGGCAGCTGTCATCATAGGACCTTGTCCTCGCGTTGCTGTCTTCTGTATCCTGTGGGTCTGAGAGAATCAGGAAGCTTTGTTAGGTAGTTTAGGGTGACTGGGCCCCAAAGGCAGAAATGTCCTTAAGTGTGCCCTGAAAATTTCTCCTTTACTAGAGATCCAGAAAAGGATCTCTCCGCTCCTTATGTCTTGACTAAAGAAGTAACCTAGGGCTGGAGAGATGGCTTCATGGTTAGGGCGCTTGCCTGAGAAGTGTAAGGACCCATGTTCAACTCTCGAGATCCCATGTTAGCCAGCCGCATAAAGGTAAGGCAAAGTGCAAGGTCACACATGCCCTGTAGGTGGATGCCCTGAGCATCTGGAGCTCAATTTCAGTGGCTGAGGCCCTGATGTCCCAATTCTCTCTCATTCTGTCTCTCCTTCTCACTAATAATAATAAGAAGAAGGAGGAGGAGGAGAAGAAGGAGAAGAAGAAGTTTTTAAAAAAAAGTTACCTAGATCTGTTTTTCAATGAACACCCTGAACCCCTCCTAGGAGAGAGTTCCCCTTTCCTAGAATTTAAATCTGATCCTGACATTGTGGTTGGTTAAGCTCAGCCCCAAACTTAGCATCATGGCTGGCTCCTTCTTGAGCTAGCCCCTAGCCCAGCCCAGTCAGATCTCTCTTAGGAATACCTCAGCCTGAAGGTAGAGCCCACCACAATAAGGTTATAAAGAGATGCTTATGGGCGCTGGGAGGGGGGTGGGAAGGTCTCTTGGCTGCCAGATCATCTCTCCTGAACTTCTAAGTCCTGTTAAGTCTCTCCTAACCTCTCTGCTGCCCCCCGCCCCCCCACATGGCCGGAGCTTGCTGTACTTTCTTCTCCATCCTCTCTAAATCCCTTTTCATGCTTCCTTTAGGCCCTTCACATGGCCTCTCTCAGATCACATGGAGGTATCCATTTCCCTTCCCTTGGCTTTATACTTCCCTCAATAAGTGTAATAATTTAATAACTATCTTTCTCAGTCTTGTTTTATCCAATTCTATGGCTAAAAAGAAGACATGAACTCAGGGGTTGGAGTTCAAGGACTATTCCTGAACTCCCAGCTAACCCTGTTACAGGACAGAGCCCACCTTAACTCAGGAAGACCCCATCTTAGCTCAGTTCAGCCGTAGTCTATTTCCAACCCAGGCCTCAATCCGAGGTTCTCTGAGCAGATTGTGTGTGTGTAATACACATTCATGTGTGTGATCGTGGGCCTGTATGTGAGTGTGGGCCCGTGTGTGCGTGCCATGGCACACTTGTAGAAATTAGAGGACACCGTTAGGTATTGGTCCTCAGCTCCCGCTCCACTTGAGGCAGAGTTTCTCGTTGTTCACCACTGCATTCACCGAGCTAGCTGGCCTTCAAGCTTCCAGAAAATTCTCCCGCCTCAACCTCCTGTCTTGCCACAGGTGCGACAGGGCTACAGACACCAGAACTCAGGCCTGTGTAGCAAGCACTTTCCTCACTGAGCCATCTCCCCAGCTTCTGCTTTTGTTTTCTATTTTGAGATCGAATCTTACTCTGTAGCCCAAGCTGGCCTGAAACTCACGGCAAGCCTCCTGCCTCTGCCTCTTGAGTGCTGCGATTACAGGTGTGTGCTACTAAGCCTGGCAGGACGTGAGTTCTGAGGAAACACTGTGCAGCCCAGTATAGAGAAGGCAGGCTGAGAACCGGTCAAGAGGCTTGTCACAAACCCACTCCCCCTACTGCCTACCGCGTCTGGTCCACAAAGCACCCACCTCACAGCCCTTCTCAGTGGATTCTTCTTCTTTTTTTGGTTTTTCGAGGTAGGGTCTCACTGTAGCCCAGGCTGACCTGAAATTCACTATGGAGTGTCAGGGTGGCCTCGAACTCACGGCGATCCTCCTACCTCTGCCTCCCGAGTGCTGGGATTAAAGGCGCGCGCCGCCACGCCCGGTTTCTCAGTGGATTCTCACCTCCTCCAGGACTTCCCAGGCCTGCCTCCTGGCCACACTCAGTCCAGACTGAGCCACCACACTGCCTCCTGTCCAGTCATCCTGTGTCCCCGCCCACCCATACATTCCTGTCACTCGACCAGGCTTAATGTCCCCGTGTCCTGAGTGGCCCTGGCTCCTGGGCCTGGAATTCTGCAGAAAGCAGTGCTCCGACTCAAGCCCACGTCATCAGGGTCTAAGTTCTTGCTGACAACAACCAGGCAAGTGGCTGGAAGCAACCCACCAACTCTGAACCTCGGTTTTCCAAGACGCAGGGTGCTGATGGTGCCGGCACCCTCCAGGCCCGCCCTAAGGGGCTGCAGTGCAGAGCAGAAGAGGTGAGGCCTCCCCCCGGGGTGTCGCCTCCTCAGCCCCTCTTCACGTCGGGACTGTGGTCTGTGAGGAGGAAGCTGATGCCCGTCTGCCCTTGCTGCTCAGGGGCAGCTTCAGTGGGCACCGGGGGACCCAGGATAAGGCTGGTGGTGAAGCAGAAACCACTTCCCCCCACTGAGTTCCCCAGCGATCACTGCAGGAGCAGCGTGGCCGCTTCTGTGAAGGGAGATCCAGGCAGCAGCTCGGGGACGGAGGAGGGAAAAGGATTTCCACTACTTCACTGTGGAAAAAAAAAGCCTCCGTTTCTAAACTGCCGCTTGGCCAGAAGTGGGGGAGAAAAAAAAGTCAGCCAGCGTGGGAAGGAAAATGTGCAGAAGTTCTGCTCAGAGGGGCTCTGGGTAGAGGCGAGAGAGGAAGGAGGACTTACCTCCGCATGTTCGGGAGGAGCCCTCTCTCCTTTCAAAGTGCATCCTGCATCCATATGCGACGCATTGACTCATTCTCAGAAGCCAGTTGGGCGGCTGATTTGGAATCTCTGGTGACGTGGGTGTGAATGCACTAATTAGGATGGCTCTTCCCATAATAGAAGCCTGGGAACAAAGCACCCCCAGGTGGCACTAAGGGTGGGGCTCCCCTGGGGCCCCGAGGTCTTCATGGCTCTTGCAGAGAAATGCCTGGGCGCTGGTGGCTGCATGGTCCCTGCCTTCCTCGGCATTCTCTTCCTTCGGCTCATCCGTGGCGCACTTTGCTGCTGGGAGGAACCCCAGACTCCTGAGGTGAAGCAAAGGGCCTGCAGCCGGCCCTCCGAGCCCAGCGTCTCTCTCCAAGGTTCCTCAGGCACTCCAGAAAGGATGGAGGCTCCCCCACTTCCGGTCTTTGCCTCCCCTGAGGAGAAGCGGGGAGGCTACACGGGGGTGCCTGCCCGAAGCCCCCGGGGGCCCCCCGCACTCCCCAGAGGCTGAGCTCCAGGTGTGCGCTGCCTACCCCATGCTGGGCTGGGCAGAACCTTCCTCCTGCTTCACCGCTCTTTCTCACAGATCTCTTACATTTTGGTGAACATGTTTTAGAGGATCTCATCTAAATTCAGATAAGGGGGTCCCAACATGTAGGCTGGGGGGGCCTCAGTTTCCCCATCTGTAAAGGGGCGTAACATTGGGCTATGATGAGCTGACTGTCATTTCACATATATGCTCCACCTGCCCCCCCCCCCCCCCCGTCCTCTCCGTCAACGTTAGTCCCTTGCCTGCCACCGCCTCTGGTCTTCTCTCCCTGCCCACCGCTGTCTGAGCTCCTCATGCTGTCCCCTTTAGGAACAGGAATTGCGGGGCAGCAGGCCCCTGCGCGGCTCAGAGCCACCTCTCATCTGTGCATCACATGTGCAGGAGTGGAGGGGCAGCCAGGGCTTGGACATCATTCTGCTGCTGAGCGGCTGGTACAGGGCGCGGCCTGTGCCTCAGCACCCACATTGGTATAACAGGGATCCTGATAGCACCTGCTATCCGAGGTTGGGCTCCATCGCTAGGGTCACCTCTGCCATTTCAGGACAGTGTGTCCTCCCCTCTCTGCTCAGATGTCTACACAGAAAGGGTGGGGCTGAGCCGGACTCGGGCACGTGAAGTGTGCCTGGTAGGTCGCTGAGCCCGTTACAGCCTTTTTGCTCATCTGCAAATGGGGCAGCTGGAAGGATTAGACACTGCAGAGGCAGCTGGACCTGGCGCTTAGTGACCAGTGTGTAGTGTTGGCTGTGACTTTCATTTTCACATACCTAATCCCATGTCTAATCTCCCCATCTGAAGCTGTAAGACTGAGGCTGCAGAAAGAACAGGGGTCCCAGAGGAGGACACTGGGCACTTTGTATAAGCACGGAAGGTCGCCTCTGGCCGCACGGAACTCACTCACACGCAGAAGCACAGAGCAGGCCTGGGGGGATCTTCCCAAGACAGCCACAGTTTCAGGGAACCTATGGGCGGCTGGCTGGCTGGGACAGACACTCGTCTGCCATTAGCCGCTGGATTTTCCCCCACACATCCCTGGAGACTGGAGGAAGATTCTCCAGTGTTTAAATTTTGTGTTTTAAACTTGTACTGCTGACTATGGAAACCAGTATGGAGGTTCCCTCAAAGCATTAAAAAGGAGACAAGGGACAGTAACAGGAAGGGACCATGACCAAAATAAGGAAAAATAAGCCTGCCATATTACTCAGCTCTGTTACTCTGGGATGTACACTGAAAGGAGTCAAGGTCAGCTATGGTAAGGCACCTGCCCACCCATGCTGACTGTGGAACCCTTTGCAGTCAATAGCCAAATTTAAGAATTAACCTACATGCCCATCAATGCACAAACGAACAAAGAAAGCATGGTAAATAAAAACAATGGAGTTTTTTTTCTTTTTTTGTTTATATTTATTTATTTATTTGAGAGTGACAGGCAAGCGCTTAACCGCTAAGCCATCTCTCTAGCCCAACAATGGAGTTTTATTTGGGTACACGTAAGAATGCAATTATGTCATTTTCAGGAAACCAGGAAGAGCTGGAGATCATCATGTTAAGTGAGCTAAGTGGAGGTGTGCTGAGCTGCGATGTGGTGTGGTACAGAGCCTGGCTCCCTGGTCTTCTACCCTCAACCTCAGGGGCCTCCTCTGTGGCATTGCCCCCGTGGGGGCTTGAGTCAGATGTCCCCCATAGACTCATGTGTTTGTTCCCAGCATTTCCACTGGGCAAGTGGAGCCTGGCTGAATGTGGGTGGGACCGGAACCCCAGGGACTTTGCTGTGAGTTGCAGATGGACATGCATCTGCAGGATTTATCATGCCGCCTGCTTGTTCTTGGTCTTGCATTGGTTTTATCTTTCCTTACTGTGCCATCTTTGGCAGTTTGAATGTTTACTCCGTGCCCTTGTGTGCATGTAACATGCATTGTGGTTTTACAGCCTCAGCGAAGAGGCTTTGGACTGTGGGGATGTTTGATAAAAACCGTGGGGATGTTTAAAGTTGGACTGAATGCATTTGACAGCATGGATGGACATGAGTGATGGGGCCAGGGGTGGAGTGTGGTAGTTTGAATTAGATGCCCCTTATTTCTTTTTTTAAGATTTATTTTTATTTATTAGAGACAAAGACGGGGAGAGAGTGTGAGATGAGAATGGGCACACCAGGGCCTCTAGCCACTGCAAACGAACTCCAGACGCTTGTACCACATGTGCATGTGGCTTGTGTGGGACCTGGAGAATCAAACACAGGTCCTTTGACTTCGCAGGCATGGACTTTAACTGCTAAGCCATCTCTGCGGCCCAAATTCATGCGTTTTTGAATGCTTGGTCCCAGCTGATGGCAGCTTGGGGGAGGGGGAAGACTTGCTGGAGGAGCCGTGTTGCTGGGGCTGGGGGTTTGTGAGCCCCTAGCTGGCCAGCGTTAGCTAGCTCACTTTCTTTTTACTATTTTCCATCTGTGTGGCAGCAGTGACACCCATCCTCTGCTCATGCCATGTTTCTTTCCCCTGACATCATGAAGCATCCCTTTGAGACTGTGAGCCAAAACAAGTCCTCTCTTCCTGCTCTTTAACCCAGGCTCAGGAGGGACCCAGCAGCACGCCCAGTGACTAACAGACATCGCTCCCATCAAGAAATGTCAGGAGCCAGCGGTGAAGCCCAGACGCATTCTCCTCTATGCACAGGAGGACTCCGGGCACTGATAGAGGAGTCTCAGAGATTCCCGGGAGGTGAGCTGGAGGTGCAGGTGCCATGGGGCCCTGAGCTTAGCCAGAGGCGTATCAGTGCAGTGGAGCTGCTGGGACATGCAAGGTAGTGTGCGGGGCAGCCGGGCTGCCGAGTGAACCTGGTCTATGTTGCCTGTCTATATCGTCTGTGCAGCACCCAGGTAAACTGTGCATCAGGGGCAGGGCAGGGCCCAGAGGAGGGAGAGTGACAGTCTGATGCCACAGATGACCCTCTGACTGGACTCCAGTGGGACCCAGTCTCTGCCATCCCAGGCCCCAGACAGTGCCATTGCTGATTACAGCCACCGTGGAGATAAAGGGCATAAAGTGAGCCAAAGAAAACGGGGGGAAGAGGCAGGTGGTAGTGGTGGTGGTGGGGGGAAGCTCTGTAACCGTTCCCGACAAGCCTGTCCATCTCCATGACGAAAGCATAGGTGGGGCTGCCCCTGAGTCCCTGATGTGAATGGATGTTTGGGCAGGTTACTGAACCACTCTGAGCCTCAGTTTTCTCACCTGTAAAGTGGGGATAGTTGAATCTACCTCCATAGGACCAAACCACATAAAGGATGCCTTGGGGGGTGGGAGGATGGCAATCAATGACACCTTCCGCAGTATCATGGAGTCAAATTCATACATACCCTTCTGCAGTAGACAGCTTCACATGGCTGGGGGGAGCTTCCAGACCAGGCAGTTATGGGAGGATCGGGATTTATTGATGCTTACAGATCGAGGGGAAGATCCATAATGGCAGAAGAAGTTGGCCCCCTTTCACAGGTCCACACAGAGAGAAAAGTCACCACCAACACACAGGCTGGCACACTCCAAGAGCCCCACGCAAAGCTCGAACACTTTGCATGTCTTTAGACTGGAATTCCTCAAATGCACCTTAGGGCTGGAGCCTAGGATCAGCCCACAGTTGACACCTCCTCCAGTCAGGCAGCTGGAGACCTATGTTACAAGCTTGAATAAAACTCCTGTATCCATTGGGGGTAATCCATTCAAACTACCATTCCTACCAGGAACTCTCTCACGTGGGTGTGCCACACATTGCTTAGTCAAGCCCCTCCCACCTCCCATCCCATTTCTTCTGTGCTGGGGCCGCAGTCCTCAGAATCTCAAGGTCTCCTCCTCAAGGCCAGGCACCTCCTTTGTGTATTGGGCCCCATCCCCACTGACCTGTACTTCAGTTTCTCCCGTGTCCTTGGCATCAGCCCCTGGTTCTCACTGAGACCTCATCCTGGCTCATACCCTTTGCAGAAGTGACAGTACTCCCAGAAATGGCATCTGAAATGAATGTCGGGATGAACAGGAGTCGAGAAAGGTGGGCTGTGTGAGCCAGCAGGACACGTTCCTGGAAGCAGAGCCAGTGCCACAGGACTTCCTCTGAGTTTACAAGATTGTCTGCTGATGAACAGGAGTCGAGAAAGGTGGGCTGTGTGAGCCAGCAGGACACGTTCCTGGAAGCAGAGCCAGTGCCACAGGACTTCCTCTGAGTTTACAAGATTGTCTGCTGTTGCCAGACTTGGTACAGGCCTTTATAGCTACTTGGAAGGCTGGCAGGAGAATTCAGGGCCTGCCCAAGCAACTCAGTGAAATCCTGTCTCAAAAAGACAGGTCTAGGGCTGGAGAGATGACTTGGCGGTTAAGCGCTTGCCTGTGAAGCCTAAGGACACTGGTTCAAGGCTCCATTCCCCAGGACCCATGTTAGCCAGATGCACAAGGGGGCACAAGCATCTGGAGTTCGTTTGCAATGGCTGGAGGCCCTCGTGTGCACATTCTCTCTCTATCTGCCTCTTTCTCTCTCTCTGTCTGCCTCTATCTCTGTCTCTCAAATAAATAAAAAAATAAAAAAATATTTGAAAAAAAAGGCCAGTCTGTTGGGCTTGCCAAAAGAAAGAAAGAAAGATAGATAGATAGATCTAGCCAGGCATGGTGATACAGGTTGGGCTAGAGTGAGACCCTATCTCAGAAAAGAGAGAGAGAGAGGGAGAGAGTGTGAGAGAGAGGTCTAAGGATATAGGTCAGTAATAGGATGCTTGCCTAGCATGCATGAGGCCCTGGATACTCTGGGAGAGTTTCTACCCTGTGGCATGTTTACATGGGGAGTAGGTGACTTCAGAAAACAGGGGGCTTGAGGAAACAGCTCAGTGGTTTAAAGTACTTGCGTGCAAAACCTACTGGTCTGGTTCATTTCCCCAGTACCTACATAAAGCCAGATGCATAAAGTGGTACACTTGTCTGGAGTTTGCTTGCAGGGGCAAAAGGCCCTGGTATGCCTACCCTCTCAAACAAATACATAAGATGTTTGAAAAAGAAATCTCAAGGGGGCTTGTGGGTGTTGGGTGATGGTCACTGACGCCAGGGTCAGTGAACAGCAGCCAGCAAGCCTTGTCTCCACCACCGAAGCACACTCCTCTGGCTGGCCGGCGTCTGCCTGAGCTTGTGCCAGTCAAGGGCAGCCTGAACGTTCACCCTGTTGATTTAAGGTCCACAAATGGCCAATGAAAGTCACTAGCTTGCAAAGCCTGTTGGCTGGCGTTCAATGCCAAGCTGCCTACCTAAGCTGGATGCAAAAAAGTAGTGGAAGTGTCTGCTGCTCATTTGCAGTGGCAAGAGATCCCGTTGGTGTGCATGGGCCTGCGCATGCGCACCATCCTTCCAGAAATAAGCATATGAATAAATTTTAAAGTTACCTGGGAGCTGGGCATGGTGACACATGCCATTAATCTCAGTGCTCAGGAGGCTGAGGTAGGACGATCGCTGTCAGTTTGTGGCCAGCCTGACGCTACATAGTGAACTCCAGGTCAGCCTCGGCTAGAACGGGTCCTACCTTGAAGCCCCTACCCCCAAAAATGTGTTACCTTGGATTTTCATCAAAATGTCAGTAACATTTATAGAGAAAACAAGAAGGATCTTCTTGGCATGGACACTCTCTCTCTGGGCCTCTGAATGCCCTCCACAATGCCACTCACTTTATCAGGCTGGTGTCCAGCCCAACAAATGCACTTAGCCCAGGCCAGGCCTCTGTCTCCAGCACACCTGGATGTAAGCAAGAGCGAGTAGGAGACATTGTCCTGGGATGGGTTCCTCCCAGAAGTGTGAGTCATTTATGGCAAATGCCTCTGACAGACCCTAATAACACTGGACCCTTGGAGGGGGCTCGTGGGGATTGACAACAGAAGAAATGCGAGAGGCGTTGCCATCCTGGCACCTGGAGCCTGCCCTGGAACTGGGGGGTGCACGGCCCTTTCTGGGCATTTGGTGACAGGGTGAGCCTGAGTATTTTTTGGTACTCTGTGGGAAGAGGAAATTATGACCAGTGACTTGTTCCAACACTTAATTTGAGATATGGCGGCCCCCTTTCTCCCAGCATTTTCCAAATACAGACACAGGGCATACGACATTAATTGATGAAGACAGTAACTCCGCCAGGGTTAACATTGTCTCAGAGACATTAACCTCCTGGCTGAGGGTCTGGGAGTTTTGAAATGCGATCCGGGCAGCAGTAGTTGTTATAATTGTTTTATGCCACATTGACCTGGCATGTTTACGACTTTTAACAATGTCTTTAAAAGTCGAGTGACATCTGCTGAGAGTTTAATTGTGAGTGTAAAAAAAAAAAAATCATTAGAAGAAGAATCAAGAGGTCAATTTTCAAGCCCGACCTGGTGGCACTCCTCCCAGCACTCTGAGGGTGAGGTAGCAAGCAGATCGCCATGAGTTCAAGGCCAACCTGTCTACACAGTGAGTTCAAGAACAGCCTGGGCTTCTGAACGAGACCCTGTCTCAAAAAAAGGAAAAAAGAAAGTTAATCAATTTTCAAACTGTTAACAACAACAGAGGGGCCATCGGGCGGTGGGGACTACGGCGACAAGCCTAATTTAGGAGCGGAGAGGATGGAGGTGACTTAAGTGAACCGGGAGAGCGAGGAAAGAAGACGGAGAGAAGAAAGCGCCGCCGGAGCCCCAGGGACGCAGGGCAAGGGCGTCCCCTCCCGCCGGAGTGTCCTCGGCTCGGAGTCAGGCTGGGCACTCCAGCAGCAAGGGCCGGCGCCCCGTTCCCCTCGAATTCCGCTGGGGAAACACGGAGGACCTCCCGTCACCCCACTTCGAGAGCCCGAGTCTGCGCTCCGCCCGCCGCCACTTTTGTTCTCGGCTCGGGGCGCCCGGCGGCGGCGGCGGGGCGGCAGTGCGCACGCGCGGGGCGGGGCGGGGGCGGGGCTGCCGGCGGGTCCCGGCCACGCCCCCACTACCGCCCCGGCCCGTTCCATCCGGGCACTACCGAATTAGCATCGTGCCGAGGCACAACTTTGCCGAGGCCCAGCGAGATCCAGGCGCGCGCGCCGGAGGAAATATAGTCCCTGCCGGCGGGCGGCGGGTGCGGGCGGTGGCGGGGCGCGCCTGCGGGGCTGCGGCGGGGCTCCGGACGCCCGGGGGGGACCATGCTCCGGGCCTCGCCGGCAGCCCGGGGACCCGGCACAACTTAGCGGGCAGCCCTAGGAGTTGTCGCCTTTCTTCCCCCTCGCCAGTTCCGCTCTTGATCGGCTGTGTTCCTCTTTTCCTGGAGGCCCGGAGGACCCTCGCCCCGGTCCGGCTGCAGCCAAACCCGCACAACTTCCCGGGAGTCCGGGCCAAAGTGAGCGCAAAGTGCTGCCCAAGTTGCCGGGATGGAGCTGCAGAGCCGGCCCGAGGCGCTCGCCGTGGAACTCGCTCGCCACCAGGTAGGTGGCCGGGGAGGGAGGGAAGGAGGGGGCACTGCGGAGTTGGGGCTCCTGGGACCCGAACCTGGCGTCCTCTCTCTCTTGGTCACAAGGGCCCTTCGCTCGGGCTGGGGTGCCGGGAGCTGGCCGCCTCCTGCAGCCTGCCCCAGGGCTGGGGAAGAGTGCCCAGCACGGGCCCCTCCGGGGTTCCCTCCTCTTCACCCCGTTCCCCCGCGATCCTGCACCGTTAGGAGGTCAAGGGCGCGTGGGACCCGAGCCCGGCATCTGCAGGTCTGCAGACTTCGGGCGTCGGGAAGGGACCCCCTGCTAGAGACGGCCTCGGGGTTCGGGGAGCGCGGACAGGCCCCTCCCGGGCTCCCCCGCCGGCTCCAGCCTTGCAACGTTCGCAAAAGTAGTTTTGGCGATTGTCGCTCGGACGAGCGGGTGGCGTGGCGGCCGGTGGCCGGGCGCTGTTGCGGCGTGCGCGCGTGTATGTGTGTGTGTGTGTGTGTGTGTGTGTGTGTGTGTGTGTTGGGGAGATTAGGACGCGACTTGAATATTTATGAGCTTTGCTCGACACGGACTCGCAGTGTTTACTTGGCTCTTTGTTCCTCCCCCCTCCCCCGGCACACGCACTCACACTCACTCGCACATGCACCCCGGCCTGCAAACTTGCACGGCTCGGGGCGCGCCGCCGGGTGGCCTGGGCCCCCGCCCCGCCCCGCGAGCTGCCCCGATGAGGCGGCTGCCACAGGTAAGCGGCACTGCCTCGCCGCGTGTGCGGGACGCGGCCCGGGAAACTTGGGGAGAGCTGCGGTCGGGCCCGGCCTGGGCCACCGGGTGGGGGGCGCGGCCCGCGGCGTTCGGGGCGCACCAGATGCTGAGCCCGCTCCTCCCTCCGTGTTTCCGCAGAACGGCGACCTGAAGAAGCAGCCGCGGATCGCAGCGCTCAGCGACAAACAAGTAAGCCAGGGGGCCTGGCTCCCCCCCTAAACACCCCAGGCCAGGGACCAGGGAGGGCCGCCGGGCACTTTGGCAGCACCCTGAAAAGTGCCAGCGTGGGTGCCACGCTTATCGACTCTCGCAGGAGCCTGTCGCCAGCTCTCAAAGTTGCGGGCCCCCACCCCCTTTCTGGAAAGAAAGAGCCGGGTCGCGGTGACCAGGGGGGACTGCCAGGCCCGGGTAGTGGCCGAAAAGAGCCGAGCTGCACCTCCGAGGCGCCGGCAGCTCGGCGTCCATTTTGAGTGGTGGACAGACATGTTTTTGGAACGTGGACATTCCCCCGGCTCAGTGTTCCCACTCCCCACTGCGGTAGGAGAGGGAGCCCAGTCATTTGGGCCTGCACCCCAAACTACTTGGAAGCCATTTCTGGGCTGCATGACAAACCTGGTTTTGAAACGGGGCCGCCCCCTCCCTTTCCCTCTCCTCGGCCGGCTTCACTTTTTATTCTTGGAACCTGAAGCCAGCTCCCGGGGAACAAAAGAAAGGCGCCCCCGGGACACCCCGCTTCTGCTCCAACTTTGATCTTTGGGCGCTTTCGGGGTAGATGGGGGAGTCCCGAGAGTGTCCTGCCGGGTGTGTGTGGGTGGGGAGAGGACTCGGCCCCCTCTGGGAGGAAAAGTTGTCCATTGTGACTTAGTTGCGCTGAGCTCAGCGCTCTGGGTTTCAGCACCACGAACAGATGCCGGAGCCCGGCCGGCCGCGCGCCCCCGCGCCCCTCCCCCTCCGCGCCCCCCGCGCGCCCCCGCGCCTTCCCCGCCGCCGAGCCGAGAACTTTGAGCCGCGCAGCCAATCGCGCGCCCGGGGCTCCGAGACGGCGGGGAAGGGGGGGCGGTGCCCCGTCCCGCCCCTCCCCCCGCGCGCCCCGCCTCCGCCCCCCGCCCGCGCCCCCCGGCATCGATCGCGCTTCCTTCGGAATGCCGCCCGCCCGCCCGCCCGCACCAAACTTGGGCAGCTCGGAGCGCCCCCCCGCCGCCCCTCCCCCACGCCGCCCCCGCGGCCCCGGCGCGCGCCGCCGCTCCAACCCCCCCCCCTCCGCCCCGGGAGGGGGCTCGGCGACCTCCGCGCTCCCGCCGAGTCTTTAAAGTTGAGAAGTGGAAGGAGGGGGCCGCGGGCAGGATGGCTGCTCCCGAGGGTCGACGCCTGCTCGGGGCGCCCGGCTGGGGACCAAGGCGTCAAGTCCTTCCCGCCGGTGCCGCCCCCCCTCCCCCCTCCCCGCCGGCTGCGCGCCCCCCGGCCCGGAGTGGAAGCTTCCATTCCCGCCGGAGGGGGGCCGGCGCGGCCCCGGCCGAGTCGAGTCGAGTCGAGTGGAGTCGGGGAGTTCGCGGGGGGAGGGGCCCCAGGCTCGCCATTACCATTTTGATTGCTTCGATGCCATTTTTGGAGGGGGAGGGGTTGGGAGACCCTTCTCGGTGGAGCACAAAGATGTTTAATCACTGTGGGGAATCAAATCAGATACTTTCCTAGAAAAGAAAGAAAGACCGAAAGAAGAGAGGGAGAGAGACAGAGATAGATAGAAAGAAAGGAAGGAAGGAAGGAAGAAAGAGAGAGAGAAAGAAAAAAGAGAGAGAGGGAGAGAAGGAAGGGAAGGCACCACCACCAGCACAGCGGCGCGGCGGGCTGGAGCCCGGGGCGCGGGGCGCTGAGCGCTTCCCGGGAAGTTGACGACTCCGGGGCTCCGAGTAGACGGCGGAGAAGAGCCCGTCGCCCGCGGCTCCCGGCGACAATGTCCTTTATGAAAGCGCTCGGTGGCGGAGTTTGACTCCGGAGAGGCTCTTTCAGGCTTCGGCGTGCTCGTTTCTTCTGTATTGTGGCAACTGTTTCCCGGCCGTTTGCATTTTCACGACCACAGCAGATGAGTAGGTGTTTATTATCCGGCCTGCCGGAATTTAGATCAGGGTGGAAAGGAACCTTTGAGCATCCCGATGGCTGGAAAGTGGAGGTGCCGCTGGGGGAAGGAGCTCTCCCACCCGTCCCTGCGAAGGAACTGTCTGTCCCCCTCCATCTTTTCGGCGTGTGAGTGCTTGAAAAGAAAGGGGACAAGAAAACTTTTGTTCTCTGGCCTTTAAAACATGTTTCTCTTAGATGGCTAAAAATAACATCTGGTCCGCAGCCGGGGTTTGGCCCTCGGAACTTGTGTTTGTGACTGCAACTGTGTTGGTTTTCCGTTCCCCTTTGTGGCATTTTATGTAACAAGGGCTCATAAAGAGGGAGGGGAGGGGGCCCAGCGGCCGGCTTCAGCTTGCTGGTGGACGTGCCCGGGTCCCGCGGGCTGGGGACGCCTCCGCGGCTCCCCTGCGGCGAGCTGGGTGCATCTCACTTTCCCTGCTCTGCTGTCCTAGGGCGACGCTGGTGCTCACTGGAGGCTTGGCTTGGCTGCGGCCAAGTCATCGAACGGGACCGAGGTGACTGAGCCAGGGCTTTCAGGAGTCTCAGCTTGGACACCCCAAAACTTGCCCTAGGAGGAGCTGCAGTGCAGGAGGGAGGATTAAAAAACCCCACAAAATTTGTGTGTCAGAGATAACTTTTTCTTTTTAGTTCAGCAAAAAAAAAAAAAATTGAAGATACGATTCTTCAGTAGAGTTACTTAGGAAAACGTCTCCACCTTAGGAGATGTCTTTCGGTGCTGCCCCCATTTGGAACACCAGATATAAAGGTTAAGTTTCAATTAAAAGCGCACATTCAGATGGCAAACTAGATAGTAAAATGAACGATGGCCCCGTTATCCATCTCCCATAGGCTACAATAGCAGGATATCAGGGCCCAGCCATCAATTTCCCGTTCGTGCCCTTGGCAAGGTTTTTCTTTCTTTTTTTTCTCCAGTCACTTCTAGAAACCGAGACAAATGTGGCAAGGACTCGTGGAAGTAAAGTAGATGGTTGGTCAGAAGTAGGTTTTTATTTTATTTTATGTCATTTTCCTCCCACATGGGGATCTAGGGGTTAAACAGAACTAACTACCTGTTCGGGACCTTGCATTTTGAAAAGGGAGTTCTCTTTTTTCCTTTGGTGTGTGTGTTGGGGGGGGGGGGCTGGCATCGGGAGCTGTTGGGAGCAGCTTAGAGGAGGAGAGACCCCTCTTTTTTAAACAAGACATCGTGGGAAACCTTGATTAGTGGTCCCAGCGGCTTCCTGCCATAAATTTGCAGCACGGGCAGAGAGGCAGCAACATTTTCACCTGAATTGTCAAGCAACAAGCACTCGGTGTAATAGACCCACCACACTTCTGGAAGCTCCATTCCCCACCCTTGGAATTTCTGCAGTGTTCAGATGCTGTGCATGGTCTCTTCTGGCTTCTTGCAGTCCCCCGGAGTTAGAAGGGCCTCTCACTTGCCATTCATGCTGGGCTAGGCTGGTAGAGAGACCCTGGAGATGAACTTGGGCCCGGTGCAGTGCCCGATCCGTGATTTGATGGACTGTGGATATCAAGGGGCTGTGCTTAAGTGCAGCAATAAAAATCCGTCTTTTTGAAAGAGATACATACGAGGCCCTCACCCAGGCCCTGAGTTATGTTCTGAGAGTTACTCGCCGTGTAAGGCACGGAGACTCTGCTGGGAGGTTTCCACCTGAAGGTGAGTACTGGCTTCATTCCAGGAGTACCCAACCCCAAGGTGGTCAGCTTCCGGCCACAGGAAGGTCGTGTCAGCCTGCTCACTTCCAAGAGCAAACGTCCATCCTCTTCCTGGGAGTGCTGGTCCTTGTTCTTGAAACAAGAGATTGGGACTGGTCAGCACCTAGACCTACACTATGACCTGAGCCCTTCCCAGAGACCTACTTTCCACTGTCCAGCACCCTGGACTTACTCAGTGTTGTTCTTCCCTAGAGGACTGTAGGAGATGCCCCCCGCCCCCACACCATTGAGATACAACTAACACATTCCAGTCACCTGTGCAATGTTTGATGGCTTTCCCAAGTCACTGCTGCCATCCATTTGAGAGCATTTTCATTACCTTGAAGCTGTTCTGCTGTCACTGCTCCTCTAGCTTCAAGCCACTTTTCATCTGCTTTCTGTTATGTGGAGTGGCTTGTTCTGAACTCACATGATATAAGTATGGGTGTCCCCATCACATGATGTAACTATGGGTGTGCCCATCACATGATGATGTAACTACTATGTGTGCATACATTTCCTCCTGTGCTTGCCTGCTTTCGTTCCCCATTAGGGTCACCATACTGCAGTGTGTATCACTGCTTTGTTCCTCCTCTTTCTTTTGTTTTTAAAAGATTTTATTTTTATTTATTTGAGAGAGAGGGGGAGAGGTAGAGGGAGGGAGAGAATGGGCATGCCAGGGCCTCTAGCCACTGCAAACAAACTCCAGATGCATGTGCCACCATGTGCATCTGGCTTACGTGGGACCTGGGTCCTTTGGCTTCGCGGGCATGTGTCTTAACCGCTAAGCCATCTCTCCAGCTCCGTTCCTCCTCTTTCTTATTTTTGACACAGGATCTCATGTAGCTCAGACTCTTACTATGTAGCTGACGTTCACTATGAGGATCAACAGATCCTCCTATCTCCACCTCCCACGAGATGGGACTACACCAGAGATGCACTGCCACAGCCTGTTTACTGGATGCAGTGCTGGAGATGGAACTCAGGTCTTTGTGCATTCAAGGCAAGCACTCTTGCCTACTGAGCCACATCCCAGTTCCTCTACCGATGGCTAAATAGCCTGTATGTGGACACATTTTAACTGTTTGCCTGCCAGTGGACATGTATGTGGGTGGGCTGTCCCTTTCAGCAGAAATCTGCCCATCCTAGTAGGTTCAGTAGAGTGAGTGTGTTATACTTGGACACAGCTCTCCATGGCCACCCACTGCTCTCGGATAAAACCTAAGGGTACTCTCTGCTGTTAGTCCTCTGTAGGGCCATCATCCTCCCTCCTCTTGGCAGTGGGCTCTTTGTAACAACTCTTTACACCCCAGTACCTCATTGCCTCTGGGGTATAGGGGCTCTCATCTGCCGTGGTCTCACATGCCCACCATTATCTCACTGGCTCTTCTTGCTGGGCTGTGTGCTCTGTGCAGGCGTCCACTCACCCCCCCCTTCCCTATGTTCTGGGATGGGAGGGGATTAGCAGTGATGATCTGATGGTCCCAAAGGGCACTAGCTATGGTGGGCAGGGAACGAGTGGTGGATGTAAGAACTATGTCTTTGAAGTGAGTTACTACAGAGATGAATGAGACCAGCTCTTCATCCCCACGAACACCAGAGAGGGTGAATCATGGACCTTCCAAGGTGGTGTGGGAACACCTGTATTGTTTCTGTCCTGAGGATGGCTTCTGGATGAGGTTGCCTGGATGATGTGTCGTCTCAGGACTGAGATGTGACCAGGTGAAGCTGGTGGCCACACTTGCTGGAGGAGAAGGGCCCAAGTAGAACCTGCTGCGGGGAGGCAGGCTGCCGGCAGTTAAAATTCCAAGAGAGGAGCGAGGGACAGCTGGGGCAAGAGCAAGGAAAACGCCCATTGCGGGCCAAAGGGCTGCACTTGGTGCCTGTGTCCCCTGCGGTGGGGCAGAAGGGTGTGTCCGGTAGTGTGAGGGCAGTTGCTGGGGGGGTGTGTGTGGCTGAGCTCCTTGGGTGGGTGAACTAGTCGATGTTTGTCCATGTGGGAAGTTCCTGCGGTGGCCACATGGCCTGTGCATCTCCTGGGGACCAAGAGCCTGGGTGATCAGCACAGTTGGGAGGGTGAGGTGCCAGCAGGACCTGCCTCTTGCTTAAAGCTGAGATGTTACTGAGGCCTCCGGGGAACTCTGGGTAACTGCTCAGTTAAAAAGAAATAAGTATGTGTATCGTACATGTTTATACATAGCTGTACTTACCAGTTACACTTTTGTTATTTTATTGACTGTAATGTATAAAGTGATAAAATATCTTTGTGTTGATAATGTGAAGGCAATGTGAAGAACGATACGTGTAAAACCATCTCAAGATTGTTTCTAAAATGAGAGGAAAGATCTGATTTTGAAATCAGGAAAATAGTTACTACTCTTCTGTGAAGTAACCGCTAAGGGATAAAGGAGAATTTCACCTGTTTTTATCTTTTTTTTTTGAGAAAGACTCTTCCTCTATAGTCCAGGCTGGCCTCAAACTCTTGCGCTCCTTTTGCCTCAGCCTCCTGAGTGCTGGGGTCATATGTGCAAAGTCCACATCACTGGCAATTCTACTTCAGCAGCAGCAGAGCCTGTGGGGTGGGACAGGTCTGAACCCTCTGAAGCTCATGTGTACCCATCCCAAGAGCCAGTCAGTGCTAGTCCTGAGGCATGTTTGGTCATAGTTCTGTGCATGCACATGACTGTCGTATGCATTAACATCTTTCTCAGACACAGGTAGATGTGCCATTTTTACTGTCCCTAAACTTGGTTCTCAGCTTGGCAGAGAACTGTGGACCTCTGCTAGAAATAACTCCAGTTCATGCTATGGTCACTTAAGGGGCTCTCACCTGTCACTGGGGATGTGAAGGTCATGGGGTGCTATGGTTTTAGCAACAGTGATGTTTATTTTATAAGAATGCACCTTTTTTGGTGTGTATGGTATGTGTGTTGTATGCACCCGTGTGTGGTGTATGCGTGCCCGTGGAGGCCAGGGGAAGACACAGGTTCTGTCCCCTATCATTTCTGTGCCTTATTTCCCTATGACACAGTCTCTTGTTCAGCGAGGTTGCGTGGAGCTCCTGTTTTTTCAGCTAAACTGGCCGACCAGGGGCAATCCTGTCTTCACCCCGCTCAGCACTGGGTCACAGGCGTGTGTCACCTGGGCGACAAGGATCAAACTCAGGTCCTCATGACTGCACAGCACCTACTCTTAACCCGGAACCATTTCCCCATCATATCCGCAACCTTTCAGGATGCTTGTGTGATCTCTGCTCACAGCGGTTCTGGTACCGTCAAGCAGGCATTGTCTACCTGTCCCTTGATGCCCAAGTGAGGTATCAGCATGAGACACTTGGCCCCCAGCTGCAGAGGGGACAGTGTGCTGTCATGAAGGCTGGGGTCAGATCTGATGTTTGCACTAGTGGAGGAGCCATAGGCACCCTGCAGGTGTGCACACAGCCTCGGCCGGCTGCTGATTCTTCCTGATGTAAGCCTGCTCCCAGATCTCGGATCTGTTGGGCTGGCGAAGCTACTCTGCTGGACAACCCAAAGAAAGGCAGTTTCCCAGAGTCAGAGCACAAGGGGTCACCAACGAAGGACTTGCCCCTTCTGTCTGTTAGCCTCAGGCATCGGTGTCCTCTCCAGCCAGCATCCGGTATCGTCACACCGCCGGGGGCAGACATAATCAGCCAGAAGAGCAGAACCTCGTCCCCAAATCCTCATGCCCTAGCTTTCTGCTGTGGCCAAGTAAACCTAGCAAAGGGTTTCTGGCTCTAACGCAGCCTGAAGGGGCGGCGAGACCTCGGCCAGCGGCTGGTGGGGGAAGCAGTGGCTGGGTGGGCGTGCCGGGACACCACAAGTCAAGGCGAACTGCCGAGGAGAGCTGCTGCTTTGCTGAGAGGTTGGCCTGGACCACAAGAAGTGCATTGCTGCTTGGCCCGTTCAGGGGCCATCCTTCTCTCTGGGAGGCGTCTTGTCACGTGGGAAAGGTTGTTGCTGGTGATGGTGCTGATGGCGGCATCTTTTCGACTAGTCCCAAGAATTCGCTTTGATATTTGAGCTGCTTAAGGCACCTGCTGTCAGAGCTGTGCCGCTGATTTCAATTAAGTCTGGGTGTTTTCAGTGAGATGACGCCGATCATAATGTTGGTAATCCCAGGATGCCTCATTAGAGCTGCTGGCGATGATGATGCTTCGCCCCTGCCCCTGAGCAGTGCCATCTCCAGATCGCTGTCTCTTCGGGAACAGCGTCGTGGGCTCCGGCCGCTTTACTTCACTTGTGTGAGCTGGTGTTTGACATGGCAGCATGCAGCAGTCCTGGGGTCCCTTCCTTAGCAGTGGAGGGTCTCTGGTCACCGGAGGGGGCAGGTCCAGGAGGTCTGTGGGGTCTCTGCTAGTCCAGCTCTCTTCTCCGTGCAGGGCTGCTCTGAAGCCCTCTGACTCATCTCCGAGAAGCTGGCACCAGAGAGGCACCGGTTTTCAAGCTGGGCATTTGGACAGGAAAATTGGAGGTCTGACAGCAGAGTGCAGGGTACCAGTCAAGAAGTGGTTTACAGAGGCAACGTGACGGTGCTGTAAGCTCTGGGCTCTGCCATCCTTCCAGGCTGCGTGGTCAGGAGCCACGGCGTGCCCATTGGACGCTGGTGCTGTGGTGCCCCTTCAGGCTCTCCCATCCCTCCGAGAAGGCCTGCTGGTAATTTCAGTTGTGTTCAGGAAGAAGTCAAGGCTCAGAGGGGCTGAGTGTCCTGTGGAGATCACACAGCACAGTGAGTGGAGAAGTTTGGGTCTTAGCTCTCAGCTGCCTAATGTGTTTTTTTTTTTAACTTTTTATTGACAACTTTTATATGATGGACAATATAACATGATTATAATCTCCCACCACCCTCTCTCTTCCCCTTTCCTGTCCCAAATCCTCCCTCCGCTAAATCTCTTCTTTCCTCTCTCCTATTTGGATGTCAGCGCTTTTCCTCCTCTGCTGTAGCTCTTGTGTAGGTAGCCGTCACTCACTGTGGGGTCTATGGGTACCACCACCCCTTTGTGTCTGGACGTTTGCAGTGCAAAGCACTCCTTCCCTTCCTTTTCTCTTGCATTCTTTCCGCCACCTCTTCTGCAATGGCTCTTGAGCCTTGGAGGGTGTGATGGAGATTCTCAGTGCTGAACACTCCAGTGTCACTTCTCAGCCCTCTGTTGAGTTTTGATCTTAACTCATGTGCTGGCTGTGTGGGCAGAAAGGCAGTGCTTTATACAAAGAACGTGAGAAGCTGAGTGTGGAAGGTGATACAGATTAAAGCGAGTGGAGTCTGTGTCAGACATGACCCCTCCCCCAACATTCCCTTACTAATAAGTGGCCGTTTGTGTGATTCTCCTGGGAATTTTTCTTGATAGAAAGTTCTAGAACTTTCAAGGAGCCAGGCATGGTGGCTTACATCTTTAATCCCAGCACTCTGGAGGCAGAGGTAGGATTGCTATGAGTTCAAGGCCACTCTGAGACTGCATAGTGAGTTCCAGGTCAGCCTGGGCTAGAGTGAGACCCTACCTCGAAAAACAAAACAAAACGCTAGAATGTTCAGGGGATCTGAGCAGAATCTCTCTTTGTCCTGACACCTGCCTGCCCCCTGGTTGCAGGCGGGGAGCGTATGGCAGGCCGGGTCAGGAAAGAGACGGCAGTGCGGAGGCGCAGGCAGCCCGCCTGCGGTGGACCAGCCTCAGCCAGTCCCTGTGCTGTGTGATGAGCCCCGGCACCTGCCCTCCTGCCCTCCTGCCCTCTCCCTCTCCTTGTGTTCCCGTGGCTCAGGCCTGAGGTCCCTGGGAGCTCTTGGTGCTGCTGTTTCCTTTTTTATGGTATCACTGACTTTATAGTGTTTGTCTTTAAGGTGGATCACCTTCTTGTTTTGAAATAACTTCTGTTCTCCAAAGGAACAAATGTGCTTTCTTAAGAATGTTTTCCTGGCGGGCATTTATCGTGAGGTAGCACTCTAGTGTAGGAGAAACTGCTGATGCAGCTTCCTTCTGCCGGCCAATAGCACGCAGCCCGGCTCTCGGATGGACTGCACTTGGATTCTGGGTTGGTCCTGGTGCAGGTCTTACTAAGACACAGGAGGAAGCTACCCACCCGTGGGAGGGGGATTGCCTTTTTTTTTGAGTCAGGATCTCACTCCTAGCCAAAGCATATCTAGAACACACTCTTGTTCAAGGCCAGGGCTGGCCTTGAGCTCAAAGCAATTCTCCTACCTCAGCCTCCCAACTGCCGAGATTAAAGGCATGAGCCACCATGTCCAGCAGGAATATACTTTTTTGTCCAGGATAGAATTGAATCCTCAGCCAAAATAAGCACCTGTCTGGGCTCTGGTCTCAACGGGAGAGTGTTGCTGCTCAGACGGGGTCCTGAGGATGCGGGGGGCCTCAGGTCTCACATACCGGCTGCGATTCCCAGCAGGGCTGTGCGGTTGAGTGGAGGAGCTGCCACGGAGCGCAGAGCTGGCTGGCCCCGTGAGCCTAGAGGCGCTGCGGCATTCTGTGGGGACAGAATCCTCCCAGCTGCTTTTGGGTCTCCACACTCCCATGTGTTCAGAGCTGGGAGTGGGGCTAGACTTGGTAGAAATTGACGTTATGTGTACCCCAGAGTCCTCTACATGTGGTCAGTGGCTTAAGGGGGTGAGCAACCAAAGGGAGGTAGATGTTAGAGGACACCTCACCTTACACAGGGCTAACTGAGGACACAGGTTGAGGTGGGCAGAAAGATCCCACCCACTACACTGTGGCCTGGAAAAAAGCATCCTGTGTTTATTTCCACAATGGGATTTGATTTGCTGAAGCTTTCCATCAGAACCTGCCTGCACTGGAGGGCGGCCCCTTCCAGAAGTGTGGGGTCCTACATGGGATGTCCTTGTGTGCTATCTTTCAGTAAGGACTCCAAGGAAGCGTCCCAGGTGACCCTCTAGAAAGTCTCAAAGAGGTTCTTAGATGCCCAGGGCAGTTGGCTGTCCGTTTGCACAATTCAAAAGCAGACCACCTGGCCAGGGACTCATTCCTCATATAACCTCGGCAGGCCTTTACCCCCAAATGTAAACTCTGGATGCAGACGGATGCATGCATGGGCTGAGAGGCCAACAGTGCAGGGCACACCCTTTGATACAACAGGGACACAGAAACTAAGCTGCAGACCTGCTGATTCAACAGGTTACACCTGGAAGTTCTGGCCGAGGACAGCGTTAGTGCAAAGTAGGAGGCTAGAGGAGGTGCTGACTGAACACTGTCTGGATTGGAGTAGTTGGGGACCCCCACTTCACCCCTGCAGAAGTGGCCCTGATAGGAGAACTGGGACCAGGCCTGGTGTTTCTCCCAGATACGGAAGTCTAGGTTCTGAAATCCTAAAGTCTCTGGGGTTCTTTGATGGCCAGATGACAGTCCAGGTTCCCAGACTTAAGCAGGGAGGGTGGATCTCAGCACTGCCCTGTGACATGGCCTCATGGAGCTCCACCACCAGGTGTGCTCAGTGAAGCCTCCTGCTGTATGAATGACGCAGAGGCTGCTGCCAGGAGGGATACTCCTGCAGGTGAGTGTGACTGACTTCCAGCCTCCCTCACTCCCTGGGCCTTCCTCATCCGGGCCTAGCTCGTGTGGGCAGTCGCCTGACCTCTTGGTCAGGGTGTTGTTATTCTGGTCTTGGTACCTTGATAGCGCCACCATGCTGACAAGTGCCCAGTAGTGTCCCCCTCCCTCACCTCTTGTCCTGTGATAGCATCTCACCTGGGGCTCCCCGCAGAGCACTGGGGCTGGTTTGCTGGGGCTCTGCCACCATGGGTTCTAAGATGCACGCAGTCTGCGTCGTGTCCTCAGTTCCCAGGTTTAACAATTACGCTGCCCTGGTGAGAGTCCATGAGGCGAACACATTCAGCCACATAACCAGAGAGCTGTTAGGGTTCTTCCAGGGTGTTTGTCTATCATTTAGATAAACATATTTCTGCAGCTCCCAACCCCTACCCGATGCTGTGGCCCAAGTCAGTTTCTTGCTGAAGTTATGTTATTAATGTGCTCTGCTGAGTGGACGTGAATGGGCAGCCTAGCCTCTCGTACTACGGATCTAATTACAAACACTAGGGACAGCACCAAATAAGCCGCCTTGGAAGGAAGGAGAGCCTGGCAGCCAGGGCTGACGCAGTCTTTAATGAACTTCTTTGGTACTTGTATCTTAGCAACACATTTTATTACATCCCCGTGCGGCTGGACCTGCGCACTAATTTATCCCCCCTCCCTCCAGCCCCCACTCCTGTGACTCGAGGGAAGAACGTACCCACCAATTTCCCTTTCCCAAGCCCGTGTTTGCTTCTCCCTGCTTTGTTTAATCGATGGGAAAGACAGTCATGATCCTGGGGGCCGGGGTCTTGCTGGCTGGGGAGAGACTCACTGTGGGGATGTGGTCTGGGCTCATGCTGAACTGCGCCCCGTGCTCCCCTGGACTTGGGTGTTTTCTGTGGACGTGGCAATGGAAGTGGGGACGAGTGCAACTTTTGCCTCCTCCTCATCAGCTTGTAAGTGGGGAGTCGAGGCAGGAGAAGTTCCTGTTGGATGAAGCAGATGCAGGGGTCCCACCAGGGACGAGAGGAGAGGGTGGACAGGGAGCTGGCATAGGGCTGCTGCTGAGTCTGGGGATCTGGACCAGTTACTGTCCTCTGATCCTCAGACGTGCCTTCGACCTCTTTCCTTTGTGACATGCCCCAGCTTTTTTAACATTGCCCACAAACTTTTATTGCGGTAACATGTGTGCCAGCGTGGCCACCTTACCATTCCTAGGTCTACAGTCTAGGGACGTTAGGCCATGCGCATCGTGTGTGACCAGGATCACAATCCCCCTTCAGAATCCCGCACCCGCCAGGGCTGAGCCGTGCCCTCGTTCACCTGCCCAGGCCCCTCCCAGCTCCTGGCAGCCCCAGCCTACCTTCGGCCTGTGACTGGGCTACTCCAGGGACCTTGCGACAGAGTCACACGCGTGACTCCTTTGGCTTATCTCACTTAGCACGTCGTCCACGCTCACCCTTGCAGCACCCACTAGAATTCCTTCCTTTTGAAGGCTAAATGGGATGTGTGGGTGGACTACCTTGTGGACAGCCATCAGTGGATACAGGTTCCATCTGCCTTTTGGCTGTTGCGACGGCCGGGGCTGTGAGTGTGACATAGGAGTGTCTGTCTCCTGTCCTGGGTGTGTGCCCAGTGGCAGAATTGCTGCAATGCACTTTTGCTTTTCCTCCTGGACAAACTCAGGGGAGAGAAGTCCAAGCAGTGGCCACCTTCCATTAGCTAGCACTCTGTTACTAAGCCGTATTTTTCCTACTTTTATTATTTACTTTTATGTGTATATGTCTGGGTGTGTGTGACGTGTGTATGGATGTGTGCACCATGGTGCACATGTAGAGGGCAGAGGACAGCCTTGGGAGGACTGTCCTCTCCTTCCCTCCTCCTTTAAGGCAGGCTCTCTCCTGCTGCTACTTGCTTGGATTCTCCTGGTTTCACCTCCCATTGACATAGATGCATTGGGATTACAGATGTGTGCACCACTTTGTATTTGGGCTTTTGTGGGCACTGAAGAGGATTGAACACAGGTCAGCAGGTGTGCAAGCAAGTGCCTTTAATAGCTGAGCCATCTCCCTGGCCCAAGAGCCATAATTTTGAGTTACTGCCTGCTAGGGAATTTGTGTACATCCCAAATGGCTTCCTCTGGAAAGTCTCCTCCACCCTGTGGGTGTGGGTATGGGAGGAAATGGACACACTGGTGCCACTTTTATGTGCACTGAGGGGGTCTGGTGATGTCTACTGACGTCCCAGTAGAGGTCCACACTGACATGGAAGATGTGACTGTGGTGCTTGTTCAGACCCCATGTGATTGATGTCCCAGTTCTCTCTCCATGATGATCACCACAGGTGTGGAGCTGGTCGCCCGCGTCCTCTCATTCACCCAAACAATAGCAATTGTGTGGCAGTGTCTCGGGCGGTGACAGGCGCTTCCATGTGTGCTCACCCATT